>NC_064556.1:8236094-8552094 GCF_023856365.1 Brienomyrus brachyistius | reverse complement strand
ATTTGACCACGTAGCAGCAGGTATAACAGAAGTTCCCATGTGTATGCATGACCAAAGGTTTACTGTTAACATTCCCCCAAAAATCCAGTAAATCACAGCATGGCTGAGAAATGTGTCTCTCTTTCTTGGCTCCGCTCCTAACCCCCCCTCTTGAAACCTCATTCCTCCATGAACTGAATGTTTCCGAGCAGTGACTGATTCATTATCAGTGTAATATGGGTATATACCCTATCTGCAGCCAACTGTCTGATAAATTACTAACCAGCGCACTGTACTTGTTTGTTCCTGGTGAAAATTATCATGCAGCTGTTGCCTATACCACCCATACTACGTGCAGTTCAGGATAGGTAATCTGTATGATGCTAAGCAGGTTTGGGCCTGGCCAGTACTTAGATAAGAGAGCAAGTCGGAAAGCTGCGTTGCTGTTGAAAGAGGTGTTGGTGTGTCTGACAGGTTAGTCCATCCTGTGTTGGTGGCACTGTGCTGTAACAATGGTGCCATCCTTCGAATGAGACATATAACCGAGGTCCTGACTCTCTCAGGTCATAAAAGATCCCTGAGTATCTTTTGAAAGAGTATGGGTGGTACCTTGATGTCCTTGCTAAATTGTCCACTATGGCCCTATGAAATCTGGCTTCCTAGTCATTCCCTATATCTAACTGGTAAATTCTCTCTTGCCCATTCACCACCTTAGTTAGTTCATGCATCTAAGCATGATTAATATTTTTCCATTTTTCATTGACACAGGGTGGGAAAACAAATTTATACTGGCTGACAGTGACTCTCCCTGCAAGCAGCCAATAATAGGATCTGAAGCATCACATAGCACAGAGTGGATGATGCATTTGGCCAATGGCTGCATACTTCTGTGATGGTGTTTTGGACAGATTTTGTTCCTTTTTATGGTGTTTTAATACCAGCAGCCAAGACTTGTGTGAATTCCTAGGATATACTGTTGCCACATCTCTGAGTGTCCTGCCCACGGTGCTGAGCCTGTTGGCATCACATCAGGCAGAACACAGACATGCCGTCCTACTATGTCAGTAAGTATGTTACAGGACTGATGGGGATGCTGACTGGGATCATGATGCTGGGAACCAGGAGCGTGAGTCACTCAGCAGCATTTCAGAATCATGTCTAAATGAAGGCACACTATTCTAGAAGGTTCTCTAAAGATCACTGTAATAACACTTTTGTAGCACGTGCACTGACCTTTGACCTTGACGACCACGACGAAGGACTCCTGCTTCTGTGTAGTGCTGCTGTAGCAATTGTATGTGCCGCCATCCGTGAGGTTGGTCCTCCACAGGCTCAGTAAGGCATTACCCTTGGCCACCTGCTCCTTGTCCATAGAGGTCCTGTTTTTGTATGCTGGGTCCTGCAAGGCCAGTTGGTCCATGTGGTCGTAGAAGCTGTGGACCACAGCTGTACCTTTATTCCAGTGGATGACTTCATTTCTACCTTTTGTAAATTGGCAGGGCAGCACACAGACTTCAGAGAAGACACAGGTCACCCTTTCTGAAAAAGGAGTTTTAGTGAGAACACCGGCGGTCACTGGATTGAAAGGAAATGGGATTAGACGTTTACCGAGGAGCTACAACCTCTCTCCATAACAGACAGGTGGGGGTGAGCACCCTGAGAAGCGCATTGGCAGACATCTCTATTCCAAAGACAGCCTCAGAGATCAGATCATCATGCTTAAACTTAACACGTCCCATAAGTGGGGCGGCATGGTGGTGCAGTGGTTAGCACTGTTGCCTCACACCTCTGGGACCCGGGTTCGAGTCTCCGCCTGGGTCACATGTATGCGGAGTTTGCATGTTCTTCCCATGTCGTCGTGGGGTTTCCTCCAGGTGCTCCAGTTTCCCCCCACAGTCCAAAAACATGCTGAGGCTAATTGGAGTCGCTAAACTGCCCATAGGTGTGCATGCGTGAGTGAATGGTGTGTGAGTGTGCTCTGCGATGGGCTGGCCCCCCATCCTGGGTTGTTCCCTGCCTCGTGCCCATTGCTTCCGGGATAGGCTCCGGACCCCCCACGACCCAATAGGATAAGCGGTTTGGAAAATGGATGTCCCATAAGTAATATGTAACACTTAATGCCAGAAAAGCATTTCAACTTTTCTGGCAAAAAATATCAACGTCTTTGCAATTGAAAAACTTCAGTGAAGATAATTTTGTCAAAAAAATAATTTCACTTCAATTACAATTAGGGTTCCACTTTACAATAAGACATAAAGGGATTATGAATGGTTTATAAGCAGGTTATTAATTAGGATGTAACACTTTGTAAATCATTCATAGACAATTATAAACAAGTTTTACCACAGTTTTCTTTTTATTAATGAGTTACTACCCTTTACAAGTGGCAAAAGGGAGCCTTATTGTAAAGTGGTACCAATATACATATATTTTCAAAGTTACAAAATATTAGCTGAAAAATATACAGAACCTATTCAATGACTTGAGTATTTGTTTGAATATAGTTTTACTTGCAGCATTTCATTTAATTACACAGACTTAAAGAAGGTGTTGGTTTCACTTTAACATTCATGTTCCTGAGTTTCACAAAATCACATCCATTACCAAGTGCTGGAAGCAGAAAACCACACAATCTTAACTAAAACATGCTGCGTGATGAAATGTGTCTGAAATGCTGTACTTACCGCTGGATCCGAAACACAATAATGACCAGAAAGTCCACAGCAGACCAACGACGGCAAGGAGAGACATTTCCTTCTGTTCCAAAGGTTCGCTGTCAAGTTACACTTTACTTGCTTGTGATGCTGCAAAGAATGTAGCTGAACAGGCACTGTGAATGTATACCATGGGCAATAGAAAAGCCTCTGCTTAACCAGTCATGACAGTGACGCTTAATCATTCCTATCGCTGCATTCCCCTGACAAGTATCCAATAAATCTTTTAAATATGTGTCATCCACCATCCAGCCGCCTGTCCTGGTCATGTGGGTTTAAGATCGGAAGAAGTCTGAGTCCATTCATAAATTAGATCAATTAGTCGCTTTTTCCTCTCCATTTCTCCACCTCAGAGAAATAAAGATTGGTGTAAAAAAAGTTTTAACACTAAACCAACAACAAAATATTTCCAAATTTACACAGCTCTTCTAACTTGATAAATGAATAACTTAAACATTGTACCTCCATATGATGTATGCCAGAATTATGATGACTGCAGTGATGGCAACAGCAAGGACTGGCCACAGCCATTTATGCCCACGGTTCCCTGTGGGTGAGATTTCACACTGTGGATCTGCAGGATGCTGGATCACATGACAGATGCTGCTGATGCCAGCTGTGTCCGCGGGTCCTGTGACCTTGGGGTTGTGCCACAGTGAAGTGACCAGAGCTATTACCAAACAGCCAGGCTCAGGTGCTCCGAGGAGCTGAATAGCTGCTAATCAGCAACCAGGTAGGGGCTCTGAGGGCCAGGATCTCTCTGCATGGAGCCTCAGCCTTCAGTGACTAAGAAAGGAGCCAGACTGTATGTAGGTTAACAAAAAGGAAGGGAGGCCCCTTTACTGCAGCCCAGATCACTATGGCTGCTGAGGGCTGGAGCCATTGAGCTCCTGTCTCCCATCTTACCTGCCCCAGTAACTCTGACGCTGGTGTAGACCGTGTGTCTGCTGTACTCTTTGGAGAAGGTGCAGATAAATGTTCCATTCATCTCCTGGCCCTGTAAGTTCTGAAGCTGCAGCGATCCGTCTCCAGACTGAGCCTGGACTGGGTCCAGTTGGACCTGGTCCCCCCAGTTGTTGGCCACCTTTCCAGTCTGGCTGCTGAAGCTGAGGAAGACAGTGGGCTGCCCCAGTGTCATGAAGGCCCAGGTGAGGGTGAAGTTCTGCAGATCATTTGGAGCATGGCAGGGGATGCTCAGAGCTTGGCCCTCTACACCTTCAATTATGTCTGTTACATGAAAACCAGCAAAGACAGACGTCACAAACACAGCGGAGCAGACAACAGTGCCTGACTGAAATGTTGAAGCTGTGGTACCTTGGTGTTTCAGTGAGGCCGTCCATAGCTGTGATGCTCCCTCTAAGGAGATGGAGCAGATGTAGGTGTAGTCTGAGAGATTTCCCAGAATTCCCACCCGGCTCTCCAGTGTAAAGAGGCCCACAGAGTCTGGTAAGCTTTCAGTGGTGACCTGAAGGGCTTCTGAGTTTGTAGGGGGGTTAGTGGACCAGGAAATATGAGGTTTGGGATAGATGTTCTGGGATGAGCAGTGAACCTCTTCACCGAGAACCTTCATATCTACTGATCGGACTGGAGCTAAAAATGGAAAAACAAATATTAGACTTGACAGGAAGTGGATAATTTAGATATTTGTACAAAGTACTCAGTGAAAACAATGGTATCTATATGCTTTGTCTGAGATCTTTTCATAAGGATGTGGGTGTGAGTGTCGTAACCTGCTACCTTTCACTCCTGATTTTGGTTCCCAAAAACTAATTCTGCTTATTGGGAGTTTTGGCTTCAGGATGTTAATATGGTATAACAGATATTTCCTCATCTATGAATGACCAAACATTAATTATTAACTTGTCCCTAAACATCCAGGAATCGCAGCATAGTTGAGAAACTTGTTTCTCTTTCTTGGCTCCGCCCCCTTTCTCCTTGAAACCTCATACCTTCATAACAGAAACCAGCTGATATTTATAATCAAACTGAAAGTGCCTAAGCAGTGACTGATTCATTATCGGTGTAAAATGGGTATATAACCTGCTCCAGTGAACTGTCTAATTACAGTAATTACTAACCAGCTCCCTCTACTTGATAATTTTCCCTGGACATGTTACCTTCATTATCAACTACAGGAAATTTGTATGCCAACCTTTTACTGTGATATACAGACACAGTAGTATTTAACCCACAGTATTGTTTCTGTCTCTGTTTCATTGTTCTGTTTCATTTTAATGCATTTAAGTGGGTTAATTATGTGTGTTGATTAATATTTTGTTCCATTTCTCATTGACAATGAAGATGGGAAAACCATTCATACTGCATCACTGAGCCCTGGACCCAGTGGACGGTTGATTTGTCTAATGGCTGCTTACTTTTATGATGACGTTTTATACAATTTGACTGCCGACACTAGAATCTGATCATTTTTATAGTGTTTTAATACAAGCAGCCAAGGCTGTATATATTCCTATAATATACTGTTGTCACATGAGTGTCCTGCCCACGGTGGTGAGAACTGATGGGGATGCTGACCAGGACCAGGCGTGTGACTCACTCAGCAGCATTTCAGAATCATGTCTAAAAAGTCTCACCTTTTTAGAAGGTTCTCTAAAGATCTCTAATAACACTGTTGTAGCATATGTACTGACCTTTGACCTCGACCTCGACGAAGGACTCCTGACTCTGTGTAGTGCTGCAGTAGCACCTGTATTTGCCGCGGTCCTGGAGGTTGGTCCTCCACAGGCTCAGTGAGGCGTTGCCCTTGGCCACCTGCTCCTTGTCCATAGAGGTCCTGTTTTTATATGCTGGGTCCTGCCAGTTAAGTTGGTCCCTCTTGTAGTAGAAGCTGTGGACCACAGCTGTACCTTTGTAATAGTGGATACACTTTGTACTCAAATTTCTTTTATTTATTTATTAATTTTGGAATAAACATTCTTTGTACACGTGTTTACAGTAGCCATATTGTTGTCTGCATGATTATTGCGTAATGCTTTCTAATTTTCTAAAAGTGAAGAGTGAAAACTGTCCGTAAGTAGGGGTGCAATGACATACTCAGCGCACGAGGCACGATATTGGGTTCACAAGAACGAGACGAGACGATATTTTAACAAAACTTTAAAGTAAAACTTTAAAGAGCAAATATATATTACTGGAAAGCAGCCTCTTATTTGATTAATTTGAAAGACAAAAAATGCAAAATAATGCAGACGTACGGTGAAATGTTTTAAATAATCACCATCATCATATGCAGTAAAGAACAGAACAAATATCTAGCACCATAAAATATTTCGCCACTAACTCAAATGACAGGCTTCTGTCCTATTTCACTTCTCAATTAAACATAAAATATAATATAAATAAAACAATATAAATAACAAAATTAAACTTTTTAAAATGTTTTCTTCACTGGTGCAGTGGATTTAAGTAAAGAGCTATGATGGTACTGCAGATGGCTTTGCACATTAGTAGCGTTAGCCGCTACTGTATGTACGGCATTAGTTTCCTACAGTGCTTACAGATGGTTCGTGTTTTACCTGTCACCCTTTTGCCGTTTATATTTTCCACTGGGTACACAAAATGCCATACTGACAAAGAAATAAACTCAAAACAATACCTGTTGCAGGTCGTGAAACAGTATCGCGAACAATTGCCTGACTTCTAAAAGTAAACTTTCCAACAACTGACTGCAAAACTATGTTTATATGGATTACGGACTCGATTCTCAGATTCTGAGCAGTATATAATAATTTTCATGTTTGTTTCGGTTATCTTATTTCGGTTAATATTGTGTTCCGTGGAATGGAACGTGAATGACGTGCGTTATTAGCGCACATTTTCACTAATTTTGACAAACAAATTGTCAGTAACTGATAATAAATTCACAATTTGTGAGCATTGCTTCATATTAAGTGGTTTCAACACAAACAACTGTTGTAGTGATAAGTTATGTAAAAACAGGTAAAAATAACGTTTGATGGATCGATATTTCACCTTAGGATTTTGGTATTAACCATAACTTTGTTCTGCTTGAGCAACCCCTAAATAGGCACCAATATCACTCAAAGTTTGCAGAAATACTTCTTTTGTTGCCCGTGACAATATTAGAGGGTGAGACCTATGGAATCTTGCCGTTTTATTTTTCATGCATACTTAAGAACCACATACAAAAGGTGTTGGTTTCAGTTTAACATTCATGTTCCTGAGTTTTGACGAAATCACATCCATTACCAAGTGCTGAAAGCAGAAAACTACACAATCTTAACTAAAACATGCTGCGTGATGAAATGTGTCTGAAATGCTGTACTTACCGCTGGATCCGAAACACAACCATGGCCAGAAAGTCCACAGCAGACCAGCGACGGCCAGGAGAGACATTTCTCTGTTCCAACGGTTAACTGTCAAGTTACATTTTAAACGCTTGTGGCTGAAGAGGCACCGTGAATATATACCATGGGCAATAGAAAAGCCTCTGCTTAACCAGTCATGCCAGTGATGCTTAATCATTCCCATCGTGGTATTCCCCTGACAAGTGTCCAATACATGTTTTAAATATGTGCCATCCACCATCCAGCCGCCTGTCTTGGTCAGGGGGGGGGGGGGGCTTAAGATCGGAGGAAGTCTGAGTCCATTCATCTACTGCTACTCATTTTAATTTCTTATTCCACATTACATGCTCAGACATTAAGGTATACTACAGGTACATTACTTGTTCCTAAAGGTACAAATAACAAGAAAATACCCTCACAGGTACAGTAATTGTTTTAGAGGTACATTTATGTTCTCTAAATAATAATTATTTATATTAATAATAATAATAATTATAATAATAATGACACTTTATTGATGTGGAGAAATTCCCTTTTCACCTACCCCATCTTTCCCTCCATGACCCACATGTAGGTGAGAGTCAGCTTGGCAGTGAAGGGCAGCCACCTGCAGTGCACCACTGGAGCTGGGGCTTAAGGGCCTAACCACCCTAAATGGTACACATTTGTACCACTTCATACCTAACTACACAGGTATATATAATCAAAATGCACTTAGATTTTTGCTCTCTTTTTGTTAATTGGTCACGGTCAAAGTTTATTTCTGTAGCACATTTAAAGCAACAAAAGTTGACCAAAGTGCTGAACAGAAACAAGCTACAGTAACAGGATTTTTTAAAATCAAGTAATAAAACATTCCAAGTGATGTTAAGGATATAAAAATAGAAGAAACTGAACAAACAAACAAACAAGTAAATAACACAGAATAAAATAAAATTCCAGTTAGGAAAGTGAAGGATATGATGCTCCACTTGAATCAAACAGCATTTCACATAGATGGGACTTCAACAGAGAACTATAAGTCTCTGCAGACTGGGCAGTGTTTATATAAATGTGACCCTCCAGCACAAAACCGTACGGAAGTCGCATGGCCGTATTTTTAGATATTTTTTGTCCTCTTTCATTGTATACCATAATTCTAATTTCTAGTTTTTGACCCAAGTGTACAGTTTTGTGCTGGGGGGTCACAAATGGGCAAACTATTCTAACGGTTAGGAGCCAACACCACAAAGGCACGATCACCCCTACATCTAAACGCAGATCTGGGGACATAAATGGTAAGAGATCTGATGGGGATATGGAGGCGAAGAATTTGCCAGCCTGTTTAAGGCCTTAAAAACAAAGAATAATTTTTAAAAATCAATCCTAAAACATGAAAAGAAACTAAGACTGGTTAAATATGGCCTTGCTGTGGAACAGCAAGTGGAACAGCAGAGTTTTGGACTAGCTGTAAATGCTGAATGGATGACTGATCCATGCTCACTGTAGGATCACACATGCACATTTCACCAAGCTTAAATTCCAGGTGGCCTGAGACAAGGCCTACCCTGGTACGAGAGGCACACATTGGCCTAGGCCTCAAAGGGGGGTACGTGACCACACACACACACAGACACACTTAAACACACACAGATAACAAGGGAGACCAGCACTCCAACTTTTATTGCTCAAAGTTTTAACGACCTACAGACAGCAGAGTGGACCTCAAGGACAGGGGTCCCTCGACTTGGCACACAACCCCCTCCCCAGACATCCTGCCTTACATACCACTCACCGAACAGACCAACACCCCAAAGAAAGTTTCTTTTAAGTTTGGCTTTTGTATATCTGTATATTTATTTACTCATGACTACTAGTCTCAATATACAGATATGTACAGGTTATGTTTGTATGTGTTTTAACTTTCTGAGATTCTTTTTCTTTGTTTGACAAACACCCTTTCTCCCCTTTCTCTTCCACATTCCTTAGTGGCCTTATCTGATCCTTGTGGCCGTTAGTAAGCTCTTTGTATTCTACCATGCCTATTTAAGGGTAATATAACATAACATAATGACATAATATAAGTAATCATTAATTAATCATTACAGATGGTATTCGGTGTGAACCGCTAGGCTGGTATGGCATGTTTGGTATCAAACCGACGGAAAATCACTCCAGTTTCCAAATCTGGTCAGTGGTTACAACGAAAGTGAATATATCAAAAGTTACACCAGCCTAACGAAAATCATCAATACAAGGGAAATCAGTCTGGTCATAAATCTCAAAAGGACTGACACTGATCCCTTCCGAAAGCCCGCCAAATGGATGGTCAGCCATTGGTCCAGGAGTCGAATTCCTGGTCACTCCTATTGACGAACTTTCCACTATAAAACCTGGCACATCAGAACAAAGCCAGGAGAGGAGAAACAGAAGGGAGGAGAAACAAAAGACCATCAGCCCGAAGAGAAAGGTGTAGAACATCAGCCCAGGAGAAGAGAAGCCCACAAGCAGCGCTCTTGAAGCCTGTCAGTGAAGACCCAACTGGACAAAGAACTGCAATTCAGCCCAAGCTTCACCAGGACAGAAAATCAGAGGGGCTCCACTCCAACAACCGCTGCAAACACCGAGCCTTCCTGAGTGCCATCACCCATCAGCTCATCAGCCCCAGCAACCAACTGCCAAGACCCCCCCCCCACTCTGCAACCAAGTAAACCAACTTCCTTTCCTTTCTAACAACGTAAACTGTAATATCCACCTGCTATATTCCTTTAGGGTCGTATTTCCACAAACTGCTTGCTTTGCAGAACAGTTTCCCTTTTAAGGTTACTCATTTTAAATCTGGTCATTGCCTTTTCATGATTATATTGCTGATGTCTATTCCGCTATTTCGTGTCTATTGTTTGTCTTAGGTGTAACGTCTGTCTTATGTTAGTTGTAGAAATAAATGCATGTCTTTTACACAACTTCAGCCTCCGTCATTGAGTGCTCACAATAATCCCTGCCTCTGTGCGATCTGGCTACTACGTTCTGAAACCTCAAACTCGCCCGAAATATCGCGAGACTCTCTCTCATTGGCCGTGAGGGGAGCTTCGCTACCGATCGTTTACATTACCTGGTGATGCAGCTCGCTGGATGATCCTTCTATCCCAGGTTACTAAGCGATACTGGTAAATAGTAAATCCCATTTAAGTCTCAAATTAACACTCACAGGGATAACGCAATCGAGTTTGGAGGAGCCGACCATTCGGCATAACAACTGGTTAATAATCAGCATTAAATAATAATTAATTAAAAGTCAATTAATTTCAAAACATATTGGTGGAGATATTAAAATTTACCTGAGCTAATAATTCCTACATCACATACGGAGAATTATAATAGTCATATTGTAATGTATAATTATAATGAAGTCATGGATTACTTTTTGAAAGTTTTAAATGAAAGATAAGGCTTTACTTTGGCCAGTAAAATTGAGGGGAAAAAGCGAGATTTGACAGCTGAACTAATTTTCTCTCAAATTGAAGGATACTATTAAAAATCATCCCATGATTCATCACAAAAGATTTGTTGTAAGGGGCCAAATGGATAAAAACAGTATCAAGGTCGTTCCGGACAGCAGGATCTCTAAACACAATAACCTCTGTCTTACTTTGGACACAACCATCTCCTGGTATGACCAGCTGCTGGGCTGCTGCTGGTCCTCCGGATCCCTTTTAATTCTTCCCAGGTCTTGCTCATTATTCCCAATCCTATTCTGCTAATCATACACATTTGCATCGTATGAGTCCCCCATTAATCATGTGTATAAGAGCTGCCCAGTCCTGTGTTCCCCATTACGGTCATTAAGATCAGTTCCCCTGTTGCCTGTGCTCATCCCATTTCAAATCTCCCCAGTTTGACCCCTTGTGATCCTGTTTGTTTCTCTGCCCCTGTTTTTGGTTCAATACAGCCCCTTTTCGTTCTCCTGATGCCTGCCCTCGAGGCCTTTGTTTCTTGTTTTCCAACAATTTTCATTGAACTTTAAGATGCTTAAATGCATCCAGGTCTTTATATTTTTTAAACAAGCAAACAGTGGCTGCAATGACTCCCAGTGACTTTATTTTAGAGGTAGATAAATTTAAGTGTCATCAACAAAACTGTCATGTCCTGCCCGGTCAGATCCTCATGTTTCCTCATGGCTCTAACAAGCCACTCCTACTGCTCAACCCTACCTCTTGTTCCAGCCCCCATGTGATGCAGTCCACCTGCCTCTCAATAATAATAATAATTGATACTTTATTGATCCCTGTATGGAAATTGTCTTTACGCCTCCCCCAGCTTGCTCATTGTAGAGTATGCTGACTGTAAGGGCAGCCACCTGTTGCAGTTCCCAGGGAGTGGGGTTGAGGGCATTGTATACTGTATACAAACCTCTGTTTAAATGGCTCCCCGTCAGGGGAGGTTCAGTTCCATCACTGATGTTGTGCTTCTCTGTTGCCCACATCCTAGCCTCCCCTTCTTTGTTTGCTAACTGGAATTTTTTATTTGCAGCTTTATGCAAATTTGGTTTCGGAAACTCTTTCATAAACTGGTTAAAAATATTATATAGTTCCCCAACAGCATATGTCAAGATGAATGACCAAACATCCTTCAGTTTCTGTCTCAAGAGGGGCACCAGGCAGGGATGCCCTCTCTCCCCCTCACTATTTGCAATTTTTATTGAACCACTAGCAGCAGCAATTAGACAGGCTATAGTGATCAAAGGCATTAAATGCAGGAATGTAGAACATAAGGTAAGTCTTTATACGGATGATGTGTTACTTTTTCTCCAGCATTCACAAACCACTCTTTCTGAGGTAATTACATTAATAAACTCTTTCTCAAGAGTCTCAGATTATTCGATAAATTGGTTAAAATCTACAGTTCTTCCAATTAATTGCTCCTTCCAGAATAATTCTCCCACTCCACTGCAGTCTGGAGATATTAACTATTTAGGTATTAACGTTTCACCTAGGCTGGCAGATTTAACTAAACTAAACCATACCCCACTTTTAAAGAAAGTAGAGGATGATCTGGTTAGGTGGAAGTCCCTACCCATATCACTTATGGGAAGGGTCGCCTCAATAAAAATGATGGTTTTGCCAAGAATTAATTATTTATTTGCAATGATCCCAAGGAAACCACCACCTGACTGGTTTAGATCTCTGGACTCCGCCATCTCTAAATTCCTCTGGAAAGATAAACCCCCACGTACTAGCTTAAAAACACTGCAAAGGACTAAGGACAAAGGAGGACTAGATCTGCCTAACTTTCACCACTATTTCTTAGCCAACAGGCTCCAAAACATCTCAGGATGGTTAAAACATACCCTCTTAGATGAGCCTTGGCTAGACGTAGAACAAGCACTATGCAATAATATAAAGATTTCGGATCTACCATTCATTAGCTCAAACATTAAACGACACGAATGCTTCAAAAGCATCAGTATCAGCTCTTCTCTGACAGCATGGTGGGAGTTTCTAAAAGCGACTGAGTCTTCATTAATCCCATGCAAACGTACTCCCATCTGGAACAACCCTGATGTACTACTAAATAATAATATGATAAACTTCCCAGATTGGAATTGTAATTGGAAGTATAAAATACTTGGAACATATATTCGAAGGAATAGATTTTATTCCCTTTGACATATTAGTTAAACGATATGGGATTAACAAGAACAAATTTTTAGAATATCAAGTTAAATCTATAGTAAAAAAGAAATTAGGGTTTAATCAAATCAAATTACAAATACCACCAAGTGTGGCAGAATTCCTTAATCTGAAAACCCCCAAATTACTGTCTAAAATATACAGGACACTTTCTAAAATGGATGAATCAATATCCCTTCCCATTGCAAAATGGGAGGCAGAACTATCAGTCAGCTGGGACCACAATTTCTGGTCTAAGATATGTTTAAAAACCTTTGAACTGATTAGAAATCCCAGTTTACAGTTAATACAATACAAAATCCTGCATAGAGTGCACTATACAGGGCATCAGATGTTCAGGATGGGTTTTACGTCGTCTAACATCTGTTCACACTGTCAAGGCGACACACCTGACAGTTACATCCATGCTTTTTGGTTCTGTCCACCTACTCAGATGTTCTGGCTCAGGATCTGTGAAGACTTATCAAAGTGTCTGAGATGTACCATTCCAGCATCCCCTTCAGTCTGCTTGTTGGGCGACCTAGATGGTGTCACTACAGATTATAACACAACCCACATGGCCTTCACCGCCTTATGCATTGCTAAGAAGACTGTCCTTATGAACTGGAAGAATAAAAATAACCTTAATATCAACCAATATAGAGACAGTTTGTTGAACCATATTAGTCTTGATACAGCTTCTGCCACCACATTAGATCAATCGCTCTGGGCTCCTTTGATCAGCTCCATCACCTAGTGGGGGTGGGGGGTCAGGGTTTTGTCCTGCTTTGGTCAGTGTCGTTGGCATGGGGGGGGGGGGCATATTGGCTTGGGGCGTCTGGGGGTTCCCTGGGGGTGGGTTGCTGGGGGGGTTCGGCGCTGGGACTGCGGTCCTGGCCTTGGCTCTTGGGTGGGGTCCTTCTGGCGGCTACAGGTGGCGCTGCTGGGGGAGCCTGTGCCGGCGGGCGTAGGTTACCGGCCTGGCGGCCGTGCTGCTCCTGGGTAGATCCGGGGCGGGCTTGGGGTTCTGGGGGCGCTCTGCCTCCGGGCCGGGGTTCCGGCTGGGCTGGGGGGGCTTGGGTCCTCGTACAGTAGGTGTGTCGTGGGGTGTGGGTCGGTGCATGCACGGGGGCTCGGCCCCGGTGTGGGGGCCTTCGGGGCGTCGGGGGAGCTGGGGACCTCCTTAGCTGGCGAGGAGGTTCTTACAATCTGCCCGCGGGGGGTCCCTGCTTTTGGGGTATCCACTCTGCGGGGGGGGGGGGGGGGGGGGGGAGGGATCCAATAGAGGAGGAGGAGGGACTCAATCTGGATGTCTTTTGTCTTATGCAGTTTGGGAGTTGACTGAATGCTGGGACGGGGGTAGTTTTTCTCTGGGGTGGGATCCGGTGGGGGCCTTGGGCTCTGTGGGGCCTGGTGGTGCTGCTGCCTTGGGCCCCGGTCTGGATGGGCCTGGGCCCCCCACCATGGGTGGATTTTGGGGAACGGGGGGTGCCTATGGGAGTCAGCAGGGGAGCTGGCTTCAGGGGGGAGGGGTACTTTGCCCCCCCATTCCTTTCCTCCCCATCCCTAAATGCTTCCCTCCTTCCGCTACATCACACCACCACACATGTAGGGCTTTGAGGTGCAGGTGTGTTGCTGGGATGCAGGGTAGGTATCCCTCCTCTGTCCCCTCGCGACCACCTGTACCTCATTCATACACTACAACGTAGACACTCTCATTACTTACTCTCTCATGACACATACATTTAGGGCGTTGGGGATGGGCACACAGAATGGCATCCAGAGGGCGGTCTGTTCATTCAGCCTTTCCTCTGGTGCCAGGGCCCACATCTCAATTTTAATCACACATAGACATTGAGGGCTCTGGGGAGGGGCGGAGCTAACACCAGCTGTTGGTTGGCAGGGGGTGGTTGGCACTGTGCCCTTCACCTATTTTAAAAGCACTTTAGAACAACACGCACCAACACCACATCTGAGCGGGTGAAGGGGGGCATGGGGTCTTTTCACACCCCCGTTCCCTGTTCTCCATTTGGGGCTGGGGGCTGAGAGGAAGAGCTGGCCGTCTGGTCGGGGTCTGGGCTGGTGGGCTTCTCGGCTACTGCGGGGTCCGGGGTGGTCTTCTGGTCTCCAGGCCAAAGGAAAAATAAGGGTCCACATAGAGTATATATGGGGAGTGAGAGTGTGTGTACATTTCTGTGTGTCTAAGTATATGTGTGTGCCTGTTTGTCTATACACACGTGTCAGGTTGGGTCCTAGACCTGAAATAACATCTCGGGCTCTATTCCCCCCTGCCACACTCCCTGCTGGTGGATGGAGCCCCCGGCCGCTGGTGCGTTGGTGGTTCTCGATGTCCGGGGCTGGATGCTCGGGTGGGTGCTGGCTCACCCTCGGCGGTTGCCTGGACAGGGTCTGACCCTCCTGGCTCTGTCGGGCCCTTGCTGGGGGGTGGGGGGGCCCTTGGATCTATGGGCCCGGGGCCCGGTCTGCCCTGGGGGGGCCGGCCGCCGGCGGAGTCTGCGGGCTCACCGCCACGGCCCCCTGGGGCTCCTGCACTGTGGCTGCCGGATGGCCTCCCTCCGGAGCTCTCCTCTGCCCTTTTCTGGGTGAGGGCTGCAATACTCCCTGCGGTGGTCCTCCGGGGGCTCCCATGCCCTGGGGGGCCTCTGGATGTCTGGGGTCCGGGCCTCCTCCGTGTCTGCTTCATGTCCTGAGGGATGGGGCTGTGGCTCCCCACACACACTACTAGACATTTCCATGGAGAAACCTTTTGAACACCGGCGCACTCACACACACACGTGTACAAACTGGTTCTCACAGACACACTCTGTCGTAATCGGCTTCTTAACATGCCCATTGTGATTCGAACAGATGTTGGTTGTTGTTTTCTCTCATCAGCAGGTATTGAAGCAGATTATCTGTGTTTTTATTTCTTTCCTCTTTTCCCTCCCTCCCTCTCTATTTCCCTTCTTCTCCGTTTTCGTCCTTCTTTCCCCCTCTCTCTCCCTCTCTTGAGGAAATAAATAAAAATAAATAAATAAATAGAAATAAAGCAGTCCTCCGCAGAGGGGGGGGTGGTGGAGGGGAAAAAAAAGAAAAATAGATAACCTTAACAGAATAATGTCTATTAGATAAATATAAACTTAACCACTTGAGGGCAGCACCTTTAATTCCTCCGCAATGCTCCAGACAAGCTAAAAGGGCTCCATGATTACTGTGTCAAAGGCAGCCGTGAGATCTAACAGCACCAGAATAGCTGCATGGAATGCATGGAATGTGGAACAATGCATGGCATGTGTAATATGTCAAAGTTATCACACAACTTATTTTTTCATAAAGACCTATTGTAATAATCAGAATTTTCAGTATCATTATACTTTCTGTTATATTAGTCTATGGTACCCCATAGAACCCCTTTTGGGGTTTGGCAGTTTGTTCCAGTATCCAGTTGTCAGGTTTGAAGTCTATCACCGCCACCTACAGGCCAAATATCAAGGTACATTTTTGCTTATAAATTTTGAACTACAATGAACTCCAGAAGAGAACAATAATATAACATAATATCCATCCATCCATCCATTTTCCAAACCGCTTATCCTACTGGGTCGCGGGGGGTCCGGAGCCCAGGATGGGGGGCCAGCCCATCACAGGATACACTCACACATGCAGACCTACGGGCAATTTAGCAACTCCAATTAGCCTCAGCATGTTTGTGGACTGTGGGGGGAAACCGGAGTACCCAGAGGAAACCCCACGACGACATGAGGAGAACACGCAAACTCCGCACACATGTGACCCAGGCGGAGACTCGAACCCGGGTCCCAGAGGTGTGAAGCAATGGTGCTAACCACTGCACCACCATGCCACCCATACAAAGCATATCAACATACCTTATTTTTATTCAATATGTTTTATTAAATTCATGTCAAATGATTTTTTTATTAGTATTTCATCTTCGAAAAGTCTTTTACTAAAGAAAAGTCTTGAAAATGGAGATAGGGTGCCATTTTTCCCATGATTTGGGATTTTTACAAATACTCAAAAATTTTAATTCTCCAACTGTGCTGAAACTTTCCATTTCAATTCAGTGTTATTTGTTTAACAACATTATATTGTCCCAAAGTGCTTTTCAGAATCCCTGCCCAAAGCCCCCAGTGAGCAAATCAGGGGTAACAGTGACAAGGAAAAACATGCCATTCTAAATCCATAGGCATCAATATGGAGCTGGTCCCTCCTTTGCAGCTATAACAGCTGCTACTCTTCTGGGAAGTTTATGGAGTCTGTCTATGTTAATATCTGCCAGTTCCTTTGGAGGAGTGCAGTAACATAACTGTTCCACATTTATGTTAAATGCCTCCAATGCCTACTGGCAGCTGTTAAGTAGCCTGAAGGTGCAGGAGATCGCGGGTGAGGAGGTGGTGGGGAGGCTGGGAGGAGATCACCTGCTGCTCCTCCTTATCTGTGATCATAACTGTGATCTGTTCATCTCTCTTCCCTGGCTGATCTGCAGTGAGAGATTCTGAGCCATAAGGAGCAAGCACACAAGGAGGAGAAAGAGAAGGAGGACATGATAGGAGGTCCAGGTACGAAGGGGGGACCGTGGTTACTGGCAGTAGTGCGGTTTATCAGGCGCTGCTGTTACAAGCCGTCGGGATTACAGGGTGACCCAGCTTTGGGACGTCGGCTTTCAGTGGCTGTGCTGAGAAGGGAGGTAAGGAGGCTCACACTTCCTGGGGTGGGGGGTTTGAATCTTGTCCCCAGGGTGTCTGCGTGTGTGACGAGGCGGGTGGTGGTATATTTACCACCTGCTAATTGTTAGCTTGTGCAGTGACATGGACACTGTGCTGTAAAAATGGTGCCGTACTTCAGATGAGATGTAAAACCGAGGTCCTGACTCTCTGAGGTCATAAAAGATCCCTGGGCATCTTTTGAAAGAGTATGGTTGGTACCCTGATGCCCTGGCTAAATTACCCATTGTGGCCCTATGAAATCTGGCTTCCTAATCATCCCCAATATCTAATTGGTCAATTCTCTCCTGCCCCTTCACCACCTTAGCTACTGTGTGGTGAGCGTACTGGTGCAGAATGGCTGCCGTCGCATCATCCAGGTGGGGGCTATACAGTGGTGGTTATTGATGTGGCTCCCCATTGGTTCTGTAAATTGCTTTGGGTATCTTGAAAAGCACTATATAAGTGAAACATTTTCATTTAACAACAGTGTTAGACATCTACAAAATGAGTTTGTTTAATTTAATGTTAATGAATACTATACATCTTAACAATATAAAAATATATACAACGTGTGCAAAGCAGGTTTAATTTCTTGGACTCCAGGCTCTGATTACGGTCCTCAGGTCTGGAGCTCCTGCCTCAGGTGCTGTCAGGGTTCTGTGTCTCTGGGTCACTGTTTGGTTTCTGTCCCTTAGGATCAATCTGCTCATTTCCCTTACTGTCCATCCTCAGGAATTCCTCTTTCATTTGCTGTTCCTCCTGACGATCATTCTGTTTCTTTTTTCCTTTCTTTCTATTTCTCAGCCTCAGAGAAACAAAGATTGGTGTAAATATAGTTTTAACAGCTAAACCAACAACAATATGTTTCCAAATTTACACAGCTCTTAGAATAACTTGTTAAATGAATAGCTTAAACATTGTACCTCCATATGATGCATGGCAGAAATATGATGACTGCAGTGATGGCAACAGCAAGTACTGGCCACAGCCATTTATGCCCATGGTTCCCTGTGGGTGAGATTTCACACTGTGGATCTGCAGGATGCTGGATCACATGACAGATGCTGCTGATGCCAGCTGTGCCCGCGGGTCCTGTGACCTTGGGGTTGTGCCACAGTGAAGTGACCAGAGCTATTACCAAACAGCCAGGCTCAGGTGCTCCGAGGAGCTGAATAGCTGCTAATCAGCAACCAGGTAGGGGCTCTGAGTGCCAGGATCTATCTGCATGGAGCCTCAGCCTTCAGTGACTAAGAAAGGAGCCAGACTATATGTAGGTTAACAAAAGGGAAGGGAGGCCCCTTTACTGCAGCCCAGATCACTATGGCTGCTGAGGGCTGGAGCCATTGGACTCCTGTCTCTCATCTTACCTGCCCCAGTAACTCTGACGCTGGTGTAGACTGTGTGTCTGCTGTACTCTTTGGAGAAGGTGCAGATAAATGTTCCATTCATCTCCTGGTCCTGTAAGTTCTGCAGCTGCAGGGATCCGTTTCCTGACTGAGCCTGGGCTGGGTCCAATTGGACCCGGTCACCCCAGTTGTTCGCCACCTTTCCAGTCTGGCTGCTGAAGCTAAGAAAGACAGTGGGCTGCCCCGTCGTCATGAAGGCCCAGGTGAGGGTGAAGTTCTGCAGATCATTTGGAGCATGGCAGGGGATGCTCAGAGCTTGGCCCTCTACACCTTCAATTATGTCTGTTACATGAAAACCAGCAAAGATAGACGTCACAAACACAGCGGAGCAGACAACAGTGCCTGACTGAAATGTTGAAGCTGTGGTACCTTGGTGTTTCAGTGAGGCCGTCCATAGCTGTGATGCTCCCTCTAAGGAGATGGAGCAGATGTATGTGTAGTCTGAGCGATTTCCCAGAATTCCCACCCGGCTCTCCAGTGTAAAGAGGCCCACTGAGTCTGGTAAGCTTTCAGTGGTGGCCTGAAGGGCTTCTGAGTTTGTAGGGGGGTCAGTCTCCCAAGAAACATGAGGCTTGGGATAGATGTTCTGGGATGAGCAGTGAACCTCCTCACCGAGAACCTTCATATCTACTGATCGGACTAGAGCTAAAAAAGCAAAAACAAAAGTTAGACCTGACAGGCAGAGCTGACAGGAGGTCGATGGTTTAGATATTTGTATTAAAGGAACCAAATTAGAAAAATGGTATCTATATGCTTTGTCTGAGATCTTTTCATAAGGATGTGGGTGTGAGTGTCATAACCTTTTGCTCCTAATTTTGATTCCTAAACCCTAGTTCTGCTTCTTGTGAGTTTTGCCCTCAGGATGTTAATATGGTATAACAGACATTCCCACATATATGAACGACCAAACATTAATTATTAACTTGTCCCTAAACATCCAGGAATCGCAGCATAGTTGAGAAACTTGTTTCTCTTTCTTGGCTCAGCTCCTTTCACCTTGAAACCTCATACCTTTGTAACAGATACCAGCTGATAAATAAAATCAAACTGAAAGTGTCCAAGCAGTGACTGATTCATTATTGGTGTAAAATGGGTATATAACCTGCCTGCATCACACTCTGCCAGATAAATTATTAACCAGCTCGCTGTGCTTGATAATTCTCCCCTGAAAACAACCATGTGAATGTTGCCCACATCTCTGTGAAGGACATTAGCGTGTGAACCACATATTATGACATATGGAAGCTGATTTAATACTGACGGTTGAAAAAAACATACTGGCTGACAGTGACTTTCCCTGCAAACAGCTAATAACAGGATCTGAAGCATCACAGAGCCCAGAGTTGAGTGGATGGTGGATTTGACCAATGGCTGCATACTTCTGTGATGGTGTTTTGAACAGTTTCATTGATGACACTCGAATTTAATAATTTTTATGGTGTTTTAATACCAGCAGCCAAGACTGTGTGAATTCCTAGGATATACTGTTGCCACATCTGAGTGTCCTGCCCACGGTGCTGAGCCTGTTGGCATCACATCAGGCAGAACACAGACATGCCATCCTACTATGTCAGTAAGTGTGTTACAGTACTGATGGGGATGCTGACTGGGATCATGATGCTGGGAACCAGGAGCGTGAGTCACTGAGCAGCATTTCAGAATCATGTCTAAATGAAGGCACACTATTCTAGAAGGTTCTCTAAAGATCTCTAATAACACTTTTGTAGCATGTGCACTGACCTTTGACCTCGACCACGAAGAAGGACTCCTGGCTCTGTGTAGTGCTGCAGTAGCACCTGTATTTGCCGCGGTCCTGGAGGTTGGTCCTCCACAGGCTCAGTGAGGCGTTGCCCTTGGCAACCTGCTCCCTGTCCATAGAAGTCCTGTTTTTGTATGCTGGGTCCTGCTGGGCCAGTTGGTCCTTGTTGTAGTAGAAGCTGTGAACCACAGCTGTACCTTTGTACCAGTGGATGACTGCATCTTTACCTCTGGTAAATTGGCAGGGCAGCACACAGACTTCAGAGAAGACACAGGTCACCTGGATTTCTGAAAAAGGAGTTTTAATGAGAACACAGGCGGTCACTGGATTGAAAGGAAATGGGATTAGACATTTAGCGAGGAGCCACAACCTCTCTCCGTAATAGACAGGTGGAGGTGAGCACCCTGAGAAGCGCATTGGCAGACATCTCTAACTTCCAAAGACAGCCTCAGAGATCAGATCATCATGCTTAAACTTAACATGTCCCATAAGTAATATGTAACACTTACTGCTGGAAAAGCATTTCAACTTTTCTAGCATTAAAAATATCACCGTCTTTGCAACTGAAAAACGTCAGTGAAGATAATTTGGTTAAAAATATTATTTAACTTGACTTACAACTAGGACAATATACATATATTTTCAAAGTTACAAAATATTAACTAAAAAACATACAGACAACAGAACTTATTTAATGACTTGAATGTACGTTTGAATATAATTTTACTTGCGGCATTTAATTTAATTTCATAGACATTCAGAAGGTGCTGGTTTCACTTTAAGATTCGTGTTCCTGAGTTTGACAAAATCACATCCATTACCAAGTACTAGAAGCAGAAAACTACACCGTCTTAACTAAAACATGCTGCGTGATTAAATGTGTCTGAAATGCTGTACTTACCGCTGGATCCGAAACACAACCATGGCCAGAAAGTCCACAGCAGACCAGCGACGGCCAGGAGAGACATTTCTCTCTGTTCCAAAGGTTCGCTGTCAAGTTACACTTTAATCGCTTGTAATACTGTACCAAGGTCAAAGAATGTGGCTGAGCAGGCACTGTGAATGCAAAATGGAACTTGTGCTGAACCTGCTGTGCCAGTGATCTGCTACGCATTCATATCACTCTTTCCCTGACAAGTACCCAGTACAGTGGTACCTCAGTGTTACGAGCCGGGCATTACAAATTTGTAAAGTAAGAAAATAAATGTATCTAAACAATGTGCATGGCTACCAAAATGATATAAAGTATGTTCTCTACATAATAATAATAATAATAATAATAATAATGACACTTTAATGATCCCTGTGAAATTCTCTTTTTGTCTACCCCAGCTGTTTCGGGGGAAAACCACAAAATATTAGATAAATGTGAACTTGCTCATTGTAGAGTATGCTGACTGTAAGGGCAGCCACCTGTTGCAGTGCCCAGGGAGTGGGGTTGGGGGCATTGTATACTGTATACAAACCTTTGTTTAAATGGCTCCCCGTCAAGGGAGGTTCAGTTCCATCACTGATGTTGTGCTTCTCTGTAGCCCACATCCTAGCCTCCCCTTCTTTGTTTGCTCCGACTCCTGCTTCTCTGTCTACATCCTGCCTGAAAACGTAACAAAAACAATGAAAATGGATTTTAAGTTTCCCAAAAAGAGAATCTGGGGGCAGCATGTAAAGTGAAAAGAGGATCGAACCTAAGATGGAGTCTTGAGGGACCCCACAGGAAAGGGGGTTGTACTAGAAAAATAGAAAAGCTTAACAGAATAATGTCTATTAGATAAATGTGAACTTAACCATTTGAGGGCAGCACCTTTAATTCCTCCGCAATGCTCCAGACAAGCTAAAAGGGCTCCATGATCACGTGTCAAAGGCAGCCGTGAGATCTAACAGCACCAGAATAGCTGCATGGAATGTGGAACAATGCATGGCATGTGTAATATGTCAAAGTTATCGCACAACTTATTTTTTCATAAAGACCTATTGTAATAATCAGAATTTTCAGTATTATACTCTCTGTTAGTCTATGGTACCCCATAGAACCCCTTGGTTAAGTTTTGATGAAATTTGGCAGTTTGTTCCAGTATCCAGTCGTCAGGTTTGAAGTCTATCACCGCCACCTACAGGCCAAATATCAAGGTACATTTTTGCTTATAAATTTTGAACTACAGTGAACTCCAGAAGAAAACAGTAATATAACATAATATACATCCATCCATTTTCCAAACTGCTTATCCTATTGGGTCGCTGGGGGTCCGGAGCCTATCCCGGAAGCAATGTGCACGAGACAGGGAACAACCCAGAACTGGGGGTCAGCCCATCACAGGGCACACTCACACACCATTCACTCACACATGCATACTGTACCTATGGGCAGTTTAGCAAGTCTCAGCATGTTAGCCTCAGCATGTTTTTGGACTGTGGTGGGAAACCGGAGTACCTGGAGGAAACCCCACGACGACATGGGGAGAACATGCAAACTCCGCACACATGTGACCCAGGCGGAGACTCGGGTCACAGAGGTGTGAGGCAGCAGTGCTAACCACTGCACTACCGTGCCATGCCTACAAAGCATATCAACATACCTTATTTTTATACAATATGTTTTATTAAATTCATGTCAAATGATTTTTTTTAATTAGTATTTCATCTTTGAAAAGTCTTTTACTAAAAAGTCTTTAAAATGGAGATGGAGTGCCATTTTTCCCATGATTTGGGATTTTTACAAATACTCAAAAATTTAAATTCTCCAACTGTGCTGAAACTTTCCATTTCAATTCAGTGTTATTTGTATAACAACTTTACATTGTCCCAAAGCGCTTTTCAGCATCCCTGCCCAAAGCCCCCAGTGAGCAAGTCAGAGGCGGGCGGCACTGGCAAGGAAAAACTCCTTCGAAGGAAGAAACCTCATGAGGAACCAGACAAAGGGGGAGCCCATCCTCCAGGGAGCAGCAGGAACTTCAGACATGCCATTCTTAATCCATAGGCAAATGGAGCTGGTCCCTCCTTTGCAGCTATAACAGCTGCCTCATTTCTGGGATGTTTATGGAGTCTGTCTATGGGAATTTTGGCCCATTCATCCAGAAGAGCATTTGTGGGGTCAGGCACTGATGTTCTGAAAGTCTGGCTCACAATCTCTGTCCTAGTTCATCCCAAAGGTGTTTAGGGGGGGTTGAGGTCAAGTGTTTCCACACCAAACATGCCTTCATGCACCTTGCTTTGTGCACTCGGGGACACAAATTTTAAGTCAAAAGTCAACCCCCCCAGTCTCTCTCCCCCCTCCCTCCCTGTCTCTCTCTCTGTACACATCCTTGACTCTGTCTCCGCTGTGCAGAGAGGATTCCACATGGATGCTGGAATCTCCACAGCTAAGTGCTATGCTCGGCTTGGCCCATGTGGAGGCGCTGTTTTCAAGAGGCTGCATGAACCTAGCTGTAGGCTGTTCCCTCACAGATCACGGCACACGCAGACCACCTGCATGAAGCCGTCCGTCTCATAGACCTTCCTGCCCTCGCGTGAGTTTGGCCTTTAGAAGAGTGCAGTAACATAACTGTTCCACATTTATCTTAAATGCCTCCAATGCCTACTGGCAGCTGTTAAGTAGTCTGAAGGTGCAGGAGATTGCGGATGAGGAGGTGGTGGGGAGGCTGGGAGGAGATCACCTGCTGCTCCTCCTTATCTGTGATCATAACTGTGGTCTGTTCATCTCCCTTCCCTGGCTGATCTGCAGTGGGAGATTATGAGTAAGGAGCAAGCAGACAAGGAGGAGAAGGAGAGGAAAGACTTGGATAAGACCTCCTAAGGAAAGAGCTGAAGAGGACAGAGTTTGTCAGGTAGGGTGGCAACATCTGGGTATGAAGGGGGGATGCCGCTTACTGGCAGTAGTGCGGTTTATCAGGCGCTGCTGTTACAAGCTGTTGGCATTACAGGGTGAACCAGTTTTGGGACGTTGGCTTTCAGTGACTGTGCTGAGGAGGGAGGTGAGGAGGCTCACACTTCCAGGGGTGGGGGTTTGAATCTTGCCTCCAGAGTGTGTGTGTGCGTGTTGGCCTTCCAGGACAGACTGTCCTCGATGTACACGTCCAGAAGCCAGAATGTGGAAACCCTTTCCACACACTCCCCATCGATAAAAAGGGGCTGAAAAGGGTCTTCTTCCTCCTATAGTCCATAATCAGCTGCTTGGTCTTTAATATGTTCAGGAGCAGATTGTTTTTCGAACACCACAGACCGTTCCACCTCATCATGGTACGCAGACTCGTCCCCCCCTGAGATGAGCCCCACCACGGTGGTGTCATCAGCAAACGTGATAATACTCTTGCTGAGGTGGGCAGGAACACAGTCGTGGGTGTACAGGGTGAAGAGCAGGGGACCCAACACACAGCCCTGGGGGGAGCCTGTGCTGAGGCTGAGGTCTGAAGAGATGTTAGAGCCTACTCTCACCCCCTGGGAGCAATTTGACAGGAAATCTTTAATCTATAAGTAGATCGAGTTCGAGACCCAGGTCTAATAGATTTGACACCAGTCTGTGAGGAAGGAGGGTTTTAAAAGCAGAGATAAAATCTACACAAAGTAGCCTAGCCTAGCTTCCCTGCTGCTGCAAATGGTTCAGAGCAGCATGGAGACCAATTGCTATGGTATCCTCTGTAGACCTTTCGCTCTATAAGCATGAATGCTTGAAATGAGGTCTGTTTAATTTATTAATTTATTATGTTAATGAACATAATAAATCTTAATATACAAATATATACAACGTGTGCAGAGCAGGTTTCATTTCTTGGACTCCAGGCTCTGATTACAGTCCTCAGGTCTGGAGCTCCTGCCTCAGGTGCTGTTAGGGTTCTGAGTCACTGGGTCACTGTTCAGTTCCAGTCCCTCCAGTCTGTTTTCTGTATTCCTGTAGGTGAGGAAGTTTTAATAAAACCACATGCGTTTTGAATTAACAGCCTTAACAAACAACTAATTAAATGTAAATGTATGAATGTAGTTGTAATAACTAAATGAAAAATGCAGGAGCCATATGTAAGTTTTTGTGATTGTAGTTTTTGAGGACTGTGTTTTCTGTGAAGTATTAGAAGTGCCAAACTGTAGAATGAAATTTTGACTGAGTAGAGTTGAATATGGAGAGTTTTTTACATGGAACTTGCATACCTTGAATTACAAACACTTGTCTCCTCTTTCAAATATAAATCCCATATATGTAAAAGAAGGTGGTAAAATGGGTTGATTTAACAATCCTAGACTGTTACGTAACAGTCTTACCAATACCCCCAAACTTAACATATACCAGCCCATTTTCAAGCCCAACGGGCCTGGACAACCTGCTACATACATAATCTATCCTGAGCGGCACGAGTGCAGAGTTTCCACAAGGGCACATGGTGAGAAAAAAATATATACTGACAGCCATTGATATAAGGTTATGTAATACTAGTAGGCTAAGAAGGTAAGCCCTATTCAGGGGTACTTGCATAGTTCTAACTGTTCAGCTGTATAGTTCTAACTATGTAAGTTGTTAATTTTGTTTGCAACTATGCTTCTGGGGATTAGTAAAATTAAAAACTAAAGCAAAACTCCAAATTTATTCAAACGTAGTTATGTGACCCATGACGTTAGGTGATTCCGTGTGAGTCATCGAAGTGCCAATCAAAGCAGAGCTCATCAACATATTAATGATGCCACCAAATAAGGAAAAACGGCCTGTTTTATTCTAGGGCTAAATAACTGGGTTGTAAATAGGCCTGTAAATCCTCTTCTGGCCATTTTCCGACAAAATCAAATTTCTATGTAGACACCACAAAAGAATATAAAATACTGGGAAAAAATGCATTATATGGCATCTTTAAATATCTAATACTTGGTTTTGTACTTTTTTGTAATTTCTTGGTTTTGTTTTAGGATATCATACTTTAATTTTAAAATAATAGGAAGTCAGCAGTGCAGATAAAAATGGCATCTCAGTCATCGAGGGGGGGGTCACTGGAACTGCATTTGGAAACTGGCGGCTGCCTATACAGTAGGACTTTATCACTTATCACTTTGTGTTTTTGGCTTTATCTGCTTCACTTTGTTTAAATGTTACTGTAACTGGAGACACACACTTGCATTCCTGCTTTATACCCACCTGCTTGCTCTGTTGCCAGCTTGTTTGCCTTGGCACCTCATCCTCAAACTGTCCCGGATCTGCTGTCTGAAGGTACGATTTACGTTCAGCATCATTGCGTGGATTAAAGTGTATAAAAGGCAAGCAAGCATCTGATTAGTGTGTTTTTTTTGTTGGGATATCATTTGGCAAACTAGCTTTACAAACAACTATGTGTTTCCGAATTTATGCAGCTCTTGCAATAACTTTTTAGTGAATAAATCAAAAATTGTACCTCTTGATGATGCATGGTAGAATTATGATGATTGCAACTGGACCAAGAGGAAGGAGTGCCCATAGCGAGCTCCCTTTGGTTGATCCCCCGTGGTTCCCTGTGGGTGAGATTTTGGACTGTGGATCTACAGGATGCAAGATGCACACCCTGAACAGCTGCTAATCAGCAACCAGGTAGGGGCTCTGAGGGCCAGGATCTCTCTGCATGGAGCCTCAGCCTTCAGTGACTAAGAAAGGAGCCAGACTGTATGTAGGTTAACAAAAGGGAAGGGAGGCCCCTTTACTGCAGCCCAGATCACTATGGCGGCTGAGGGCTGGAGCCATTGGGCTCCTGTCTCCCATCTCCCATGTCTCCCATCCACCTCCTCACTGAGAACCCTCATATCTACTGATCGGACTGGAGCTAAAAGGCAAAAGCAAAAGTTAGACCTGGAATGATGGGCAGTGCTGACAGGAGGTCAATGGTTTAGATATTTGTATTAACAGAATTTATGAAAAATGTTATCTATAGGCTGTGATCATTTTTTCATAATGTCCGCTACCTTTGGCTCCTAATCTTGGTTCCTAATCGCTGGTTCTGCTTCTTGGGACTTTTTTGCTTCAGGTTGTTAATTTGACCACGTAGCTGCAGACATAACAGACGTTCCCACGTGTATGAATGACCAAAGGTTACTGTTAACTTCCCCCCAAAAATCCAGCAAATCACAGCATGGCTAAGAAACGTGTTTCTCTTTCTTGGCTCCGCCCCTAACCCCCCCCCCCCCTTGAAACCTCATACCTTTATAAACTGAAAGTGTCCAAGCAGTGACTGACTCATTATCAGTGTAAAATGGGTATATAACCTGCCTGCAGGAACCTGTCTGATTAAACTCACAGTAGCAATTCTGTCCCTTTTATCTTTTTAATGCATTTAAGTGGGTTAATCATGTATTAATAATTTTCCATTTTTATTGACATTGAGGAAAAAACATACTGGCTGACAGTGACTTTCCCTGCAAACAACTAAAAACAGGATCTGAAGCATCACAGAGCCCCCAGCCAAGTGGACAGTGGATTTGAACAATGGTTGCATACTTCTGTGATGGTGTTTTGAACAGTTTGACAGAAGACACTCAAATTTGATCATTTTTATGGTGTTTTAATACCAGCAGCCAAGACTGTGTGAATTCCTAAGATATACTGTTGCCACATCTCTGAGTGTCCTGCCCATGGTGCTGAACCTGTTGGCATCACATCAGGCAGAACACAGACATGCCATCCTACTCTGTCAGTAAGAGTGTTACAGGACTGATGCGGATGCTAACTGGGATCATGATGCTGGGAACCAGGAGCGTGAGTCACTCAGCAGCATTTCAGAATCATGTCTAAATGAAGGCAGACTATTCTAGAAGGTTCTCTAAAGATCTCTGTAATAACACTTTTGTAGCACGTGCGCTGACCTTTGACTTCGACCACGACGAAGGACTCCTGACTCTGTGCAGTGCTGCAGTAGCACCTGTATTTGCCGCCATCCTGGAGGTTGGTCCTCCACAGGCTCAGTGAGGCGTTGCCCTTGGCAACCTGCTCCTTGTCCATAGAGGTCCTGTTTTTGTATGCTGGATCCTGCTGGGCCAGTTGGTCCATGTTGTCGTAATAGCTGTGGACCACAGCTGTACCTTTGTACCAGTGGATGACTTCATCTTTACCTCTGGTAAATTGGCAGGGCAGCACACAGACTTCAGAGAAGACACAGGTCACCTGGATTTCTGAAAAAGGAGTTTTAGTGAGAACACAGGCGGTCACTGGATTGAAAGTACAAGATCACACAAACACAAACCTGCATTTGCAACTTTTACTTTCACTTGGCTACATGTCTGTGCCAAAAATCTAATTTTTATTCTAATACATTCTCCACAATGTAATATAAACCTAATCCACACACACACACACACACACACACACACACGCTATGGGCAATTTACAGACAAGATTCCTAACATTGAATCACACACACATTGCAAAAAGCATCCAGTGAGCCTGAATGAACGGCGGAATAATTCAAAATATAATGTAATTTTTTCCCCCACTTGGAATCAATATTACTATGGTCTCTCAACAATATATTACTCCTTATTATTATTAGGCATTATATATTGTCTTAATGATGACGGAACAAAAAATAGGTGGAGATGCAGGGTATATCATTTAACATAGTCTACCAATAGTGCTAGGAAGTATTTAAACTATTAATATTCAAAGTTAGTAGCACCAGAATTAAAGACATAACTACTGAAATAATGGAGATGGACGACAGGCTGTTTTCCGTAAGGGACATCGAGGGATTTTTTAACCACTTATAAGACGTCTTAAAGCAGCAGCCCGTGTATGAATGAATGTATAATTCGTTATTAAATCTGGCCCGTAGATCGATATTTAATTTCAACAGAATAAAAACAATGTAACGTCATTCCGCTAATCTGCGCCTGCAAGCTTGGCAAGTTTCACCCCCAGCAACTACAATGGCCTCCAGCTATGACCAAGCTACCCATAAACAGCCTATTTTCTCTTTATAAAGAAAATATGCTTTACTAACTATAATCTAAGATTGTAGAACATATTGAACATAAGAAATTTACAAACAAGAGGAGGCCATTCAGCCCATCAAGCTCGTTTGGTGAGAACTTAACCAATAGCTCAGAGTTGTTAAAATCTTATCTAGCTCTGATTTAAAGGAGCCCAGGGTTTTAGCTTGCGCCAGGGGCGCCGCTAAGGGGGGGAAAGTTGGGACAATTCTAAGGGCCCACGCCCTTTAGGGGCCCCCAGAGATCTGAATGGGTGTGGTAGGGGGGCCCAACCTCATATTTTGTCATAGGGCCCAAAATTGCTAGCGGCGCCCCTGGCTTGCGCTACACTAAGAGGAAGACTATTCCATAATCCAACTACATGCTGTGTAAAGAAATACTTTCTCAAATCCATTTTAAAACTAATAGCTCAGTTGTCAATAATAATCGATACGTTATTAATCCCCATGGGGAAATTATCTTTACGCCTCCCTCAAGTTACTCTTAGTGGGGTAAGTCGTCTGCAAAGGGCAGCCACCCGTAGTGGCACCCAGGGAGCTGGGGGGTTAAAGGCTGTGCTCAAGGAGCAGCAGACGTGCCGAGGCTGGGTTTGAACCGGCGACCTTTTGATTATAGGCACAGCCCACTGAGCCACATACTTATCTAGCTCTGATTTAAATGAACCCAGGGTTTTAGCTTAATTATTTTAAGAACTTTCTTATATCACATCCTTTCACGATGTGACTGCATGTGTCATTGCCATGTCGTGATACACATCACAGTGTGGTAAGTACCGGCATTATGAAAGGGGAGTTTCGGCACATTAGTAACTGCAGTAATAGCTTCTGCCATTAGAGGCCAATGCTGAGTCTGAAGTGTTTTGAAATGCTAAGAAATGTTTTGAAACAACCGATTCAAAAGTGTTGCAATGTTCAGTTTCGAAAAATGCCTGTCGCCTAGTGACGCTGTAGCTGGTAGCAACATCGTGGCACAACGCATTACGCACATGTTTGTGGTGATGTTGTTGTGAACATCCCTTTGCGCTGCCATTTGACGTTTCATAACAACTGACAATGACGCTAACTTCCAATGATAGTTTCAGAGATCGCATCATTTAAGTTTGAATTAAGTTTGTTACAAGACATTAAGCTGCTAGAATCACACACACGAGATGCCTCTGCTGCCCAGGCTCATTGCAGCCAGCTGTTCCAAGTCCCTGAGACCATGGGTTTGGAACCAGTGTCTGAGCTCATTGGATAACAGACCTGAGAGTCACTCCAACCACTAAAAACAGGCAGCAAGCGGGGACCCAGACCGAGTGGGGAAAACCGTTATCATTAAGCTTAAATCTACACACTCTTACTGTTTGTCCACCAGTTACGGATGCAGACGTCAATGAATTAGATATACAGAAGGTGCCAGTTTCACATTCATGTTCCTAATTTTGACAAAATCACATCCATCACCAAGTGCTACAAGCAGAAAACTACACAGTCTTAACTAAAACATTCTACGTGATGAAATGTGTCTGAAATGCTGTACTTACCGCTGGAACCCAAACATGACCACAGGCACAAACTCCACAGCAGACCAGCAATGGCCAGGAGAGACATTTCCTTCTGTTCCAAAGTTAATAACTGTAACTTTGTACAGTGTAATTGCTTATAGTACAGCACCAAGGTATTGCTAAATTCGAGGAATGTACCTGTACAGGTGTGACTGTAGATGATGGACTAAAGATGGACAAAAGCTTGGGATGAACCTACTTGCCGACTCAGACTCCTCCATAAGCACAAACAGCATAGTGGATTATAAACAAACAAACAAACAAACAAACAAACAAACAATCACTCCGTGATGTCATTGCTTAATCACGGTGATTTATTCTAAGAAATGCGTCATTAGGTGATTCTATCATTTTAAGATCATAGAGTGTAGCTCTACTACCCAATTACAAACGATAACCAAGATGGTACAGCCTGCTTCACACCCAGTGGGAGAGATTAAAAATAATGATGATTCTAGACTGAGTGAGTTAGTTTTTTCTCTAAGGGTGTTTTTGGCGAATTCCCACCATAAAGACAAACCTAGAACTAAAAGCATATTATGCAGAATATATCCAAAATTGAGTCAGATATTTTAAAAATACTGATATATTACCCTTTAAAATGTTTTGGAAAAGTTTTGGCACCAAGTTTAGAGATTCTTAGACTAAACACTGCTGGAAAATAATAATAATTATTATTATTATTATTATAATAATAATGTCTTTTTTATATAGCGCATTTCATACACTTTACATTTCAACAAAAAAACACTTAAGAACATTAGAAATTTACAAATGAGAGGAGGCCAGTCAGCCCATCAAGCTCGTTTGGGGAGAACTTAACTAATAGCTCAGAGTTGTTAAAGTCTTATCTAGCTCTGATTTAAAGGAACCCAGGGTTTTAGCTTGCGCTACACTAGCAGGAAGACTATTCCATACTCTAACTACACGCTGTGTAAAGAAGTGCTTCCTCAAATTCGTTTGAAAATGTTCTCCCACTTACATGTATTTCCATTTAACAAGACAGTACAAGTTACATACAAGACAACAAATAGTATTCATTGAAGAGATGTGTTTTTAACAGGAGCTTTGAATGAATAATAGAATAAACTGAGAGGAAACACATTTTAGGGGTAATTACACTAAATGCTCTGCCACCCATAGTTATTAACCTGTGCTTATTTACCATGATGGTAAATAAAACAAGTCGCCTAACCTTGAAATATAAATTTTATTAACTGGGAGAGACACATATTATAACAAATGTGCTTCCTGCATATATTATTTTAACACGTGCCACCACACTCACTCTAGTGCGCATGTATAATAGACCGGTGTGTGTGTAGATCGGTCCACCAAAGTACGGTACATACATTAGGACAACAATCACCAACATGAAAACGGTGACTTCTCTACACAAACCAAGCAAGAGCAGCACCAGTGATACCAATACCTGAAAGTTGGGACAGTAAGATATTATGATCAACTGCATCAAATGCTGTACTTAAGTGAAAGAGAACTAGACTAGCGGCCATCCCAGAGTCTGCGGTCATAAGTCACTGGGTACCTCAAGTAAAGCAGTTTCAGTGCTAAGTAGGGTTCTGAATCCAGATTTGTTCAGTTTTATTACTGAAAGAAGAATCACCTTCTGCCAGTACTTCAGAAGTAATTCTCTTAACCAGCACGTTGGTCTAGACGGCAGACAAGTTTAAGCAGGCAGTGTCATAGCCTATGTAAGGGATACTATCAGTTGTGCTCTTGTCATTAGCACATAGTTTGACTTCTGCCGACGTCCAGACATAACCTACACTAATCATCATTGAAATACAGCAGTAAGGCTGAAATTTTCAAGCATGCTGCTGCTCTGAAGGACCGAGAGCTTATCATTCTTGCTTCGAATGCCTGGCCAGTTACAATGCATTGTTTTCCTGACTTCACCTGGACATCACTGATTGGATGTTTCATTTGAAAGCAATGCAGCTTTCTACTCTTTAAAATAGACCATGTGTTATGCAATGAATAGTTTGCTAAATTTGCATCCAGAATTACAATGTTCAAATATAAAATTAAAATAAATATAAAACTAGTAAGGTTTACCTTAAAACTACAAAGGGTCTTAAATTGATTGTATAGTTTAAGAAAACAGGAAAAATACCATATAAATAATATAGTAATTTCTTTACAAAAAAAGAAAAATAAATGTAATGTCACTATCACTATAATACAGTCGAACCTCGTTACTACGTACCCCGGATACAACGTTTTCACCTTTACAACGTACAGGTTTCTAATTCCCGTTTTTAGCCTGTGTATTATTCCAATAGCAGCCATTGTTTACAGCGTACACCCTTACAGCGTAAACTTCGATACAACATCCAAATTTCTAGAGAAAATACGAAAACTAACCATCGTTCTGTATCTACCTGATCTTCGCCCGACAATGCACCAATTTGGATGCGAATGTTTCTTTTAAAAATCCATTTTGACCAGCCGTTGTGTATTTTCGTTGCCGTTTATCCCCGGCCGGCACTAAGTAATCGTGAGTAATTTAAGGAAAATTTGAAGGATCCAAATGAGCTTTGTTGAATTATTTAACAAGTAATGTGTTCGTTTGTTTTGCAGTCAATTTAAGGGTCTGTTCTATTAAAGTTGTATCATTTACATGGATATTTCGTGAGTTCTTTCATCCATCTTGCACTAAGTGGTTACAACGTTCTATGCTTATAACGTACATGTTTTTGATATCCCGTCTTGTACGTAGTAACGAGGTTCGACTGTACTTATATTTTAAGTTGCTGTTGTTAATTTAGAGTAATTGTCCATAATCTTAGAGTTTTGTACACAATTTGAATTTTGACACTTTGGAGGCGTGAACAGTGACATGAAATTACTAACCACACTGAATAAAACAAGGTATGCTGATATGTTTCCTACATCTTTCAAGTGCTACAAACTGATTGTACGTATCTTATCAGCCATTTGGACATTGAACTGTGTGTTCATTTCCCAGTTAGGACCTTAGATGTAATAATCTACAAAAATATGGTTATAATATCTGCTTTTCTTTGCATTGGCTAAGCCTTCTGATCTCCTTTGGAAGCAAATGTCATTCAAATTTAAGTTTGAATGACAAATTTGGTACCTCAAACTTAATCCGTTCAAAATTCGGGTTCGAATCCTAAAATGATCTGATTGAATTTTCCCCATAAGCAATAATGGAAAACCAATTAATTGGTTCCAGGCCCCCAAAATTTTTTTTTAAGCATTTAAACACAAAATGAACAGGTTAAAATAAGAGCATATACTAAACACATTTTCCGCGGCAACACTGTACACCGTGTGTAACATTTTTTTCTTAATAGCTTCCAAAACGATAAAGAATGTACCCCTCCAAGCCATGCCCCAGAACTGCGCCAACACTAGAGTATGAAATGAGGTCCATTGTTAATTTTTTATTATTATTCTGTATTCGTTAATTTGTTCGTAAATCGCAAACTTTCAGGTTGTAACATTTGTACAACTATTGTGTAACTTTTTGGTGAGCAATGGCTACCAAAATGATATAAAGTATTGTGTATTACCTGATATTTAAAATAAAAAAGCACTTTCACCAAGCAACGATGCTATAACAGCTAATGCGAGGCTGAAGCGTTACCCTTTATTTCTGCCGAGAGACGTGCCGCGTGACTCATTTCCCCGCGTACAAGTTATCTTAGGTCGGCGTTCACTGTTCGACTTCTAAGATTCAGATCGAGTTCTAGGTCATTTTTTTTCTAACTGGTTGGTTCGACTTTTAAGAAATTCGAGTTCTAATGAGTTCGAGTACTGAGGTACCACTGTACATGGATATATTGGTGTTTAAAAGTGGATAACACAAAGACTACCAACAGTATATCAGACACAGAGAGTTCATAATTTCTCAGCTTGGGTCCTTTACTGTGAAGATGCACAAGAAATTTATTTGAAACATCTGCCTTGGTTCCAAAGTGATAGGCCCTGGATTTTTGTTTAAATTTTTCTGATATTATGCCTCTGATGGAAACGTATTTCATGAAATGAGACGGTTACCCAATATTCCCAAAGCAATCAAGTAATCCAGGTTTGGCATTGCTGACATATGGCTCACTACTTAAACAAAATTGTTTGAATAACTTTTGGTCAGAATCATCTCTAGACGGGACATACCAAATTTGGTCATGATAGGATCGACAATCTGGGACTAGTTCACAATTGATGGGGAATCCAAAACTTCAAAATGGTGGAAAATCTAATATGGCAGACTTAGTGGTCTTGGGGGCACATGAATTGAGATGACCAAAGGTTTCAAGGAACAACATCAAAACCTAAGCAAATGGTTCAAAGGTTATACAGAAATGTACCTTGAAATTTGACTTGCTGGAGTAGCTACTGTGATGGATGGATTGACCTCAAATTTGATGACTGGATACTTTGGACTATCAACAACAACAACAAATTTATTTTTATATAGCGCATTATCACAACATTACATTGTCTCAAAGCGCTTTACAGTATCCTCACCCAAAGCCCCCAGTGAGTAAGCCATAGGCGACAGTGGCAAGGAAAAACTCCCTAGAAGGAAGAAACCTTGAGAGGGACCAGACTCAAAGGGGAAGCCCATCCTCCAGGGGCCGGCAGGGATAGTCAAATAGAGAGAGATGCAAATCTGTCAAAATGCCAGATTTCATCCACAATCCATCAAAGGGTTCTACAGGCCATAGAATCCCATGGAAGAAAGTATAATAATAATGGCTGATGTCTGGATCACAAGAGGCCCTTTTGCTAGAGTTGAGTTATTACTGAGTCTCACTTCACTTACAATCACTGAACAGGGAATGGCAGCATATCCGGCTTCAGGATCTAAAAACACATGACTTCGATTTTAGACCAAAGATATAAAGAGCCTTAGAACTCTGAAGAGGAAACACAGAAGGAATCATCTCTGGGAGAAAGAATAATGCAGGTGAAGCAAATGCTGCTGCATTTATCCAGCATCGGTTTCAAACATCAGGCCAACAACATGGTGACAGGTGGATGCACCAGAAATGCTGGATGTCTGGAATAAAAACTGATTTAGAGAACTAATATTTTGTCAATTTTTGTTTTTCCTTAAATGCACCTGCACCACCACTGAGATCAGTTTGCAGTGCATCAGTGTGTAGCAGGACACCAAAATCTAATTCCTGTCTGTCATGGTTTGGTCCAGGGAAACACCGATGATGTCACGCTTAGTTTCCCATCTCTACACCACACCCCCCAGGGAAGCCCGTGTTGCAAAACTGGCACCTTCAGGTAGGTCTCTTCCCTGCCTGCCCCGGTTTACTGGCAGAACCGGTTGGACGCAGAACCGGTTGGTTCCTACAGATACAGAGAGCTTCTTAGCTGGCTGAGAGTTTAAGTGTTTTTCTCCTAAGTGCCCTCTTCCTGACAGCCTGTGTTCTAAATCCTGTATCTGCCCTCACTGTTTACCTAGTCCTCCGATCGTCTATGCCCATCACCTGACCTCCTGCCTGTCTACTGACTCGACCACACCCACGGATCAAGATTTGGATTTTGTTGTCTGGATTTTAAGGGCAAATAATTTGTTTCCCTTACCTAGTCCGCACGAGTGTCCTCCTTTCCATCATTCCCGCCATGACGCTGTCTTGATGTGCATAGAATGATGCGGGAAATGCAGGCCTGAGGACAACAGGAATTCCTGAGCTTTGTACACTTATTGAAAAGTGCAGTGATGGGGACACTGTGCAGTGAAAATGGCGCAGTGCATTGGATGAGATGTAAAACCGAGGTCCTGGCTCCCCCACCTCATTAAAGATCCCTGGGCATCTTTCGATAGTGTATGAATGCTACCCTGATACCCAGGCTAAAACTGCCCAGTGTGCCCCATCAGATCTGGTCTTCTAATCATCCCCTATATCTATTTGGTGAAAATGGACTAAAAGAAAGAGGACTGATGGTGACTTCCTGGTGCAATTAAGCTCTTACACGATTAATAATTATACTCAGAATAAAAAAGAATGACATATGATCAAAAGAGGTGGTGTATTTTTAAAATAATCTGTTAAACAAAAGAATATTACAAATGACAGTAACACTTTACATTACCTGCACGTAACAGCTCTTAAAAGACTCTCGTTCAACCAAAAAGTAAGACTAAATTTTACGATACGGGTGATTCCTGTTCTAGACCACATATTTGGCTGTCTGTTTTCTGAAAATTGGAATGATTGTATTTTATGGTTTAAATATTTTGTCAGGACTATACCATACTTAGCTATGAGGAATGCATGTTTGCCAAGCTCAGGGGTTGAAAATGTTATAATTATGGGATGTTTTTTGTATATATTTCTTCAGACGTTTTCCACCCTGTTAGAGACATGTTCATGGTAATCACAGAGTTTAAATAATGTACAAGTCAAACAATACTGAACTTTTCCGGGATATAATGTGTCTCTTTTGCTATGATAAAAAGTTTCATTCTTGTAGCATTAACAGTTTTCATTTTATGAAGAGTACAATGTTAGAATAATGGAATCATTATTTTGACATTTTTTGTCCCCATTTTGTTGTCTTGTATGAGGAATTTTATTAATTAGAAAAAAGGTATATGCAGATGCATTATATGTACCTCATTTAACAAAACAATATACAAATATACCAAACACTTACTGTTGTGATGAGAATATTTTTTTAAATCATTGCCTAATGGGGTGGAACCTAACAGGCTGGAATAGAATATAACGGGGTGGAACCTAACAGGCTGGAATAGAATGTAACGGGGTGGAACCTAACAGAGCGGAATATTTCTAGCTAATTTAGCTCTTTGAGTGAGCAACATTTAGCTAGCAGACACTCTACAGCTGATCAACATTTAAATTGCTATTTTTAACGTATTTTTAAAAATATTTTTTCCAATAAATATTTCCCATAATATATTGTAACGACCGTGGGTTGAACTGGCTAGGCTGCTCGTTAGCTAACACAGCTAGCGACTATCGCCGAATTTTACAACGAACTGAGAGCGCTCGTGCCCCATACACCGCGCGACCCAGAGCATCTCAGCAGCAGGTCTGTAATCCCTGAATGATCCAGTAGGAAACAGTAGGGGTTCACACCAAACATTTATTTTACCCTGTTTCCTTCTCTTCTTTTAACGCTGCTGACACCGCACCCCTATCACGCTCCCACCACACAGAGTCGCGGTGTCAGCCAACCATACCAATTCAACCCGCCCCACAGAACACACATCAACTTCACTGTGGCTAACATTAACATAACACAACATGAGAATCAAACACATAGGAACTAGCAGAACGATAGAAAATACAGACAACACAATACCCAGAATGCACCTGGCTAACAACCCCAGCCAGGTCATTACAATATACTTACAGGGTGGAACTTTAAGGGTGCCTCAAACCGGTGTGTAATATAAAATTGAGAAAAATAAAGGAGAGAGTGACAGTTAAAGCTTACCTTAGTCTTCCAGTTTAATTTCCCTCCAAAAACAAATGATGTCACTTCCTGGAAATGGCTGTATGGATTTGTAGTCTTTTCAGGGAGCCAAGAAACTAGAGGCTCACAGGGTGGAAAATGAATGCTGGGACATGTATTATATAATTACAGAAAACAAAATAAGTTTCACCAGATTTGTTTCTTTCTCTAAAGGTAGTATACCCTAGTCTATCAAAATAATAAAGAATAAGTTTTGGTTTTTATAATTTTATAGTGCGGCTACGAACAGACATGTGGCATATATACATCCCTCTGCGGAGGGGAGCTGCCAGCATCTCTTGTTGAGGTGCACATGGTCTGGGCACATGTTCTTGCAGCTGAAAGTGTGGTTTTGAGTATCTGGAGTATTTCCTTTTAGCAGGACAGGTTCAACTTGCGATTTGGCTTGTAAGGAAGAATAAAATCAAGAGAAGACAGGAAGCTTTCCAATCACGAGACAGGGGAGAGGACAAGCAGCTACGAGCTACAGACGTCCATCAGAACCACAAAAAGGGCCCAAACCATGAAGGCTTCTACCTACAAAACAACAAACACAGCATCAGGCGGAGAACCCAATCCATCACTAACTACAGAAAGAACCCAAACAGAACCAAAAACCGAGACACGAGACACCACCCTGCCAGACAGACTGACAGATCACAGGTGGTATGGATAGCAGCCAGGGTCTCTGCTGAGTTCACAACACCACACCCTGTACACTCAATACTGTGTCTCCACCCAGGACAACGCAGATGGTACAACCATTTTGGGCCTCATCAAGGAGGGGAGGAGTCTGGTTACAGGCAGCTGGTCAACAACACCCTTGCCTATGGTGAAGAAAATGACTGGCAAACTTTGCAGTTGGCCCAATGCAGTCAGGTAGGTAACGTTCTCCTGGCATCTGCAAAACCCAGACTCATCCAGCAGACAGACAGACAGAGTAGCGTGGTTTGTCACCCCACAGAACATGTTTCCACCATTCCACTGTTCCAGTGGCAGCGTGCTTTACACCACTGCATCTGATGCTTTGCATTGCACTTGGTGACGTGAGGCTTGCATGCAGTTGCTCGGCCAAGGAATCCGGACGGGGATTTGAATACCACTTCTGGGGTGTGTGTGTGTGCTCTTATGTTAACCCTCAACATGAGTCTTAAAATCCGGACCTCTCCTCCTCCTGTCCTCCTGCTGTGCCTGCTCCTTCGGCCTCCTCCTTGGAGCTACAGAAGACTCAGCAGGAGGTCAAGCTACAGAAGATGCAGGAAGAGCTGAACACGCACGCTCTGAGGATTGCCGTGATTCACAGCCTAAGCAGCAGCCGGCTTAAGCGTGACAATGTCTCCCTGTGACGTGACACAGCCACCCCTCTCATATCCCTTGTGGTTGCAGTGGACCCAGTCCATCACCTGGTGGCATTTCTATGCTTTTTAAAGTACAGCTGCTCTGATTTGTACAATGGGCCAGAGTGTAAAGCAGTTTTAATGCTCCCCACAATCCTCGTGCCTTCTGCCATTACTCACATGATGATGTCTTTACACCTGGAATTCCCACTGTGGCTGCATGGTTAACTGTGGGACTCCCCCTATTCAGTAACTGGGCTCTGTATGTTACAGAGGAGCACCAGCATGTTATCCCCCAGCGGGGGTCTGGAGCAGTGTGGGGTGGGACCTTCCCCTGCTCCTCTGACTCCTCATCGGTCAGCAGTCTGACCAAAGCTGTGTCTCAGTGCTTCAACTCTGCTCTGTTTTACCACAGTTCACCTCCTAACTTACAATGATATGAAAATCTAAACAGGACAGGCGCTAAAAATGACATTTTAGAAATTTACAGAATGAATTTAATTTATTAACGTTAACAAACATAATAAATTTTAATATACAAATATATACAATGTGTGCAAAGTACATTTCACTTCTTGGACTCCAGGCTCTGATTACGGTCCTTGGGTCTGGAGCTCCTGCCTCAGGTGCTGTCGGGGGTCTGTGTCGCTGGGTCACTGGTCAGTTCCAGTCCCTCATCAGGCTCATTCTGCTGGTTTTCTGTATTCCTATAGGTGACGAGGTTTTAAGGCCTGTAAAACTGGCCATTATCCGACCAAATCAAGTTCACCTGCCTTCTATGTAGACACCAGAAAATAATTTTAAATACTTGAAAAATGCATTATATGGCATCTTTAAATATCTAGTGGTTGGGTTTGGGATATCAGACTTTGATTTTAGAACGATAGGAAGTCAGCAGTGCAGATAAAAATGGCATCTCAGTCATCGAGGGGGGGGGGGGGGGTCACTGGAACTGCATTTGGAAACTGGAGGCTGCCTATACAGTAGGACTTTATCACTTATCATTTTGTGTTTTTGGCTTTATCTGCTTCACTTTGATTAAATGTTACTGTAACTGGAGATGCACACTTGCATGCCTGCTTTATACCCACCTGCTTGCTCTGTTGCCTGCTTGTCTGCCTTGGCACCTCATCCTCAAACAACCGCAGATCTGCTTCTCAAGCTACATTCGACATCATTGTGTGGAATAAAGTGTATAAAAGACTGATTAGTGTTTTTTTTTGTTGGGATATCATTTGGCAAACTAGCTTTACAAACAACTATGTGTTTCCGAACTTATGCAACTCTTAAAATAAATTTATGAATAACTTTAAAATTGTACCTCTTCTTCTTCATGTATATTAGAATTACGATGATTATGATGATTACAGCAACTGCAACAGCAACAGCAACTGCCCATACCCAGATCCCTGTGGTTGTTCCCTCATTCTTCCCTGTGGGTGAGATTTCACACTGTGGATCTGCAGGATGCTGGATCACATGACAGATGCTGCTGATGCCGGCATGTGCCTGTGGGTCCTGTGACCTTGGGATTGTGCCACAGTGAAGTGACTAAAGCTATTAGCTAACAGCCAGACTCAGGTGCTCTGAGGGCCAGAACAGCTGCTAATCAGGAACCAGGTAGGGGCTCCGAGGCCCAGGATCTCTCTGCATGGAGCCTCAGCCTTCAGTGACTAAGAAAGGAGCCAGACTGTATGTAGGTTAACAAAAGGGAAGGGAGGCCCCTTTACTGCAGCCCAGATCACTATGGCTGCTGAGGGCTGGAGCCATTGGGCTCCTGTCTCCCATCTTACCTGCCCCAGTAAATCTGACGCTGGTGTAGACCATGTGCCTGCTGTACTCTTTGGAGAAGGTGCAGATAAATGTTCCTTTCATCTCCTGGCCCTGTGAGTTCTGCAGCTGTAGGGATCCGTCTCCAGACTGAGCCTGGACTGGGTCCAGTTGGACCTGGTCACCCCAGTTGTTGGCCACCTTTCCAGTCTGGCTGTTGAAGCTGAGGAAGACAGTGGGCTGCCCCGTCGTCATGAAGGCCCAGGTGAGGTTGAAGTTCTGCAGATCATTTGGAGCATGGCAGGGGATGCTCAGAGCTTGGCCCTCTACACCTTCAATTATGTCTGTTACATGAAAACCAGCAAAGACAGACGTCACAAACACAGCAGTGCAGACAACAGTGCCTGACTGAAATGTTGAAGCTGTGGTACCTTGGTCTTTCAGTGAGGCCGTCCATAGCTGTGATGCTCCCTCTAAGGAGATGGAGCAGATGTATGTGTAGTCTGAGAGATTTCCCAGAATTCCCACCCGGCTCTCCAGTGTAAACAGGCCCACTGAGTCTGGTAAGCTTTCAGTGGTGACCTGAAGGGCTTCTGAGCTTGTAGGGGGGTTAGTGGACCAGGAAACATGAGGCTCGGGATAGATGTTCTGGGATGAGCAGTGAACCTCCTCACTGAGAACCTTCATATCAACTGATCGGACTGGAGCTAAAAAAGCAAAAGCAAGTAGGTGAATGTGACAGAATGGGCAGAGCAGTTCAGTGGTGGGCAGAGCTGATAGGAGGTGGATAGTTCAGATATTTGTATTAAGGAACTCAGTAAGAACAATGGTTTCTATAAGCTTTGTCTGAGATCTTTTCATAAAAATATGGAGATGTGTCACTACCTTACACTCCCAATTTTACTTCCTAAAGACTGATTCTGCTTCTTGGGAATTTTAGCCTCAGGATGTTAATAACAGACATTCCCACATCTATGAACGACCAAACATTAATTATTAACTTGTCCCTAAACATCCAGGAATCACAGCATAGTTGAGAAACTTGTTTCTCTTTCTTGGCTCCGCCCCCTTTCTCCTTTAAACCTCATACCTTCATAACAGATACCAGCTGATAAATAAAATCAAACTGAAAGTGTCCAAACAGTGACTGATTCATTATCGGTGTAAAATGGGTATATAACCTGCCTGCATCACACTCTGCCAGATAAATTATTAACCAGCTCGCTGTACTTGATAATTTTCCCCTGAAAACAACCACGTGAATGTTACCTTAATCTCTGCGTAGGACATTAGTGTGTGAACCACTTATTATGACATATGGAAGCTGATTTAACCCACAGCAGTGTTTGTCTGTTGTATCTTTTTAATGCATTTATATTAACAGATTAATTTATATTTGTCTATTTTTCATTAAAACTGATGCTGGGAACCAGGAGCGTGAGTCACTCAGCAGAATTTCAGAATCATGTCTAAATGAAGGGACACTATTCTAGAAGGTTTTCCAAAGATCTCTAATAACACTTTTGTAGCACGTGCACTGACCTTTGACCTCGACCACGACGAAGATCTCCTGGCTCTGTGTAGTGCTGCAGTAGCACCTGTATTTGCCGCGGTCCTGGAGGTTGGTCCTCCACAGGCTCAGTGAGGCGTTGCCCTTGGCCACCTGCTCCTTGTCCATAGAGGTCCTGTTTTTATATGCTGAATCCTGCTGGGCCAGTTGGTCCCTGTCGTAGTAGAAGCTGTGAACCACAGCTGTACCTTTGTACCAGTGAATGACTGCATCTTTACCTCCGGTAAATTGGCAGGGCAGCACACAGACTTCAGAGAAGACACAGGTCACCTGGATTTCTGAAAAAGGAGTTTTAGTGAGAAGTCAGGCGCTCACTGGATTGAAAGGAAATGGGATTAGACTTTTACCGAGGAGCCACAACCTCTCTCCGTAACAGACAGGTGGAGGTGAGCACCCTGAGAAGCAGACATCTCTATTCCAAAGACAGCCTCAGAGATCATATCATCATGCTTAAACTTAACATGTCCCATAAGTAATATGTAACACTTACTGCCGGAAAAGCATTTCAACTTTTCTGGCAAAAAATATCACCGTCTTTGTAATTGGAAAACTTCAGTGAAGATAATTTTGTTAAAAATATCATTTAGCTACAATTACAATTACAATTAGGGTTCCACTTTACAAAAAGACATAAAGGGGTTATGAATGGTTTATAAGCAGGTTATTAATTAAGTTGTAACACTTTGTAAATCATTAATAGACAATTATAAAGTTATACCACAATTTTCTTTTTATTAATGAGTTACTACCCTTTATAAGTGGCAAAAGGGAGCCTAATTGTAAAGTGGTACCAATATACATATATTTTCAAAGTTACAAAATATTAGCTGAAAAATATACAGAACCTATTCAATGACTTGAGTATTTGTTTAAATATAGTTTTACTTGCGACAATTCATTTAATTACACAGACATAAAGAAGGTGTTGGTTTCAGTTTAACATTCATGTACCTGAGTTTGACAAAATCACATCCATTACCAAGTGCTGGAAGAAGAAAACCTTAACATAAAACATGCTGCGTGATTAAATGTGTCTGAAATGCGGTACTTACCCCTGGAACCCAAACATGACCGCAGGAACAAACCCCACAGCAGACCGGCGACGGCCAGGAGAGACATTTCTTTCTGTGTTCCAAAGGTTAGCTACCTAGTTACACTTTAATCACTTGTGATACTGCAAAGAATGTAGCTGAACAGGCACTGTGAATGTATACCATGGCCAATAGAAAAGCCTTTGCTGAACCAGTCCTGCCAGTGATGCTTAATCATTCCTATCGTTCCATTCCCTTCACAAGTGTATTTTAAGTATGTGCCATCACATACCATCACCATCCAGCTCCCTGTCTTGGTCAGGGCGCTTTAAGATCGGAGGAAGTCTCTCCTCAGAATTTAAGGTATACTACAGGTACATTACTTGTTCCTAAAGGTACAAAAGTTAAAAACATACCCCTACAGGTACAACAACTGTTTTAGAGGTACATTTACATTCTCTAAATAACAACAACAATACTACTACTACTACCACTACTACTAATAATAATTAATAATCAATCATCAATAATTAATAATTAATAGTAATTATTGTCATAATCCCCTCCTGAAGCCGAGACCTTATCATGCTGGAGGGGTTTGCATGTTACAATGATCCCTGGAGCTAAGTTGCCTGAGGCTTTATGGGTCACCCAAGGTAAAAAGGTCCTGGGTGAGGAACCAGATTGTCGAACCTCAGATTCAGGAGGAGCAGTGTGGTTTTCGCCCTGCTTTCGACGAGCTAAAAGGACTCCATGATCACTGTGTCAAAGGCAGCCGTAAGGTCTAACAGCACCAGAATGGCTGAATTCCAAGTCAAAAGTTAGAAGAATATCGTTAAAAACCTGTAAAACTTCTGAATGACAAGGTTTAAATCAAGACTGAAACATAAATGTCATGCTCGTCCAGGAATGCATGCAGTTGCCAAAGAACAACTTTCTGTAACACTTTGGACAAATAGGGTAGATTAGAGACAGGTGTTATGAACCGCGGGGCTGGACAGGAAAACAGGCAGGCAGGAAGAGGGACGGATGAGGCAGGCAGGCAAAATACGGGGAAAACTGGCGATTTATTCAAGGGGAGACGCAGGGAGATGGTTACGAACCTCACACAATGTTACATAACGTTAATAACATCAATGACCGACCCCTAACTGAGGAAGACGCGGACTGATATACACAAGACAGGGCGAAATAACAAGTAACAGCTGGGCACAATCGGGGAAGCACACGTGGATGATCAGGGGGCGTGGCACACACGAGGATCGGATGAGCCGGGCATGACACCAGGTCTGTAATTTGAAAGAATAGAAGGGTCTAGATTGTTCTTTTTGATAAGAAGCTGTACCAAAAGGCTGGATAGTGCCAGTGTACCAGTACAATAAACATACAAATCTGCCTACAGACAGTATATGTTTCCTTCTAATGCTGTATTTAACGAAGTAAGGAGAAATGGGCTAAATAAATCAAATAACAAAAGAAGAGACGCACTTTGCTTAACCCAGTTTTATTGCTAGACGTCAATCAATGACATGGAGCAATAAAACTGGATTAAGCAAAGTCAGCTGGAAATGTACTGCATGGATGAGTGGTCCAAGATCCACCCACCAGTGCTCTCCAGCTTTGTTAAACACTACAGTAAGAGGCTGGGTGTCGTCATTCTCGCCAGAGGAGGCTCCACCAAATACTGAAATTTGAGGGGCCAATGTTTTTTAAATCTGATTTATTATGAAAATTTGTGTTGCTAAAGGAAAACTTTATTTTGTTACAAAGCGATGTTTGACAATAAAAGCATGAGGCTAACCCACAAAATATCACACAAATATTGCATGTGTGGTCCCTTTTATATATACGTTTTTGCAATTTTTCATGAAGGGTGCCAATATTTCTGGAACTGATTGTATTTGTCCTGGGTTCTTCACGGTTATTCACCCCGAATCCTTTGGTCATTCCAGTTTGAGTGCGCACATTGCCTTTAAAGTCTGCATATTGGTTTTTCCACCATTTAGAATTATTTTTTTGAAAAGCCTACCCTCTTGAACTAGTCCTGGAGTGTTGATCCTATCACCACCATATTTGGTATGTATCATCTACAGAAGATTCTGACCAAAAAATAATTAAAGGATTTCTCTAAGGAAGTGAGCCAGATGCCATCAACGCTTAGTTGGAGTCATGTAAACCTTGGTGTACTTCATTTCCAATGGGAATACTGGGTACCGACAACGTTTCGTGAAATTTGGCCACATGTATGCATTATACCAGAAAACAGAAAAAAAATCAATTGCCTGTCACTGTGGAATGAAAGCAGATGTTTCCACCAATTTCCTTGTGTGTCATCGCAGTACAGGGACCATATCTGGGAAATTATGAAACCTCTGTGCCAGACCATAGAAGCCCTAGATGTATTTTGGTGGAATCTGACACACTTATGCAGCACAGTCCAAGGTACCCAGGCACCAAATTTTGGATCAATTTATGATTCCCTGTTGGGCCACCAATAGGCCAAATCCCAGAGTACATTTTTGCTTGTACCTTTCGAACCATTTGCTCCCTAATTCCCCTGAATCCCCTGTCAGGCTAAATCAAATAGACTCGTTCATTGTATTAGACCCTCCCCTCCAAAAAAAAAAAAAAAAACACATTTTGAAATTTCTGAAAAACCTACTTTTGCAAACTAGTCCTTCAAATCACACGTGGATGCAGAATGGAAGGCATGCTTCCTACAGCTACATACATCACCAAACTACGACGATTCCTTACTGTTCAAGAAACTGAGAAATTGATAAATGTCTTTGTATATAGTAGGTTAGATTACTGTAATGCTCTATTATCTGAGAGCACACACTGCACACTAAACACCTTGCAGCATATTCAAAATGCAGCAGCTCGAATTGTCACCAGGAGCAAGAAGTTTGAACACACAAGCCCTGCTCTTAGTTCCCGGCACTGGCTTTCTGTTAGGTTCAGGACTGACTTCAATGTTCATATAAAGCTTAAAGATCTAGCATCTACCTACCTGACAGAATTACTTCAAGTTTACAAGCTATTTCGTCCACTCACATCACAGAATGCAGGGTTCCTTGTTGTTCCACATATAAAGTGACAGTTTATGACGTTGTGGAATGACTTACCAGCCTATGTTTGGAAAACCAAATTGTTCTGTCTTGAAATCTCGACTGAAGACCCATTACTTCAGTTTAGCTTACCCACAACTTAACACATGACAGACTGTGACTATGGCTGCTGGTGCTGCTGATCAGGGCATTTTTGTCTACTATACTTATCCATTAATGTTTCAATGCATGTTATGACCATCCATGCTCTCTTCCTTCCTTCCCACATGTTCAGAAGGTGCCCAGGATGGGCATCATTTTCAGGCCCTGGCAGGGTGACATTGTGGATGTAACCTACGAACTGTAACGTCATGGATGCAGACTTCAGTCCGCACCGTACTCAGGCCAGCATGGAGAACTAGTTGATTGACTTTGGCTTTGATCTTTATCATGGTTTACACCTTGCTTTTATCGAAAAGCCCACTTTCATTTTTCAGTAATGTTAGCCTGGGGGGTGGGCCGCCAGTTGACCTTGGACCCCCAGAGGTGTTTTTTCTCCCTACTTCGGTGGTTTTTGGTTCCTCTCCTCCATTGTCATCTGGCTCCCTTTCTTTCATTTCTGTCTTTCCATCACCTTGTATTTTTATATTATTCTCTCTTAATGATGATGTATCATAACACACCCATGCAAAGTGCCTTCTGTTGTGGAAGGTGCTATATAAAAATAAATTGAATGGAATCTGACAGTCATAGAATTTGACAGTAAAAGATGTTGAAAGAGGAAGTGAGTCATATCTCAGCAATGCTTTGCTAGAGTGAATACTGGGTGTGAAAGTTTCATAAAACTTGGCCACTAGGGGGTGGTATATCATTAGAAAAAAATACAAATCTTCATCAGATTTAAGGATCATAACCTGGAACTTATGAACCTCAACATCAGGTATGTTGCGTTTCGTCCATCTTTGATTTGCCAAAAACACATTTAACCATGGATAACACTACTGGTATGGAAGTTTCAATTTTGGAATGTGTCTGTGTTCAGTACCTTTTCAAGATTCAGTTCAAGAGGTTTATTCATCACGTACACAACTGTACACATACAACATGTAGTGGAATGTAACCCTGTGTTCATGTGGGTTTCTTCTGCATATTCAGACTCTCTACCACAGCCCAATCACATTCATGTAATAATTTTGTAATTATTTAATTGTTCATGTAACAATTGAACATGCCTTACTGCCCATAGGTGTAAGTGTAGGACTCCAGCTGCCTCTCGTCGTGCTCCCTTGTTAGTCCTTTGTATTTCAATGTTTCTGCTTTTGAACTCCCTAGTCCTGTCATTAATATCATGCCCTGTATGCCTGTGGTTTCCCTGTGTTAGCTTTTCCTGTTTTGACCCCTCGCGGTCTGTTTTGTTTTGCTAATTCCTGCTTTGATAAAGCCCTTTTGCTTGATCCCCATGCCTGCTTTGACTCCCTCGCTTCCCAATCTTGAAGGTATCCATTCTTGAAGGATATTGAGGGCTACGGAAGTTGTTTTTGTATATGGAATAAGATGTTCGTGTGTATTCTTTCACTATAATATATTTTGTCATTCTTCTTTAAATCTGAGCACCTAGTGTACAGCATGTTACTTAAGAGTAGGTTTAAATCTAAATGTGCCCCAGCCATTCATGACTCTACTTCTACTGAAGCACATGTAAAGGTTCTCCAAGACCAGGACAGAGAATCACATCCTTACAGTACACGATGACTGTTAAAGATCACATAAAAAGAACGTTGGAATGGAGACAGAAAGAAATAGCTGATAGCAGTGAAGATGTATTGAAGAAATAGTCATTTATAAGCTCATAGTTAGCAGTAAGTGAAATAAAATTGTTCAGATTTCAATGAGCTTTTAGGGTGATGGAACACAAACCGTCCCATATTGATGTCACCTGTTTCTATATGTGTTGGTTGTATGAGGAGATCGACCACATCTACCCCTGTCCATGTGGTGTATGACATTCATTCAGGGAAAATTCGCTCAGGTGCCAATCTAGTTGGAGATGAGGGTGAATGCATTGGTAGAGGATCTCTTGGATGTTGAAGTATTTTCCTTTATATAAATTGTTACATTTAAACTGATTTATGAATGCCAAAAGCTTGGTGTTTTTAATGTAAAACTTAAGGGGAGACTATGTCATCTCAACAGCATTGTATGCATTTCCAGATAATCATTGATAACCACTGTATTTTCTCCATTTAAAAAAAAGTTGCACTGTACAGTTTATCAAACAGGTCTGGTATTATTAGTTTTATTACATAATGTCCATGTATTTGTAATGGCATTTTTGTTGAATTTGACATTTGCATTGAATTTAAATAATTAAAATCTGCTTTTATTTTTGATACTGTTTTGATACTTTAGGATACAAAATGACTTGTTCCTGAGATGGTAAGTAGCTATACTTAGTGGAATAATGTGGCATATTTTGTAACCTTTTTAGGGGTATGATGATATAATATTGAATAAGAATACATTCTTGTCAGTTTAGGTTCATTAATGTAATTTTGAAGGTACAAATGATCGATACAAAAATCTGATAAGGTGCAATATTGTACCGATTTAGGGTGCTGCCCCAATGACAGGCCTTTGTACCCTAGAAGTTACAAATTCATCCTGTATTTTTTTAGATGTTTAAGACGCAGTTTTAAGGAGGCATTTCATACAGTGATCTTCATACCACCTCCTGTCTCAGGTCAGCGTTCTTGTTACAGCACCATCCCTCCGCAGCGGGAAGTTGTGCCTAAATGTGTCCGTTCTGGGGAATGAGGCTCTTCGAGAAACCTAAAGTTACAGTATCGATTGAAGGTAGCTGACGGTGCACAGCGGCTTCCTGGCTGGGTGGTGCCACCTCCCAGGGAAGGTGGGGATATGGCTGATGACTGAAGATGTTGCAGGGCTCATTCTGGGTATCTGCCCCTAGGTTCTCCATCTCCCTCTCCTACGAATGGCCAGAAGCCTGGTCCAGAGATTTTGTGGCCTGTCATGAGTTGACTACAGTATGTGGGAAATGGGGCAGAAGCAGGTAAGAGCTCAGAACCACACAAACATTAAACACCCAGCAAAGTATGTTATTGTCCATCCCATGTGTTTATGGTGCTATACTGCTGTTTTACCATCTGCCTCCACAGTATTCATCTCCATCCTGGCCTCCGCTGGCTCTGACATGCGGTTCCAAGAATGAAATACACCTAGAAATGTGAAGGGGAGAGGCTTTGAACACACATATGCAAATGTACACTAATGAATAGTTAGAGTATTAATATTCAGCAGTTTGCTCTAATTACATTACCCAGAGTGCAGTTCTGCACTGGTACTACATGAACAGGAAGTGGCAGCAGCAGCTGCTCGGTTTGTGTCGGCTGCCCTAGACCTGACCTTTCTTTTTAATGTAGAGCAGTATCATCACCCCCAGCAGGAGAAGAGCTATGAGCACAGCAACAATGATCCACAGCCTGGCGTGGCTTTGACCTGCATTGGGAGAGACAGGTCTGACGCACTCAGTGCATTCATCTCAAATTCACAGTAACCCTGCTAACTGCTTGCTAACTAACCAGATCCACTTTGAGGGAATATAGGTTGATACTGACTTACCTGTCTCAGCACCTCTGGTTCTTAGGTGTACGTAGGCCTGGTGTTTGCTGCGGTCAGTGGAGAAGATGCACGTATATGTTCCTATCATCTCTTGTGAGTTCTGCAGCTTCAGGGATCCGTCTCCTGACTGAGCCTGGGCCGGATCCAGTCGAACCCGGTCAGCCCAGTTGTTCGCCACCTTTCCAGTCTGGCTGCTAAAGTTGAGGAAGACAGTGGGCTGCCCCGACGTCATGAAGGCCCAGGAGAGGGTGAAGTTCTGGAGATCCATAGGAGCATGGCATGGGATGCTCAGAGCTTGGCCTTCTGTACCCGTCACGTCTAGAAACAGACACAGATGTAAGAGTTCTGCCTCTTCCAAATGGCTGATGTAGCTCCACTGCCTGCACGTGCCGGTGCTGTACCTCTCTCGCTCAGCGAGGCCCTCGAGATATGCGTGCCGTAGGAGCCAATGACAGTGCAGATGTAAGTGCAGCCAGAGAGGTTTCCCAGCATTCCCAGTGTGCTCTGAACGCTGTATAGGCCACCCCGCTCTGCCACCATGTGTGTGGATGGTCTGAGGGCCCGTAGGGGCAGGGCAGGCTCCACAGACCACTGCAGCCGTGGGGCTGGGTAAATGTCCCGAGATATGCACTTCAGCTGTCGGACTGCAGAGGGCGACATCTCCACAGTTACGAAGCGGACAGGAGCTGCAAGGTAGAGAGTCTGGATGAGGAGGACTGGTTTCTGGTGCCCTTTATTTGAGATGTGAGTCTCTGCAGGATGGAGTAATGGATGTATCAAAAGGTGGGCATGTCGAAAAGTCACTTCTATTGCCCGAAAATAGTTTCAATAAATGCCATCTCCAAGAGACCAGACATTCACCAGACATATGTCGTTTAACACCTGAGATTAACAGATATCTGTAATTGAATGCATGTTTCATTGTTCTGTCCTCAGTCATTTAATTCCTATTTTGATTACTTGCCTTTGAGAAAAAAAAGAAAAATATATAATGTAGTGTTGATTGTTCCTTTTTGGTTCATTATTATTAGATTATTTGTTGAAAGTGGTCATGGTCCTCCACCTTGTGGCCATTTTTGTTGTAGTAAGCGTTTGCTTATTTTTTTTGTTTTACTTAATACGTGATCGTATATATATGGTAATCTTGGTCACGTTATCCCAGGAAGCTCTGCGAATGCGACGAGGGGGGGTGAGATATGCCGCGCTGAATTACCTGGGTTCTTGTCGATTGTTCGGTGTTTTTTCCTATGCCTACGACAGCAACGTCTGTGAATGTATATATATATATTTTATTATTTTGATTGATTTGTGTATTTGCTGTGGTTATGATATGGGCGGATGGTGATGTTTGTTTATTTGTAAAATAGCGTTGTTTTGGTATGCTTCAGTATGGGAGTATGCTAATTCTTTGTGTTTCTGTGTTGTTTAGATGGTATTAAATTAAATTTGATGTTATTGGTATGTGTGGATTAGTGATTTACTATATTTACGGAGATACTTTGTTTTTTTATTGTTTCTGTTTATTAGAGTTTCACTCGGCTTTCACATGTCTTAGTGAAGTGAAGAGAAAGTAAAGGAGCAAGGCGCTGGCATCTCCTGGCTTGTGGAAAACGAGTTTGGCTTACTGTTTAACATGTGTTGACTGGCATAACACACAGACTGAGAGAGACCAGTACATTCATAATAGTTCATATAGCATAAGACATTAGATGAATTCACAACGAAGTTACAACACCCGGATCCTTAACCAGGAACCTTTGTAACTCTTGGCCACTTTTCTGTGTTATTTTAGCAAACCTAGTCACGGAAACTGTGACCTTTATGCTAAATAAGCACGAGAGACGCAATAAGTTCATAGATTAAACCTTACGCGTGTAATTTCATACAAAACTACACTGCAACCCCATAACAATGAACGTTGAACAGTTCGTTTTGTTAGTTATTCGTTTGTTAGTGGGGAGATCGATCATGATAAAAACGGGACACTGCCTGTTATTTATACGGCCTGCGACATGTTTATAATTCATTATCAAATCTGGTCAGCAGATCGAGTTTTCGTTTTCCACTGAATAAAAACCTATATAAGTTTATGCGGGTAATGAGTGCTCGAAAGTTTCAGCGACGATATTGGACAAAAGTACATTGGTTATTGACCTACTTTTCCGATACAGAACCAAAAAAAGACAGAAGCAAAAAAAAAAATTAATTGATGCTTCAAATGTAACTGAGATAGAAAAATAATTCCATCTGCTCAGTTTTTGCTCCGTGAATTCTATTTCCCCTGGGTGTAAGCATCAACCAATCAGCGAGCTACGGCTATAAGTACCTCCCCAGTAGTTCGTGGTTCGTCCCACTTTGCCACACTTAGAACCTGTCGACGTGCTCGCCTAATCGACACACCTGCAAACCTTTCGACACGCCCATGAACCTTCCGACACGGTTCACTATTCCAGCCTACAGAAACCTATACTTGTTTTTTTTGGGTGGTTCGAGACTGACCTTCAACTCTAAGGATGACCGTGGACTGCTGCTTTCCCAGTGTGTTGTTGATGTGACACATATACCTGCCACGGTCCTTAAGCGTGGAGCTTCTCAGCAGGAGTGACGCGTTGCCAGTGGCAACCTGCTCCATGAAGAGGCTTGTCCGATTGCTGGAGCCGGTTGAGTTGTAGATCGTGACTCCCTGCCTGTACCAGGTGATGAGAGGCTCCCCCGCAGGCCGGAAGCTACACGGCAGTATGCAATCCGTGGATAGAAGACAAGTGATCGTGGTGCTGATTTCTGTGGAAAGACACAGAAATGGGGGGAGGTCTACTGCCTGCATCCACTGCGAATATCAAGTTACAGGTTCCCCGGCAGGCGCATTTACGTGCTTGTTACTCATTTTTACTACATCAAATGACATATGTTATATGGCCTATTTGCCACCAGGTGGTGCCACAAGAAGTTTTTTTGTTATAACTACAGAAGAGGATAAACGGGGTTACAGTTTTAGAGTGATCAAAGAGATGAAATGCAAGTGGAACAATAATATGGATTTTATTGGGACCAGTCGAGCTGAAAGTGGCGGAATACTGGAGTGTCCTCAACATGTCGTCATTGTCATCGATTGTAGGACGGGGCTCGCCTGTACACACAGAACGCTGTATAGGTTTTGGGTACTGAAGAAATTAAGAAATTAGATTTCCTTTTTATTATTGTTACAGCCTTTTCCTTATAGTGGATGTCAATTTCGGTTTTTATTTTTTTGTCAGGTGAAAGTGTTTATGGCCAGATATGTCCTTCGGTACATTAAACCACATTAAGCTTATTCACGTTAAGCGCTTTGGAATCTTCCCAGCCGCGCGCACCACGTACACAGGGACCGCGCTTTTAGCGGCGACGGCGGAGTTAAACGTTTGAAAGGTGTGGTTACATTTCCCATGGTGACCATGCTCGTCGCGACAAGTGCAGCAAGTCTGAGGGCGGAAACACCTGCCGAAGCAATCTGCCGAAACATCTACTGACGGTCCATCACATGGCTATGTAGAAATGCAAACTTTTCGACTGCCTAGCTCGTAGTTTATCCGTCGTTGCCCCAGGTATGTTTGCCAGCGGCCTGGAACCCACACGCGGAGTAAACTAAATTATACGAATATGGATTAATGATTAAAGGTAACCAGTAGCCAGGTAATTGTTATATACATGTGCATTCATAAAGTCAATCTGAAATGGTCATAGCGCCATATATCTTTCTAAAATGAACAGTTTCGGTTTCATATCACGGATTTAGTGATCTGGACCAACTAAGGTTACCACAGTAAAATTACGGTCAAAGAAGAAGCCCTGCATTCTGTTTTTTACTAAAAAGTGAAAGTTGTGTATTACATTTGCTTCACATTTCCATCATCACAAAAGCAGTCTATAATGAATTGTTCAAAACATTGCCGATTCTTTGGCTGTAAAAAAATATTTTGCATTTCAAAAATCATATTATAACCAACAAATTACAATCAATAAAACCGACTTGTTCAAAACAGTGTTTCTGCAGTTTGCAACTCAAGAATGTTAATTTATATACAGTATGTATGAGGAAATAAAGCAATGTTAATTTGGTACTTGATTAGTTTCTTCTTTTCACTTATAATAAAAAGTACAGATTAAAATACCTTTGAACTGCTGGATTGATAAGCAGTATTGGTAATAATAGTACCATTAAAATCTTAATGATACCCAGGCCTGGTGTGGCCAGTCGGGAGACTGGGAAGGATTCCCAGTGGGCTTATTAGCCGTTGTGCCAGTCAGAAACAAAATAATTTGACAAGTTAAAAAAATTTACAACGATGCTTCAGACAGTTAACTGGCGAGTTTCTGTTTCTCCCTCTAACACACACACACACACACACACACACACACACTCAGCATAATAGCAGAGGTAAAGTCCACAGCTCACGGTACCATATATAGGCCGAAGGAACCAGATACGGAAGCGTGCAGGAAGGACACAGGAAGTCACCAAACTGGTCATAAAGTACAGAGGCACAGTAAAAAAAAAAATAAAAAAACTGCTGTGAGTTCCCCAAGCGTGATGGTGAGCAGTGTGGAAATGGCACCAACATGTCACAACAGCAGCCTGGGCAGGTATGCACAAAAACATCTCGTTTCCCTGGATGGCTGTCCAGCCCCAGCTTGCAGCTGACAGAACATGTGTTACTTCCTTAACACGGCAGCCCCTGTAGCACCCCCCCCCCCCCCCCCACCCCATCCAGCCCCAAAACGGGCTGGTAAAGTTTCTGCACCTTCCTATTTTTCCTTAAATTTATCTCCACTCCCTCCCACCCCCCGTCTCAAACATGAATGAAAGTCTAGGCTAACTTCCAGTCACATTCCTGTATTGTAGTTATAAATTCCATGCGTTGCCGAACCAGCCTGCTGGTCGCGATAATGAAACGACAGTAGACGAGAATTTGCCCTGGAAGCTGGCAGCGTGCTTAACCAGCGTAGTCGATTTGCAGCGGTGTCTCACCTGGGGTTCTGGCGTGGGTGGACGGCAGCGTGAAAGTCCACAACAGGGCACACAGGCTGAGGCGAGCAGCGGCCATGGAGGAGACGCGGGGCATCTCCCTCGCTGCTCCGAGGAACCCTCAGTGAAGCTGCTTTCACAGGGACACACCACGTTACGCTCAGCCTCCTGCCGGCACTTCTGTGGCGGGACTTGTGTGTGTGCTTCTCTCTCTCAGATTCTAGATGGGACGGTTTTCAAGAGTCACTCCCCCCTTTCTCTCATTCTCTCTCACTTCTCACTCCCTCCCTCTCTCATTTTATCTCTCTCCCCATCACACTCTACTTTACTCTCATTGCTCTCTCTCCCTCTTTCGCATTCCGATTCTCTCCCAAATGCTTTCTCCTGCTCTCTCCCGAATGCTTTCTCCTGCTCTCTCCCGAATGCTTTCTCCTCCTCTCTCCCGAATGCTTTCTCCTCCTCTCTCCCGAATGCTTTCTCCTCCTCTCTCCCGAATGCTTTCTCCTGCTCTCTCCCGAATGCGTTCTCCTCCTCTCTCCCGAATGCTTTCTCCTCCTCTCTCCCGAATGCTTTCTCCTGCTCTCTCCCGAATGCTTTCTCCTGCTCTCTCTGTCGCTTTCTCACTTTCTCTCGTTTGCTCTCTCCATCGCTCTCTTCCTCTCTCTCCATTGCTCTCTTCCTCTGTCTCCCATCACTCTCTCCCTCTCTTTCTCCCGCTCTCTCACTTGTTCCCTCTCACTCCATTGCTTCTCACTCCATTGCTTTTTCCCTCTCTCACACATCCTTTTTTCCTCTCTCCATCACTCTCTCCCTGTCTCTTTCCATTGCATTAGGTCACATATTTCGAGAAAGTACCAAAAGTACGGTACTTCAAGGTTTTCCACTGGCGTAAAAAATGGTACCGCCCTGAGTGGTACCGCCCTCACAAAACATTTTTTTGTGTTTTTTTGTGGGTATTGTATGCTGAATTTGAAAAAAGGGTATAGTATGTTATAGGGCTGACCCCTTTGTGCAATATCAATACCAACATCACATGATATGCACATGCAATTCTTACGTCGCTAGTCAGCAAGATTATAATCAGGCTTTATCAAACCTTTAGTCCTGTAAGGAAATTATTGCGCAGGGAGTTTAAGTTTCGTTAAAACATTTTTACTCCGTCATACAAAAAGAACTTTTAGCATTAAAGTTTTGCAATTTTAATTATTATTCCTTTACAATATTTATCTACTATAGGGGAGCCCAACCTTTTTTAACTCGAGATCTACTTTTCAAGTGGCCAGTGTGCCGAGAATAGAGAACCACAGCTATTACTCTTTTACTCTATTATTACTCTAACTATTGCCTTTCTACATAGTTAAAATGCAACCAGCAAATACAGACAAATCCAGGTAATTCTCCAAACTGAATAAGTGTAAATAAATGTATTTCTCTACCTTAGTGGGACCGCTGGCACTGGGAAGATGTAGCTGAGTAAAAACTGACTGCTGTGCCGCTGACTGACTTTTCAGTTCTCGCACTTTTCGGCTGCGTGTGGCTGTTTTAGCAGGGAACTCGGCCTCGTAGCTGTCGTGCATCGTTTTGAAATGCCGCTCCAAACTGCCCTTCGGTAAAGCCACGCTCGCATTGCATATAAGACATATGGACTTCGAATTTGAGTAAACAAAAAATAATCCTCTTCTCACTCTGAATGAAAATGATATGTTTTTGATCTTTTGGCCTCTGACATGTTTATGTGCTAAATGTTTACAGTACACGATTAGTTGCATACTGAAAAATGGGCTTGCCCGCTTGCAAGTTGCAACGCACTTCGCGATCCATTGAGAATTTCTCCGAGATCGACTGATAGATCGCGATCGACTGTTTGGGCACCCCTGATTTACTACTACATGTTTAAAAATCAGTTTAAAGTTTGCCCCCGCTGCTTTCACATGAGCGCTGCATGCGTTCTCCAAAACAATCATAATCATTTTCATCTTTGCTGTTTAAATCACTCTTAGACGGGTTTTACAGAAATGCATGCTGAATTTCCCCGTACCCCAATGTTTATTACAAAAAATAATATCACGCTATTTTAGCATATTATACGAGATACTTTATTTCTTGCTATGCCATCCTGATCTTGTTGGACTTGTTCTTTCAACCAGATGGCAATTAAAACTAATTGGGTCTTCCATTTGTCCACGCCTGGTTTTAGTCGGAGAAACTGCGAAATGAATAGTCAATACCAGTATATAACCTGGGTATGATTTTACCCAAAAATCCACCATAATTGACTCAAAATGACAACCGCAAATCCACTTTTCGGAGCATGGATTCACGTTGTTGCTGTGTATTGCAGCGATCCATTAATTCTTTTCTTTAGCTTTCTGCAGTCTGTCAAAACAAAGTTCCGATTTCTTGTTAAATTATTCCGTACAATTACTCGCATAACAGCTCTTTCCTATTATTGGATTGGAAGCCAGTGTAATGAGGTCAAGACTGGTGTTACGTGGTCCCTCTTTGCACACAATAGTGTCAATATTGTATTATTATATTTTTTATCTTGGTCAGTAGCCTCGTTGCAGTTATAGAAGCAATAACAAAAACTTACTGACTGTTAAATGCGATTTTAATTAATCGCATAAATGCTCTTTCCTATAACATGCGTATAAGCAGCACTCAAACTGAACGCTAATACTGCCACAGTCGTTTTGCCACTCTGGACGTGTAACCGGAGTGTATTCCGCCTACTGTGACGTCAAGTGCATACCTCCTATTGACTACTCAGTCTGGGCAGGAAGACCTGCCCAACGGCAGTTGATTGACAGCTTGTCCCTTAGGCCAAAAAGTAATTGGGGAAAAAAAGCAAAAGCAATAAAGAAAAACATTAATTTTCTTATTATTTTATTTTTATTCGTATTTATTTCACTTTCTTATTCAAAACATTTTCGTATTCTTTTACAGATTTACTCTTTTTTTTATGGCACTCCAGTGACTGCATAAGTGTCCATTTAATGCTATAAAAACAATTCATAGAATTTTAAACAGGATCCTGTATTGGATTGGAGGCCAGTGTAATGAAGTCCCTCTTTCTCCACATGGATCAATAAAGTGTCAATAATATATTACTATATTTTTCATCCCGGTTAGTAGCCTCGCTACAGCTGTAGGTGCACGAACAAAGACTTACTGAGGGCCACATAATGAGAATTACAGCATTCTAATTGGGATGAGGTTAGGGCATGGATGACTTTTTCAAGGTCTGGAAGAAAAAGAAATGATATATCTTTTGAAATATTTCTAAAGCCTTATTTGACTATATGATTTATATACTGATCAAATTTAAGATCACTGTTAAAAACTACACCACGGTTAGTGATGTGACATTTCACATGGGTGGAGAGTTGACTCGGCCTTCAGGGAAACAGAATCAATGTGATTTGGAGGTCTGAATAAAATAATTTTTTTATTTGTTTTTAGTTGAAAGAAGGCTTTGAGCCATCCAGACTTATACCGTCATGCAGTCTGTCACGTTCGCTCGGGAAGCGGGTGAACGCGCTGGCAGGCGAGCGAGTGGGAAGCAGGCGAGCAGGCAACAGCTGGGTGAACGGGGATTTATTAAGTGGACGAGGGTTCGGGAACAGTTGACAGGGACTAACAACAATCCACAATGACGGACAAGGGTAACTGGCAAGACCAGGACTTAAAACAGGACAAGACTAAGCAAAGTAATCAGACAAGGCTGGAAACAATCAGGGAAGCACACGCGGGTAATCAGGGGGCGTGGCACACACGAGGAGCCGACGAGCCGGGTCATGACAGAGACAGGCAAATTAGTTCATCAGGGAGTGGGGTATATGAGGTTTCGAGGATAGGTGAGTCTGAGCGTCAAAGGCACAGCAATGGAATGAAATATCGTGACTGCAAACGATGTTGCCAAGTTGGTGTAACAATTAAGTGCAGGGAAGGAGCGACGACCCACATGCAGCTTGGGATGATTTGATGAGGATCTTATTTTGAAACTGAATCACAATGAAGTAGAAAACGAAAGGACTGCGAGGGGCAAAAACACAAGGCAGGAAGGAGAACTGGGGAGGAATAAGGGCTGGTCAGAACACGGGGAAGGCTGGGGTAGAATTATAAAGGAAAACACAGATACACACCATGACCGGGAACACAAACATGCAATGACCGTGTGGTAGAAATGTATGACACTCGTCATCTTTCAGAATATGACGTCGTTCTGAATTCAGGGAGCAACCGCCTTCACTTTACCACTGTGGTAATGCTCAAAGAACTTTTTGGTTGACGTATCTTTTATAGTGGTACACAGATAGTTCGCGCCCCTTCCCAGAACCGGATCAAACCGGTTGGGGTGTGGCGCCTGCACTCTAACAAATCTACTTTATGCAGTCTGCACCTTGCAAGCACGCATATACTTTATGCAGTCTGCATCCTCATAAGCACTTTACATGCCCTCTCTCTCACGGGTCTGGCCACCTGCTTGCAGCCCCTACCCCTACCTTTACGGTCTTCCTGTTTTGCCTGATAAACACTCTCCAAACTTACATCTCTGTTCTCCAGCATGCATTCCTGCGGATTCTAACGAGCGCAAAGTTCTGGCACAAATGTCACACTAAGGTTAACTCTTAATTCTCTTCAGATTACATGCTTGTGTGTTTGCTGTCTAACTCGCAGGCACTCTTGCATCAATATATGAAAATACACTCCAAAGCTATTTACAAAAATATCCCTCTAGTCATTTTTTCTCTCACAACCGACAAAGGAACAGGGCAAGGGCAAGCACGTACAGTGGGGCAAAAAAGTGGCTGGGTCTTTCAGCATGACAATGATCCCAAACACAGCGCCCAGGTAACGAAGGAGTGGCTTCGTAAGGAGCATTTCAAGGTCCTGGAGTGGCCAAGCCAACCCCATAGAAAATCTTTAGAGGGAGTTGAAAGTCCGTGTTGCCGAGCGACAGCCCCGAAACATCACTGCCCTAGAGGAGATCTGCATGGAGGAATGGGCCAAAATACCAGCAACAGTGTGTGACAACCTCGTGAAGACTTACAGAAGACGTCTGACCTCCGTCATTGCCAACAAAGGTTTCATTGAAACCTTTAAGTATTGAGATGGACTTTTGTCATTGACCAAATACCTATTTTCCACCGTACTTTGCAAATAAATTCTTTAAAATTCAGTCAATGTGATTATCAGGATTTCTTTGTCTCATTTCGTCTGTCATAGTTGAGCTACACCTATGGTGAAAATTACAGGCCTCTCATCTTTTTAAGTGGGAGAACTTGCACAATTGGTGGCTGACTAAATACTTTTTTGCCCCACTGTATATCTCTCTCTCTCTCTCTCTCTCTCTCTCTCTCTCTCACACACACACACACGCAGACACACACAGACACATATATGTATTGGGGGTGGGGGGGGGGGGTAACGATTCTGCCCATGGTTCGGTAAATATTGCGGTATTGGGGTCATAGTAATGGAATGGTTTCTGTATCCTTATATTTAAGAAAAAAAACACATCACCCATTAAACTGTTTTTTAAAAATGATGGTTATATAACAATACCATGGTATCGTACCAAACAGTTCAATAAAATATCGGGTACCATGACGCCCCTACTGGGTAAGTAAGCATGCTACTACCAAGCTAAATATACGGTTATTAGAAAAATAAAGATCATATTGATAACGAGGACCAGTTTAATACTGTGCCCTGGAGACGGATGCTAGCCAATGAGCATGATAGGGTCAGTTACAGCAATTTTAGGTTTCTAGTGAAGGATTATTTTTCACTTCAATAATTGGAAAAAGCTTAACCACAACCTTTAGATGTACTCACTTCTTTATACTTTTCAATTTTACCCCTTCGGTTACTATGTCAACGTATGAATTAACCTATTTTTCAGCGACATTTGTTGTGGAGGTGAGTTTCTTGCGGATGTGGTTTTCTTAGTTCGCCACAGCATTAGGTTCACGGTGGAGTCACGAAAAGGTCGTGAAGAGAACACGTCTATGACATTTGGAAAGTAGGAACCGAAGTTTAAGTGATTTGGAAGCTTGTCACGTACACGCTAGCAGTTAAGGTTAACTCAATGTTGTCTACATTTCTTTATTTGAAAAATAAAGAGCATATTGATAACGGGGACTAGTTTAATGCCGTGACTCAAAAAGGAGTGAAGAGTTTTGAAAGTGGCTTTAGTATGGAGAAATGCTTGTTATCAGAATATGTTGTTGAGACCAGATTACTATGTCATGTTGACTAAGATGTGTGCGCGTGTCTCTTGTGTGCCCGGGGTGTTTATGTGCGTGAGCTTCACTCCTTAGCTGCCATGACTTCGTGATCCAGCTTCACAGTTTTGACACTAGACTGTACTCAATGTGTCTCCAGTTCTGTCAACATGATGCACAGGATGAAGTGCAAAGATGTTCTACACTCATCCGTAGTTTCACAGATAGTTGTGCAAGTGGGAGGAGCACAGCCCTGCTCACTTGGGTAACTCGCCACAGCTTCTCCTTTTACCGTTCACTGTCCGTTTGCGACAGCAAAAGGATCTCAATTTCTCTTCTGCAAACACGTTTTCTTTCATTATGTCTCAAATTCTACAAAAAAACTTATTACAAATGAAATGATTTAAAATAATAAATATATGCATGTTAATATAAAGGTAATAACTTGAAAGGTAAAGTCTTATTATATGTGAAATGTTATACAACTATAGTTCTTTCATTCATTCCTCCATAACAAATTTTAACGTAAAAGCTCTCGTTGTTAAACAGGTTTTATGGTTTTAAGGCAATTTCAGGCAGAACACATACAAAAAGTGATCAAGGACAAGAACATGGATAACATACATGATCCGTTTATTTTAATAAATAGATTATCACAAATCGTAAGTGTACATTAACACATAATTAGACGTAGATAATCAAAATTACAGTGACATGTAATTCATCCTGTTGCAGGCTGTGATTAAAGGGCAGTATTTGGGATTAAATCCCAACACCCTTGTCCCCTGTGTCCTGTCTGCGACAGCTAAATAATCTGTGTCATGCATATAGGAAATGTAATATGGAAATGTTAGCAGCTAACAATAGCTAGCTTGCTGAGCTGTGTAGAGCTGTTTGGTCTAATTAGTCTGATGACAGTTGTAATGAAACTAAAAATAATAGAAAGGAAAACTGAATAAAATAAATTATTTTTATTCTGACGTGTCCGCTATTTTTTTCCAAATTCCAAAGAACAGGCTGTGACGATCTGCTGCTTTGCATTGTGGGATGCAATAGTTGAGTTAGACTGGTGTTTTGCATGCTGGTGGTATTTTTAATATCTGTACGACATCTCGGTATCTGTGGTGTACTGCGTACAACATACTACTTTTTGGACTAAATCAGTATTATATTAGTAGTAAAATATGTGGTTTCAAAAACAGTTTGTCTCTCTCTCTAAGCTTTTTGTGTCAGATCAAGCATTCAATTAGACAGGAGAAGTAACAGAACGTCCCCAGAAAACTTATATTCTTTTATGTACCAGAGCATTCATAAGACTGGTGTTCTAGTCGGTTCTAGTCGACTCCTTGACAGCATGCGTGTTTCTAATGCGCTACTTGCCTTGCTTTATATGTAAAAAAAAAGTGCTCAATAAATGTAATTGTTACTGCACCATGTCTCCGCCTGCTGTTCATATCCAGGCATTGCTCTCTGGCCAGAGCGGGGCTACTTTTACGGTCTGACTGTTGACATGCACACAATTTTTTGATCATGAGTCTGCAATGGAAGGCATAGTTTCATATATCTCTGTCATTTTACAAAGCAGAACACCCTTATCAGTCTGTATCGTCACTTGCCTGGCACATACAGGTCCAGACAAGCCGTGTCTTTTGTTGGCTGCTTGCATGACTGAGCTGCCATTCCGCCCCAAGCCCTGCCTGCACACGCACGTGTCCCTCGCAGCCTCCCAGAGCCTTATGCCTCCAGGGAGACACATTCATCATGTAGCAACCCTGAGTTCATCACATCCCAGCCCAGCCTCTATGTGTGTGGATGGGTGACAGGCTCCAGAAGAAAATCTACTCAGTGCATCATGGAATAACAAAGTGGTGCATTCTGGGACGCTATTTTCCTTCTTGATTAATACAATATTAGATACATGAAATGCTGGATATAACAGTCATAACTGAATTACTAGACACCGAAGGCAGAATTCTCTTTAAATTTCAGGGTGTGCATGTTTTTCAAAATCTGAAACCACAACTGTCAATGACAGGTCCTATATTTTACTGGTATGGGCTTCCTGGATTGTATATAAATATCACCAGTACATTTCTGTGTAAACTTGCGCCTAAATGCAGTAACGTGATGCATCTTTTTCTCTGTGTGTGGACAGAAATCAGGAGAAAATGAGCTACGAGGTACGGTGCGTTGCTCCTAGATGTCACTGCCGCCTTGTAGTCCTGTGTTTGCTGTTGATCTCGTTCACTATGACATCTGCTTGGGTCCCTTCCAGGGCGTTGATGTGCCTGTCATCATAGGGGTTTTCTGCAAGGCAAGACCCAGAGTCAGGGAGCTGGACGTGAACACAGACAGGAAACCTGATCTGCAGGCTAATAGCTGAATGTTTTGACAGCAGTGGGACAAAACGTTTAATATATTTTATATGCACATAAAATCTGCTGTAAATGTTAGTGAATATACACTGAAAGGAACTGGAGTTCCTCAAAGGGTTTTAGCTACCGTACGTGTCGGCTTAGTAAGAAACGTCAATGACGAAGATCTGTTCAAAGGGAACGGACGCCTTCACCCACCGATGCCATTCACAGAATCCGAGGGTTCACTGGCCAGGAAGGATGTGCTGGAAGTGTTGTTGGACTGTGTCGAATTGGACAAGTGGGAAGAGCCTGGGAGGATCCTGGAGCGGTTCTTCGCCAGGTTCTGCGTAGCGGTCCGGCTCCACTCTAGAAGGTAAGAGAGCAGCAGAAATGAGGTTCGGCCTGTCACAGCACTTCTGTGTTCATAATGCGCTTTCATATGATTTATCTATGCTTCCTATCTCCCTATTACTGAATAGTCAGGGGATTTTTAAAACTTGGTCATTTTAGTTCAGCAGTTTGGACTCCATGCTGCCCCCTACTGGCTATGTAGGCAAAAATCTTAATATCCGATGTAACCATCGCAATGACAATGACCAGGGGCACCCACAGGTTTGTCGTTTGTGGTACTCACACCAGCGATGCACAGGTTGATGGGTCCACGGATGCACGATTAAAACTGAAGTATATAAAGTGGGTCGGCCATCATTTTGTCTTTATTAATATCAGTATCCGAGGCAAGTTGAATTATAAACATGCTTTCTTTTTATTTTTAGATCAATGATGGAGTTTTATAAGAAAATAAAATAATGTGGTAATGGATTTAGATAATAAATTTGTAATATTTCCATTATAGCCTAATGTAGAAATATTTCAAAAATAAAGTTGCAAAGGGACAACAGACACCCAGGCACAAAGGTGCACACAGTCACCACTGCCTACAATTTGAGCTTCAATACCAGTGTCAGTTCCTTCCAACTCTGTATGATTGTTCCTTCTACACAAATTAAGTTTTGTAAGCAAATGCTTCAATGTCTTGATACTAATGATTATTCAGTGCTGATGTGCCAACAGATTAAGCATTTGTTACATTTCACAAAAGTACAACTTCAGAAATTATCAGTATCTACCTTACTTAACTCTAACTAACTCCCTCCGTTGAACGACACTGGGAGGTGTGGCAGTTAGCGTCCCAGCATGCATTTTGTTCGCGTCCCAGCATGCATTTTGTTCGTGTCCCAGCATGCATTTCTTTTTATGTTTGCAAGTGTTGTTTATTAATGTTGTTTTTTTTTTATGTGCAATATTTGTATTGCATATTCTGTTTTTGGTTTTACTTGCATTTTGTAGGTGTGTGAAATTCCCTGTTATGGTTTTTGGTGGGGGTGCGTGATGCCCGAGGGCTGAGTTTGCCATTGTCCTGCAGCAAATTTATAGAAAAGCAAGTCCAAAGTCGCTTTTAATAAAAGGTTTTGGTAACTCTGCCTGTCTTGTGCTACTGCTAGGGTACGCAGTGTGTGTATCTGGCATACAGCTGGGGGTGCCACTGACAAAGGCAGTGACAACACACAAAGGTTAGGGCTGCGTGGGGGTTAAGGTCGTCATGTTGGGAGTAGGGTTTTTCGGCAGTGACGACACACAAAGGTTAGGGCTGCGTGGGGGTTAAGGTCGGGGTTAGGGTTTTGCCCATAGAAATGAATGGAGAGTCCCCACAAAGATATAATATAATGCTCTCTGTGTGTGTGCAAAAAAGCACACTGGTTAACCTTCTGAAACATTCTTGTAATTTATATAATATTTGTACAATTATTTTTCTTCTGACCAGCACAGCAGCCAAGCGGCCCACCGACTGACCTGATGCTATCTGAGGGAGTCTGAATGAGGAAGATCATGGGTTTTACCAGAGTTCTCAGGTAGTCTTAGACTCCCACAGCACAGGTAGGTCCTCCACTGCTTACGGACATTTTCTTTGATGGCGCAGTGGAATACAAAGATGAAGAACCCTGGCGGTGAAAAAGAAATTCAGGTGTGCTGGTTCCAGCTGGTCAGGAAGAGTGTGAGCTGAAATTTCCTGAAATTTACTACAGACATTTATGGGGACTATACACTGCGATTCAGGGTAAATAACTTTCAAAAGAAGTGTCTGTACAGTTATAAGTACGGCTACATCTCTTGCTCACTGTGTTTATATGTGCAAAAGTACATTTTTACAAAAGTGTCTCGGTGCTCGACAACCTCACCCTGCAGAGAATTGAAAATGGAGAAGAGGTACATGAAGGCCAGGTTGACGGGTCCCCAGGCGAAGAAGGCGAACCCCCAGGTGAGGCCCAACAGGACAGTGAGGCCGGCCACGCTGCGCAGATCCTGCAGCAGGCTCCGATGCTGTGTATTGTGTGGGTTCTGCCGCTTTATCCGACACAGCTGCACCAGCACCACCACAAACATGGCCAGGTTGATCAGGAACACCAGGCAGAAGTAGGCTACGACTCCCACATAGAAGACGGTCAGGTCAGTCAGCCAGCAGCTGGATGGACATGGAAGGATTACGGTCACTGGCTTGTCCACTGATGCTCTTATCTGGGTTTACAGTGTAAACACTGCCCTGGAAAAACTTGCTTGATTAGAACTACTAGAATTTCTCTGAGTGCTTGAATTCCCGCTTTTCCTTCAATTCCGATTGACGACCGAAACTCTTTAAGTCACTTATTCGCCTTAGATGCAACGGTACCACTTATAAATGGTAGCCACTCATTCATAAAAAGAAAACTGTGGTATAACCTGTTTATAATTGTCTATTAACGATTTACAAAGTGTAACAACCTAATTAATAACCTGCTTATAAATCATTCATAATCCCTTTATGAGGGTAGTCTTATTGTGAAGTGGTACCGATGCAACCCTACGTTCTTATGCACTAATGTTCATGTAAATGTTAGTCCGAGTAGCTTTCAAGGTAAAAGCAATCAAAGGGAATCTTTATTATGATTATTCTGCTTCTTGACACTCACAAAGTGTCCGTGGAACCATCAGGGAAGTGACCATAGGAACCAAGGCCATAGTTTTTTTGATTGACAGAGATGATAATGACAACCACAACCAGTGGAGCACCTAAAATATCACACAAAATCAGAAAATTAGACACAAAATAAGGTATGGTGAAGACTCCAAGATAATCTAAGACCATCCAGAGAACAGACTGACGAGAAACACTAGAGCTTGTACCCCAGCCGACAATGCAGAACTTGAGCATGTATCTGGTCACATAGGTGTTGAAGACCTTGACCAGTGCCAGGTACATGTGGAAGGCCTCCAATCCCATCCAGGTGAAGGAGGCCAGCAGGAAGTAGTGCAAGAAGAAGGCAGTAGAGGCGCAGAGGCCCGTGGCCTGAGGATACAACGCCAACCAGGAGTCGAGCAGGAAGACCAGGTTGAGCATCAGCAGAGCCATGCACAGCTGGATCAGGATCTTGGAGGGGATGTCCCTGCGCAACTTCCTGGGGCAGACGCAACAGAGAGGATGGGTCAACCTCACAATGCGAGAATATACACCAGCCCGTAAATGACGCTAGCGCCCCCTGTACCCCTGGCCAGAATAAATGGCTGCAAGACAGACGGACGGATGAATGTTGTCAGTAATGCTGATGGAAAGCACTGGTCACATGACTCACTCAAAAGCCAGGTAGGTCAGCAGCGTCACAGAGAGAAAGATTGCGGATATTCCACAGCCCACGTAGGAGATGTAGGTGAGGATTTCATTCTGCACAGGGCTAATAATGTCCGTGGAAATGTCCTGTCAGGAACAAGAGTGACATAGATCACAACACTTTGCCAAGGGCGTCCCAGCATCCTCCCATCAAGCATTGCTTAGCTCTCAAGTACGATATCCAAGAGTCGGGAGCAGGCGTACTAACCAGCAGCACAGCAAAACTAGTGAGGTGGTTGCAGCTGCATGTGGTCTGCTCATTGGTGTTGTTCTGAAGGAAGCAACCATCTCTACTCCAACCCCCAGATCCATCTATAAACACACCAAGAATACATGACCATGCAATTTAGGTGCAATTTAGTTTCATTCTTAGTCTATGAAGGTCTTTAAGCGATAAATGAGGACTATAAATGGACAGTAAAAGAATGCATACTGTTTTTTGTGAAGTCCCAGAACACACAGGAGACATTTCTCTGTGGAGAGAGACAGTGAAGTAAGGGGACGCAGAAACACCTTTCGAACAAACCCTGAACATCACAGCAAACCTTTGAGTCGTTGGATTTTGTGTTCTTCAGACTGAATACCACGCGATCTTTTAAGCCACTGATGGACAGGTTGGCTACACTGGAGCCGAGAATGCCGCTGTTTAGTTCAAGCTTCTGATGTGATAGTGAATTGTCCTGGAAGGGGGATGGTGGTGGGAGGGGGAAGGAGCATACAGTGCTTCAGTCAATCAGCCTCCTGGTAACAGCAAAGTGATGAATGCACAAAGAGGCGAAAACAGCCAACAGGTACCACAAACACGGTGCTCTTCTGGTAGAAGTTGAACTGAACTCTGGAAGCTAGAAGTTTGTCCTGAGATGTCAGGTTGCTGGTCAGGGAAGCTGGTAGTGTAATGGAGCCCTGAGGCACTGGAGATGATGTAGCTGCCTTGAGACTTCCATTCGCATCAATCTGAAACAATCAGCATAGAGAGTTTTAATCAGCCAGTGATCTTCTCCAATCGAACAAGCAAGACAGCAAGTGTCAAACAAGCAGGAACGTGCTCCAGACAAACAAGTACCACATAGTGTCACAGAGGCAGGAACGTGATCCAGACAAACAAGCAGTAGAGTGATTGTCAAACAGGCAAGATCAAGCTCCAAGCAAATAAACGACAGAGACAGTCAAACTGCCAGGCTCATGCAACATACAAACAAGCAGCACAGACAGTGTCAAATGGGTAGAAAAATGTAGCAGACAAACAGGGTGAAACGTGCTGCAGACAAACAAGCAGCACAGAGAGTACCAAACAGGGTGAAACGTGCTGCAGACAAACAAGCAGCACAGAGAGCACCAAACAGGGTGAAACGTGCTGCAGACAAACAAGCAGCACAGAGAGTACCAAACAGGGTGAAACATACTGCAGACAAACAAGCAGCACAGAGGGCACCAAACAGGGTGAAACGTGCTGCAGACAAACAAGCAGCACAGAGAGCACCAAACAGGGTGAAACGTGCTGCAGACAAACAAGCAGCACAGAGAGCACCAAACAGGGTGAAACGTGCTGCAGACAAACAAGCAGCACAGAGGGCACCAAACAGGGTGAAACGTGCTGCAGACAAACAAGCAGCACAGAGAGTACCAAACAGGGTGAAACGTGCTGCAGACAAACAAGCGGCACATAGATTGTCAAACAGGCAAAAACATGCACCAGACAAACAAGCCGCATAGAGAGCCTCAAACAGGCTGGAATGTATACCAATAAATAAGTGATGTACAGGTACAGTGACCAGAAAGCGAGGTCCATTTCTGAAGTTAACAGCTAGGGTCACACCTGCACACTGGAAGAGTTCATAATGGTGAAGGAGGTCATCTGAAAGTCTGTTCCATCCACTTTCTTCACACCCAGAGCCACTGATTCAGACAGTATTTTCTCTGTTGGATGAGCTAGGACTAACTTAATCCCCACCGTGTCCACCAGCCCAATGATTCTGTCAGCAGAAAACACGGGAGCATTCCAACTAAAATTAGTTTCACTCACTGTTTATTTTAATAAAATGTTGTCATCTCTGTTGTAATATAACAATTTGGCAGATGCACAGTGAATATCCCTACGGACAAAGCTAAATTAAAAAGAAATAAATAAATAGAAAAATGATCAAGTGACATACTTGGCGGAGGAGGCAGCTAGAGCGCCTGTAGACGCATTGAGCAGGTTGCTAACAGCACTGATGACTGTCATGCCCAGCTCAAGGCTAATATTGGGCCCAGACAGAAGCTCCTCGAGGCTGGACACCAGCGCTGCCACCTGGGTGGAGTTCAGAGCCGCCGCATTCATCGTCTGGTTAAGCAGCTCTTGCGGCTGCTTTTCGGGATTTTGTCTTGTCGTGGTGACTGTGAGAAGGAACACAGTGCTGAGTCAAAGGGGATCCAAAATGCACAACTCCCAAAAAACGATGTTAACCCAAATGTGAGCGTGAGGGTGTGCTTGTTCTTACTGAGCCGCAAGATTCATGCATCTGCTCAGCGTGTACACAGTGTATGTGTACATTCAAGTACAAATTTTAACAGGGTGGTCACGTTCTGAGCAGGGCGTCAAGCTGCATTCACGTGCATATGACACACTGGTCTGAGAAAGCAGCAAACTCACCCACAGGTGGACGCTGTGTTGCGGGTGTAGAGACTGTTGTGACTGCAGAGGGAGGTCGGTATGGCACAGTGGAAACGGTATGGAGAGGGACTGTAGAGTTGGTGTCACATGTCTCATTCAGTATATTAACATTGATACATCCGCCTTGGCTAGAAGGAAAAAAACAAAACGCTACACTACATATAGCTGCCAGAACAAGAAAATAAATGGGTAGTTCACATTGTTATATATATATATATATATATATATATATATATATATAAAAATATATATATATATATATATAAATACACACACACACACAAACAAACATGTCGGGTAAACATATCTTTATGGGGACATTCATTTCTATGGGAAAAATGCTAACGCTAACTATGACAACCTTAGCCCCTACCCAGCCCTATCCATAACCATACGTAACCAAGCAAAATACAAGCATTTTTGCTTTTTTTGTTTTTACATTGCAGTCACTGATTTTTATAAAATAGGGTCCTCACTTTGTGGGGACGTTGTGTCCCCATAAGGTAAGGTATACCCATGCACACACACACACAAATCCTAGAGCTAAATTAAAGAGGAGGTAATTCGATCAGATAAGCAATATTAGGAACTAGAAAACCAGACAAAATATTGCTTTGCCAAAATGGGTGTCCAACAATACTGACCAAGGCCAAACATAGGGGACAACGCAGAAGTCTTTGTAGCTGTAGTTGAACTGGTACCAGTTGACTTCCGCACTCGAAATATTTACCATCGGGCCACATATTGCTGAAGAAGACAGAAGAGACACTATTTAAAGGAACACAAGGATGTATCCTTTATTATGAAACGCTGACATATGCATCCCACTATGATCACAGCTATACTGACACTGCTCCTGAGAGCTCCACCCTGACCACACTGTTCCACACTGAACCCACAGCTCCACACTGTCTGCTCTCCAATCCAGTGCTGCCAAACGCTCCCATGCTTCCTTCCTGCCATGCCGCACTCACCCACTCTGCATACAGGTCCTGTGAAGTTGATGCTGCTGTTGCCTGTAAACAGCCTGGCTACGGCCACCCTCACAGAGCACACGTCCTGGTCCTCTGCCAGCTTCAGTACCACCGTACAATTCACCGGGCTGTGAAGGAAGGGAGCCAGGCTGTCAGTGCCCTCAGTGTCAGAATGTCTCAGTGCCCTCACAGCTAGTCACACAACAGAGAGAAAATATTGCAATGTAGAATTTTTTTAATTCTTACGTCATATCTGGATTATTGCAATTCACGTAATCGTCCTGGAGAAAATAAGAATTCAAGAAACGAATTAGTCAGATATACATTTTGTATATTTTCATTTAAATGACCATGTGAATTACCTGAGAGGTGAGGGAAGATGAACAGGAAGAAGACCTGTTGAAATAGGCATGTGTCTGATTTCCAACAATAAACAGGCAGCGGAGGAGATATTAAAGACAGAGGTGTGAGGTTAAAGGGGCAAATTTCTCAAATACGCTGCATGGCTTGGTGAGCTTGCAATATCGGTTAACATCAGTCACTGACACCAATAAATTGCAACAGCACCATCTTAGTTATTAGTAATAATAGCTCCATACTGTTAGCTCACCTAGCACCACTGAGCTAGCTAACGTTAGCGCTCAGCCAAGGAGGACGTCATGTTATTAGGAGCACAAGTGCTCTGGCTCCACCTTTTGCCCAGTGATACGTATCAGTGGAGAGAAAGTAATTCTTACATTAAACAGTTCACTACAAGGTCTGTGGATTATCTTGAGTCGTGGTCATGATTTCTGGTGAATTTTTCCCAATCACCACAGAGAGAATACCATTCCAACATCATATTTGAAAGTAACCTGACATTTGTACGGCCACTATCTCAAACTAGCCAACTTTCACCACAAAAATCTACATGGACATATAACCCCGCAGCATATATGAAATGTGGTTTTTTTTTAATTTTATTTTGGGGTTAACTGCCCCTTTAAAATGAGAAGAGGACACATACGATGAATTCATCCTGCAAGCTGGTGTGGTCAAATTCAGTGTGGAGATCTGTGTAAAGAGAATCTCAGTGGTATTATCCAAACAATAAAATAACTGGAAAAGACTACATAGATGAAGGCCGATTGGGGTGTAGTATCTCTGTAATGGACAATACAAACTTACCAAATTCTTAATTGTAGTGATGGTCACTGCAGGATTATTCACGGTTATTTTGAAGGAGTAGTATGCCCCTAGGGAAGACAAAAGGGCATCTCTGTTTAAAAGCCGAAAATGCCTTTGTGTTTCTATTAACCATAACCATAACTCTCCTACAACTTCTGCTCAGACTGTCTTACTTCCCAGAATCCCCAAAATGTCAGCTACTTTGCACTTCAACATATCTAGAATATCTATCTTTTTCTTGTTGGGAGTTCATGGCGTGCCATCATGCAAGCTGTGGTCCAGAAGCAGCCTTCATGTAACAGAAGATGTGATACAGATCTGTGTGTGTGTGTGTGTGTGTGGGGGGGGGGGGGGGGGGGGGAAGCTCCTGTGTCTGCACCTCTGAAAACTAACCTTTTGCATTGCAGTATGAGTCACACTGACAGGTTGAGTTTGTTGTAGCTGAAAGATGAAAACAGAGAATTATCTGCCACACCTACAAGTAATGTAGAAGCACACAGAGCTACAGGTAAAGCACAAAGTCACTCTCTGTTATTGGCAGAACTACAGGTAAAGTACAAGGTCACTCTGTCATTGGCACAAAGCTACAAGTACAAGGTCACTCTCTGTCATTGGTACAGAGCTACAGGTAAAGTACAAGGTCACTCTGTCATTGGTACAGAGCTACAGGTAAAGTACAAGGTCACTCCCTGTCAAGGGCACAGAGCTACAGGTAAAGTACAAGGTCACTCTCTGTCACTGGTACAGAGCTACAGGTAAAGTACAAGGTCACTCTCTGTCATGGGCACAGAGCTACAGGTAAAGTACAAGGTCATTGTCATGGGCACAGAGCTACAGGTAAAGGTTTTATGACTCAATGAATAGAGCCTGACAGTTACTGGGATGGACTGGAAAGAGCAGTCCAAGGCACTTTTATGGCTCATCTCTCCTTCCTTTTGTGCTGATGTCCCATTGGCTGATAAACCACTTTCCAGGACAACATGGTGGCCTGTCCTGTTCCTCATATACACTGTATCACTGTATAAGTATACAGTACCAGTCAAAAGTTTGGAGACACCGACGCATAGAAAGGTTTATTTGTATTATTCTCTACATTTTAAATTATAAACACATAAAACTATAAAATAATATATATGGATGATGTACTGTCTAAGCAAGTAAAAAAGAATAATTTCTTGGGGGGGCAGCTCTCTGGGTGGGGTCTCAGAAGGTTGCTGGTGCAACGTACACATGGTTGGCAGAATGAGCAAGGCAGGAACTGGCTGATCCTACTATTTCTTTTATGCCAGGTCCATCAGGTGGCCTCCTTGGATGCTTTTCCACCTGAAGGAGTCCCACATATACGCTGAGCAACCTTTTTGATCCCTTTCCTTCACTCTCTCCAAAACCTCTTTCTACTGTGTTTACATCAGGTGGCCATGTCATAAGATGCAACACTATGATTCTCCTTTGTTGGCATCTTAGAGTCTCCAAAATGTTGACTGGTACTGAATATATATTTTATACACATATAAACAGACACGCACACACACATTTTTATTCATATCTTTGGGGGACCATACATTTATTTTTATGGGTAAAACCCTAATCCCAGCTATTACAACCTTAACCCCTAACCAGCCCTAACCTTGACCATAAGTAACCAAACAAAATAGAAGACTTTTAGCATTTTCAATTTCTTGACTGCATAGGTCTTTATAAAGTAGAAGTTGTCCCGACAAGGTAAATAGGTATTGGTTTATAATACATTGTACATTGTAGGGAATACATTGTAGGGAAATCTGGTCGCTACAATGTAATAATTTCAAATACACACACACTGTATTTGTTTGTTTGTTTATATGCACTGATGATATTGCAGCCAGCTCCTATAATCATGAAAATCTGTTCTACAAGTATGCCATATTTAACTACGGCAGATATTTTCCTACAAAAAACATTAAAGATGCTAAAGATAAAAACTGATTTTTTTATTTTATTTATTTACACTGGTAGTGGAAAAACAAGTCAAACGACATGCAAAATGACATGCGTCACAGCATTGTCTATCAAGACGAATGCAGATGCTGAAAATAACACTGTAAACCTCACCTAAGGATCAACTAAAGCAAAATAACCATTAGAACTAAAGTAAAAATATATATTCTAGATTAAAGAGAGACATGCTTACCTGTAGCTGCACCATTGTCTAATAAAGTCCTAAATTGTTTAGGATGGGTGTATTTAAAGACAGTTTTGCGAGAGATTCTGACATTTATAGTAAATTGTACAATTCCAACCATCGTCTGTGGAATGGATGCAGCTTGCCATAATTACCCTGAAAACTATCAGTGTAAATGGTACAGTGCCACAGGCAGCCTCCACTTCCTGGTTACAAACAAAGGTAGCGATGAACAGGTTCCTGAAAAGGTGTGTCTCCAGCACTGGAGAAACTGGCTGAGCTACATGTCACTGCAGTCACAGGCTCTGTGTGAGGGGCATCACACCACATTATATGGCACAGTGCGGCTGCCAGATTGTGGTGGGGATGCTACAGCATGACAGGGCTGACAGTGTGTGGCGGGGATGCTACAGCTATCTGTCTTACCGTTTTTTGTCGTCAACGTGGTGTTAGCATCTGGAAGCAGTGTAGTTCTGGGTGTGGTACCCGTAGTTGGGGGCACCATGGTGGAGTAGTTTACTAGGAACTCAATGGATCTGTTGGATGTTGACGCATCTAGAACAGTGGTAGTATGTGTGGTAAGTGTTGCATTTTCCGTTGTATTTAATGAGGATGTTGTGGGTGTAGGTGATGTTGTAAGGATTTTTGTAGATGTAGGTGGGGGTGAAGATGTTGTAGGTCTTGAGGAATTTGAGGAGGTTGTTGGAAATGACAGGAATGGTGCAGAGACTGATGTGGATGGAATGGACTTTGGAGAAGTTGTTGATGATGGATGAGAGCTTGTTGCAGATAGAAGAGTGGTTGAAGAATTTGCAGAGATTTGTGAAGAAGGAAGTGTGGTGGGAGATGTTCCAGATGAATTAGAGACCATTGCAGATTGAAATGTGACTGGAGAGGTTGCAGGTGAATAAGAGGTTGGAGAGATTGTTGATGATGTATTAGCAGTTAGAGAAGTTGCAGATGGATGAGAGGTACTTTTATATGAATGAGAGGTTGGAGAAGTTGTAGATGAATTGGAGGTTGGAGAAGGTACTGAAGGTGAAATAGTGGCTAAGAGATTTGCAGATGAATTGGAGGTTGGAGAAGTTACTGAAGATGAAACAGTGCCTGGGGAAGTTGCAGGTGAATGGGAGGTTGAAGAAATTGCTGAAGAGAGAAAAGTGGTTGGGGAAGTTGCAGATGGATGAGAGGTACTTGTAGATGTAAGAATGGTTAGAGACATTGCAGATGAATTGGAGGTTGGAGAAGTTATTGAAGATGAAATAGTGCCTGGGGAAGTTGCAGATGGATGAGAGGTACTTGTAGATGAAAGAGTGGTTAGAGATGTTGCAGATGAATTGGAGGCTGGAGAAGTTACTGAAGATGATAAAGTGCCTTGGGAAGTTGCAGGTGAATGGGAGGTTGAAGAAATTGCTGAAGACAGAAAAGTGGTTGGGGAAGTTGCAGATGGATAAAAGGTACTTGTAGATGAAAGAGTGGTTGGAGATGTTGCAGATGAATTGGAGGTTGGAGAAGTTACTAAAGATGAAAGAGTGCCTGGAGAAGTTGCAGGTGAATGGGAGGTTGAAGGAATTGCTGAAGAAAGAAAAGTGGTTGGGGAAGTTGCAGATGGATGAGAGGTACTTGTAGATGAAAGAGTGGTTAGAGATGTTGCAGATGAATTGGAGGCTGGAGAAGTTACTGAAGATGATAAAGTGCCTTGGGAAGTTGCAGGTGAATGGGAGGTTGAAGGAATTGCTGAAGAAAGAAAAGTGGTTGGGGAAGTTGCAGATGGATGATAGGTACTTGTAGATGAAAGAGTGGTTGGAGATGTTGCAGATGAATTGGAGGTTGGAGAAATTATTGAAGATGAAAGAGTGCCTGGGGAAGTTGCAGGTGAATAAGAGGTTGGAGGGATTGTTGATGATGTATTAGCAGTTAGAGAAGTTGCAGATGGATGAGAGGTACTTTTAGATGAATGAGAGGTTGGAGAAGTTGTAGATGAATTGGAGGTTGGAGAAGGTACTGAAGGTGAAATAGTGGCTAAAAGATTTGCAGATGAATTGGAGGTTGGAGAAGTTACTGAAGATGAAACAGTGCCTGGGGAAGTTGCAGGTGAATGGGAGGTTGAAGAAATTGCTGAAGAGAGAAAAGTGGTTGGGGAAGTTGCAGATGGATGAGAGGTACTTGTAGATGGAAGAGTGGTTAGAGATATTGCAGATGAATTGGAGGTTGGAGAAGTCATTGAAGATGAAATAGTGCCTGGGGAAGTTGCAGGTGAATGGGAGGTTGAAGAAATTGCTGAAGAGAGAAAAGTGGTTGGGGAAGTTGCAGATGGATGAGAGGTACTTGTAGATGAAAGAATGGTTAGAGATATTGCAGATGAATTGGAGGTTGGAGAAGTCATTGAAGATGAAATAGTGCCTTGGGAAGTTGCAGGTGAATGGGAGGTTGAAGAAATTGCTGAAGAGAGAAAAGTGGTTGGGAAAGTTGCAGATGGATGAGAGGTACTTGTAGATGGAAGAGTGGTTAGAGACGTTGCAGATGAATTGGAGGTTGAAGAAATTGATGAAGACAGAAAAGTGGTTGGAGAAGTTGCAGATGGAAGAGTGGTTGGAGAAGTGGCAGATGAATTGGAGGTAGGAGAGACTTTTGATAATGTAATAGTGGTTAAAGGAGTTGCAGATGGCTGAGAGGTTCTTGCAGATAAAAGAGTGGTTGGAGAAGTTGCAGTTAAATGGGAGGTTGAAGAAATTATTGTAGATGGATTAGAGATTGGAGAAGGTATAGGTTGATATAAGGTCGATGTGGTTCTGGCAGATGAAAAAGTGGATGACACAGCTGTATTTGTAGACTCATTGGAACCTGGAATTGAAGCAGATGGAGTGAGTAACAAGGGCTGATCCAGTCTCATCCATGTATAACAGTACCTGCTCTAGGAACGTAAACTATGAGTATCAGCAGTGTTTGGGGTAGTAGGTTAAGTCCCTGTGCCTGTGATCAGAAGGTTGCTGGTTTGAACCTGGCCTCAGCACATCTGCTGGTCCTTAAGCAAGGCCCTTAACCCCCAGTTACCTGGGTGGCTGCCCTTCACAGCCAGCTTGCTGTTGCCTGCAGACAGCAAGTTGTGGGAGGCAAGAGTATTTCCCCAAAGGGACTGATAAAGTTGTTATTATTATTAACATACACTTGTTGAAATGTGAACAGTATCCAGTGAGTCAAATGTTTTCCTCAGAAACATAAAAAACCCTGACACGGTATAATAATTATCCTTTCCTAAACAAGCATGAAAAATTGCTGAGTTTGATATTTTCAGTGCAGGTACAAAGAAGAGAGGGATGTGAAGAATATGGAACCAAATACTCACGTATAACTTTTCTATGCTCACCTGCACGTTTGACACGAAGATGGCCTGAAAGAAGATAGTGACATTAGTTTATGTACATATACCAAAGCATATAGGTACATACACACATCCTAGCAAATGCATTGCAAGTTCAGAATCTACTGCTCCACCATGACGGGGATTTGTGATTATTTGATATTGTCAGTAGTCCAGTACAATCACAAAACTGTGGTCCTTACAGCCCCCTGCAGGTACATCTTCCCTCTAACTAGTACAAATTTCGACAGCTGTGAGATGGCTCAGAACTCACCACAGGGCAGGGTAGCATCTGGTACTGTTCTCCGGCCATGCTGGTTCCACAGCTCCGAGGTCCATGCAACCAAGTTTCCATCCTTGCAGTCACTGTGGTAACTAGCATTGTCCCACATACGGAACATGTACAGTTCTATGGGGGCCACCTGGCCCGAGATGTCCCCACAACCCAGCACCAACTGCCCTACATGTGTGTGTGTTGAACTGGTGTAGACCTTCCGCCAGTAGCGCATAGTGTCCACCTGCAGGACAAGGCTCTTGTTCCGTGCATTCTGTGCCACACACACATGATGCCAGGCCTGAGGAACCAAGTGCACAGGAAAGTGGAGCTTCTTCCCTCTCAGCCACACGGACAGACCCTCCTTGTCACCCTGCAGGCCCAACTCTGGTTGCTTCCTCCTTGGGGTGTTGTAAGTAAAAGCCACCCACTCGTCCTGCGACAGCACACGGATATGCACACACATGCTCAGCTGGGCCTCCAAAGGCAGGCGTCTCTGTGTTAGGAGGGTCCAGCGATCATCACAGCCACCTGAAAACACAGCTTTCAACCCCCCCAAGAAGCTTGTCTCCACCACTAGAAAAGAGAAGAGGAGGACAGTGTGACATAATCAGCATTTTTGTCATGAAAACCACAGTAAAATGTGCCAGACATGTAGTAATGCTCTGCTCTGCTGTTTGCTCTGTGTGCCTCCTAGCCAGGCCATGGGACTCCAAAGCCTTCTATCCTTATATGATAAAAGGTTTACTTTCTTGTCTGTTGTCTAACTGCCATCGTGGTCTTTTTTATTTGTTTCGTTTATTTGCTCTTGTTATTGTTATTCGTTTATTTGCTCTTTGAGGACAGAACTCAGTACCCCCAAGCATCACTCTGTGAAGGACAGAGTCCAATACTGCCAAGCCTGCTGTGACATCACTATGCGAAGGACAGAAGCTGTTTCCCTCAGACCTGTAATGATGTCACTCTGTGAAGGACAGAACCCGAAACCCCCAAGCCTGTCGTAACATCATTATGTGAAGGACAGATGCTGTTCCCCCACCCCTGTCATGACATCACTCTGTGAAGAACAGAGGCCGCTCCCTACAACTCTGCAGTGATGTCACTTTGTGAAGGACAGAGACCGTTCCCTCAAGCCTGCAGTGATGTTACACTGTGAAAAACAAAGCCTGTTCCCCTAAGCCTGCAGCGACATCACTCTGTGAAAGACAGGGCCTGTTCCTCTAACCCTGCAGTGATGTCACTCTATGAAGGACAGAGCCCGTTCCCCCCAGCTCTTCAGTTATGTCACCCTGTGAAGGACAGAACCCTTTTCTCTCAGCCTGCAGTGACAGGACTCTGTGAAGGATTTCTCCAAAAGGAATAAAAGTGGATCTACCTGGTTTTAAAAAAATCCCATTAACCCTGAACTAAAAGAGAGGAAGTTATTTTATTCTCTTTTCAATGTGAAGTGTCAGGCGAAGTGAGATATGTGCAACTTTTGCATAAACACAAACCGCTTCAGCGAAAATTCAGCCAAATGTAGGACTGTGAGACAAAAAGTATCACCAATCTATTCTTAACAAACAGCTACACATTTTCCGGCAGGGTGGCCAATTTGACTCAGGAAGAGGTGTAAGTGGTTAACTGCGTTTTCAGTTTGACCAGGACAGGGACAAACCTTGTCCTGTCCATCCGATAGCCACTTAACCACTTAGACCCTGATCAGTCCAGGGGTACATAAAGGTGCATGCAGATGAATAAAGGTGTTCATTCATTCATTAACCTTTATTAACCTTTAGCAGACGTTAAAGTGTATGCTAAGAAAAGAAAAGTGCATTACCTGTGCCTGCATGGCAGGCAAATACAGCGAAGAACAGAAGAACCTTCATCAAAAGTCTGTTATGTCCCAGTATGCCACAGTCTGCACAGGCCATTATTCTGCAAGACAGCAGAGCAGGGGATCATTCCAGTAACACTGGCAGTTGCACACTTACATAACAGAGTCATTCCTATAACACTTCCTTCAAATTGTATATAACAGCACACATAGCCATCCATCCGTTAAACGCTCTGAATCTGCTGAGCATCATCTATTGCAGCCTAGCCTTTGACAGTGTGAAGTTAACTTTTGTACAACAATGAGTTGTAGGTATTAAACAGGGAGTGGGCAGGGATGAAATACTGTTTGGCAATATAATTCTTCAATCATGAATCAGAGCAGAACAAAGAAAACAGACGTATTTATATTTGGAGAGCCAATATTTGCAGTAAGGCCGGGATACTTCCTGCAGTCTCAGCATACATTGAGCTACCTGCCTGCTGAGGGTTACAGAGCTGTTTATTAAGCAAGACCTTTGTCTGCTTCACGTTGACGGATGGACATATTTATTCATCCCATAACACCTCCATCTACTTCACAGTGACTGGACGACACACACTGTATTTTTCTAACATGCTTCACAGTGATAGAAGGACGCACTTCCTTCCTCCAATAAGACCACCATATGCTTCACAGTGAAGGGAGGACACACTTTATTCCTCCAATAAGTGCTCCTTATGCTTCACAGTGATGGGATTAACAAATCGTATTCCTTCAATTTGCATTTTAGTGATAATTCACCTATTTTCTTGTCTCTGGAGGAATCTGCAGCACCTGGAGGACACCTGGTTTAGAGAACTTGCAAACTCCACACGAGGGCAGGGACAGGATACAGTTACGGAGCAGGAGGTGCACAGACGCTCAATGACTGCTGCTCAGTCAGGATTATAACAGAATAAGAAAAGCCTTTCAGCGTTCTCCAACTGGACAAACAGTGCCCAAAACCACTTCACAGTTTGAATGGAACAAAGAAAGAGTGATCACCATGGGTTGGGTCAGTCGGTTAGGGGACCTGGTAATCTGTACCTGAGTATTAACATCATACATGGGCCAGCACTAATGACATACTGGGCAAAATATAGTACCAGTGAAAAGTTTTTCCACACCATGGGTTTTTACCACATTTCCATTTATTTCATAAACTGCAGATTTCTTTTATTCTTGTTAAGTAAACAACTACAGAAATATGTCAAATAAAACAAGTTTCCTTTATAACATGAAAAGAGTATGTAACAGTGTATGTCTGACACCCTATTAACTGACTGTGTGGTGAGTCAAATTCTAGGCTGTGCTTTAACTTTAAATGCACTAGTTAACTGTTTCATGCCATGAAGCAGAGCAGTATTTAATGCCCCTTGTACAAAGAATGCCTTCAATTTCCTTTACTGTTATAACTGCTAGAGGAGGTTACTTTGATGAATCAAAGCTATGACGTTTTCTTGCTAATAAATGTACTCAAATGGTGATGATACTGTAAATTTATTTGTTACCAAGGAATACTGAGTGTATCTTTAGTAAACGGTAAGTGAGTAACATGCAAATGTATAAAATCTCAGTGTGTGCAAATACTTTTGACTGGTAGTGTAGGCACTGAACTTTACAACTTCAAATGTAACTTTATTTGTCTTGGATGGGAGACCGACCAGAAGTGATCTTCCTTCTAAAAAAAAGTTGTTCTGAGTTTCAGAACGTCTTCATAATAAGGCACACTAAATAACTCAATGATTTGGCTACTTGCATTAACTTTAAAACTAAGAGAACAATTTAGCTGCATATATCTTCATTATATACGTTAGTCACCCTAGAAAACAGCCTCATCACTGTCCTGAGTCATTTTTATTCTCCATAAATAAATACATATGGCAAAAAATATGAAAAACGCAGGCACACATACACACATACTATACGCTTGCACACATACTGTAACGTCACACAAACACTTATTAGAACACATACTGTTGAAGAAAACTGAAGGTTGAGGAACGTTAATGAACACAGCTAGAATGCAATAACTCTGTCTGGCCACTGCAAAAAAAAAAAAAAATTTGGGTCAAAAATGCAGTTCTACAAATTGTCTTTCAAGTGGTATCTTGTTCTTGGTACTCCCAATCATTTGCTGCTGTCATCGCGAAGTTGAAGTGGCCACGCTTCTTCCTGGCTTTGACTAGCTACCCGCCCTTTCCTTTCCAGCCTTGATTGATGGTAATCACCTTGTTTAAACTAGGCCCAGGTGCAATACTACCTACGAGCAACATACGTTCTGTCTGTAGAAGTCTTATACAATAATATCGCGGAATTATGCAGTAATCCATCTCCCCCTGAAAGCCCTTTAACTGCCCTGACAAATTGTCCGTCTGAGCTCACAGCCTCCACACTTGTCGCATGTGTGCATGTGTGCCCTGCTCGAGCCGTACAGGGGAGATTTAAGGCAATGCTGATTTTATGTAGGTTGTTTCTCTGAGTCGAAATAAAATAATCTCTTCATATACAAATCAGGGGCGGCATGGTGGTGCAGTGGTTAGCACTGTTGCCTCACACCTCTGGGACCCGGGTTTGAGTCTCCGCCTGGGTCACGCGTGTGTGGAGTTTGCATGTTCTCCCCATGTCGTTGTGGGGTTTCCTCCGGGTACTCCGGTTTCCCCCCCACAGTCCAAAAACATGCTGAGGCTAATTGGACTTGCTAAATTGCCCGTAGGTGTGTGAGTGTGCCCTGCGATGGGCTGGCCTCCTGGATTGTTCCCTGCCTCGTGCCCATTGCTTCCGGGATAGGCTCCGGACCCCCCGCGACCCAGTAGGATAAGCGGTTTGGAAAACGGATGGATGGATATACAAACCAGGACTCCGGCTGGAATTTTCTACAACATATATTGTACTCCATCACAAAAACGTACGAAAATGTACTGAAATGTCACACACTGCACTCTTTCTCACAGACATAAAACTCACTGTAATGTTACACACACCGTACTCTCACACATACTGCATTTTGCAAACATACTGTAATGTTATACTCACACTGTGATGTCACACACATACTGTACACTCACAGTAAAACATACTGTACTGCTACACGTACATGTGATTCTACACACACTCAACTTTGGTAAATAAATGGGGGTGGCTACCAGTGGCAGTGTGTCACGAGTCCCAGTAAAGTTTCAGGTATCCATCATGGTTCCAGTCTAACATCAATATTTATCAAAAAATATTGAATTCATACAAAAAAATCAGAACATTTAAGTATACAAGTTGAGTTATAATAAATAAAGTGAAATGATACAGGGAATAAGTATTGGACACACTTTATTTAATACTTTGTATAAAGGCCTTTGTTGGTGATTACAGCTTCTAGACGCCTCTTATATGGAGAGACCAGTCTGGCCCAGTCTTCCACACAAACGGTCTTTAAACCTTGAAGGTTCCTTGGGCCTCTTTTATGAACTTTGATCTTCAGTTCTCTCCATAGATTTTCTATGGGATTTAGGTCAGGTGATTGACTGGACCATTCAAGCAACTTGATTTTCATTGTTTCCTTGGCCTTGTGTTTGGGATCATTGTCTTGCTGAAAAGTCCACCCTCTTCTCATTCTCAGCTTTCTGGTAGATGGCAGCAGATTTGTATCCAGAATGTCCCGGTACATTTCTCCATTCATCCTGCCTTCAGTAATATGAAGTCTGCCAGTACCCATTGCTGAAAAGCAGCCCCAAACCGTGATGCTTCCACCCCTAAACTTAACTGTTAGTATGATGTTCTTGGGGTGGTGGGCAGTGCCATTTCTTCTCCAAACATGGTGCGTAGAATGACAGCCAAAAAGTTCAATATTGCCTTCATCTGACCATACTATAGTCTCCCGGTAATCCACAGGCTTCTCCAAATGCTGGTTCGCAAACTTTAACTGAGCCTGAACATGCTTTTTGTTCAGTAACGGAGTCTTGCTTGGTGAGCGTGCATAGATACCATGGTGGTTCAGGGCAGTGCTTATAGTTTTCTTTGAAACAACAGTACCTGCTGATGCAAGGTCTTCCTGAAGTTCTGCCCGAGTGGTTCTTGGCTCTTGGAGAACCCTCCTGATTATTCTTTGGACTCTTCGGACAGGGACCTTACGTGGAGCACCTGGTCGTGGCCGGTTTATGGTGAACTGATGCTCTTTCCATTTCCGGATAGTGGCTCCCACAGTGCTCACAGGAACATTCAGCATTCTGGAAATGCGCCGATAACCATTCCCATCAGAATGCTTTTCAATGATAAGATTACGAAGATCTTGGGAGAGTTCTTTGCTTTTACCCATCATGAAGTCTTTCCTGTGTGCCTCCTGGGTAATGAGAAGCCTTCATAGGCCATCAATTAGGACTAAAGCAGCTGATATCAATTAGTACTGATAGGGGGCAGGGTTTCTCTCTCAATACTGACAGATTTCAGGTGATCTCCTGGCTTTCTGCGCCATTTTACACCTTGTTATCTTCATGTGTTCAATACTTATTCCCTGTTTCATTTCACTTTTTTTATTATGACTCAACTTGCATACTTAAATGTTCTGATTTCTTTGTATGAATTCAATATTTGACTTGATGGCAACATCTTGTGGAGATTTTGTGTCAAAAGCACACTTAGAAATCCCCTTACTGATGCTGATGAGTCAAATACTTATTTTTCCCACTGTACTTCCTTATGCTTATATACATCTTCAAAGTAATTGATGTTTTAAATGCCTTTGAAGCAATATGTATGAACAAACTGCTGTACTGAAAGCATGTCAGACCGGCCCTTCTCTGGAGCCAGACCAAAGCATGCCGTACTCCGCCCTCAACTACGGTAAATTGGCTAATAAATGAGTATAACCCAGACCCCGTTTGTCGTGGTGCTAAAGTAAATGCATGTTTACAATAGATCGCGATATTTTCATTTTTGCATATCGTTATAAAGCAAAGACTCCAATTATTCGATAAATCGCGTTGTCTCTCAGCTTGAAAAGTGATATTAATGTGTGCACTGGTGCAGCTCTTTTAGATTCCGGAGAGCGTATTACTGTTCAACCGAATTATTTACTTGCGTTATGTTTTTACTTTATTAAAAATACACTACACGCCGTGTACACAATGAAGAGGTGCGGGCGCTTTCTAAATTAGAAGAAAATACATTGTAACTTGAAAGGGTATGTCAGAAACGAAAAGGTGTTTTTGGGACATATCTGCTAAATTACAAGATTTATGGCAATCTATGTCGATCAGTATAACTGCATAACAACGCAACGTATATATAATTTACAACACAGGTTAAGCTACGCCTATTTCTAAGTGGTGCCGTCTAATGTAACTCGGAATAACATTCGGAATACCCCATGCTTTGTCATATCAGATCCGCAATTTGTACTAGTGGCAAAACAGGAAAAGCGTGTTGTCTGTTATCACCTGACCATTCTCAGGCTCCAGTTCTTATGCTAAGTGCTCAGCAGCATATCGTGATGTATTTGACCTTGACAGTTTGGGGACTCAATGATTCTCATGTGTATAAATTTAAACAGAGACAAAAAGACTCATTATGAGGTACTAGCAACGAGTCGGAGTTAAAAAAAAATAACGGGTTACAAGTCGAGTCCGGAAGTCAATGTAAGACCGACTCCAGTGCGACTCGAGTACGAGATGAAAACAAACTCTGTACAGTAATGTACATTTTAATGCTAATGTGTAGCATGTCTGAGATGAGGAAGATGCATGTTTGACAAGCAGAATACAAATCAGGAACCTTAAAAGCAGAAATACCTGTTCAGGTCAAATCAATTCTAAGGGTATCACTTCCCCTCTTCAAACAGGTCTCCGGCATATAGACATATGCTTTTAAAACATTGGAACTTTAGATTTTATGCAGTGAATTAAGACAGGAAAACAAAGACACCTGATGGAATGACCAGCTACTAATTCTTGGGTCATTGGCCCCAGTTCTTATAACCCACACCTGTCCCTTGTCTATAGTCTTCTTATGAGTGCTAGGCTTTGTCCTATCCTCAGTTGTACTCCTCCTGTAGTTACTGTGTGTTTGTAGTTGTGCTGGTTCCCTGTGTCGCTGTGTGCTTCTAATTACAGTGTTAGTTTGTAGTTTCCTGAACTTCTTACCTACCCTTGGTTTTGTTTTTCCTGGTTTTGCTCCCTGCCTTAGTTTAGTTTTGACCCCTCGTGGTCCCCATTTTGTTCTTTTTTAGCTTAAAAGTCTTCTGTTTGTTGGAGCTGATCAATGGATCATTCCTTCTTTATGATGTCCCACCGCAACAAATTTGTTATTCGATACAGGGTCACAGAGGGCCTAGAGTCTATCCCAGGTAGCACAGATGATAAGGCAGGGGAACCCCCTAGACGGGATACACGTGCATGTATTACGAGAAAGTCAGAGACGCCAGTTCACCTCACTATCCACGGCGCCCCGTACATGTACATACAATCAGACAACAGGCAAAGCCTCTCAATGTAATTAAACTAGCTCTTTGAACATGTTTTATATGTTTGCTCCCCAAATTGTTGTTTCGTATGTCAACAACCATACCTGATATTACGATAAAGCGTGAGTAACCACCAGACTCCAGAAAAAATCATACTGTATAATGGCATTGCCATAATAACTTATGAATTAAATTTAAAATTTACAGCTGTTCGTGTCATGTAGAAATGATTATAAATATAATACTATATATTTTGCAGCAATTAAAATGATTGCGTAAGGGCAGTGTCTTGCCCGTGCGCGTTTGCTTGTTTCCACAGAGCTCACCTGGAGAAGGCGCGTTTCCCCCCATCGCGCGTTCCCGAGGACTCGTTCACGATGCGGACTTTATTCCAGAACGGCGTGTGTATTCCATCGGGAACAGCGCCGTACCGGTACGAGCACCGCAGCGATCCGTGCGGTGAATCCAGTCTTGTCTAGTTAATCACTCCAAGCCTGAGGGGTTTTAATGGAAAGACGCAGACGACAAACGAACTCGGCTCAGGCGGCTCCCCGGCGGAAACTGAAGTGGCTTTAGTCACATAGTCAAGACAGGCGTTTGGAGCGCCACTCCCGTTATTGTGCTGGCTGACGTGCACACTTCACGTCAAACGCAGCAGCATCTCAGAAAAGCGCAATCATTGTGCACACATGCGAAACGTACGCGCGGCTATTTGTCCTTACTTAAACTCAGAAGGGATAATTAGAACAACAGACGTTAAACGCGTCGGATATAAGCAGAGGTATATATAAACACAGACATCCACTACCTATATAAACGTCTAATCAGAGATTTCTAATAAGGTGCTGTTATCTAATATTACATATTATTTCAAACCATCTAAACCTCTGGATATTTTACTCAGATACAGTGGTACCTTGTAACACAAACTTAATTCGTTCCAGAAGTCTGCTCGAGTTGCGATTTTCGATACACACGCACACAGTAAGGGCAGTGATGTTATGTTTAAAAATGCATCGTTTCTGGACGTGTGACCCCAGCAGACAGCTGAACAGCATAGGAACTTCACACAAGCAGACTAGCCACGTGACAGTCGCCAGCCTGCGGCTCTGCGTGTCTTCAGATGTCCCCGAACCAATCTGCTGTCACATCCGAGTCTCTGAGGTCCCCTGCTTGATACACTGATGATGTCAGAGCTTTCGCTCTTGCTGTTAACGTGCTCTGGCAGAAGGTCACCTATGTCACCTGTGACTATGTCCCACAGCAGGAGAACTGCTGCCCACCTGTGCCAAACTCCCCTCCCCTCTGCTCCCGTGACGTCTGTCCCACATCTGTGTCACCGTCCCAAACGTGGAGATCTCCTGCCCTCTGTCCCAGGCAGAACCTCTGAAATGCATTCCTGTGGACGCCACAAAGAGTGTCACGCCTGGATGCATGATAGACTGAACATACCAGAGGAGCATGCTTCGCTCCTGTGTTCTGTGCCACATTCCATGCAGTGGAAGAAGCTGTACTCACGTGGCGTGACTTTTAATAGCTACATTGGCGTCACACTTTACTCTTATTTCATCACAGTAGTCTCTGAAAATGAAAATCAACGTTTTTCTTTTCATTGTTCCTTCATACATGACATTTCTAAATTGCTCTTTACAATTAAAGATAAATTCTCTTCTTCACAATTCTCAGATAAAATGCCTTTCATATGAGAGAGTGCAAGCGGCCGAAATGAGTTTCCTCCGCAGGGTGGCTGGGCTCTCCCTTAGAGACAGGGTGAGGAGCTCGGTCACTCGGGAGGGACTCAGAGTAGAGCCGCTGCTCCTCCACATTGAGAGGAGCCAGATGAGGTGGCTCGGGCATCTGATTAGGATGCCTCCTGGACGCCTCCCTGGTGAGGTGTTCCGGGCATGTCCCACTGGGAGGAGACCCCGGGGAAGACCCAGGACACGCTGGAGGGACTATGTCTCTCGGCTGGCCTGGGAACGCCTCGGAATTCCCCCCGGAGGAGCTAGATGAAGTGGCCGGGGAGAGGGAAGTCGGGGTTTCCCTGCTGAGACTGCTGCCCCCGCGACTAGACCTTGGATTCAGCGGAAGATAATGGATGGATGAATGGATGGATGGATCTGAGAGAGACTACAACACTGTATAATAACATATGATGTACTTATTATTACAGATTTTAATGTTTGTAATGCCTAATTGCATAATTTACATAAATAGAGTTTGATGTTTGCTCATGCGGGGGGTGAAAACTGCATCTTGCTTACCTTATGTGTTAATGCACAGATGAACCTAATGGACACATCACCTATTATTTCGTACTCCTATAGAGTATTAACAATGCAGAGAAGTGTCAGCTTAGAACATGTGCAATGCTGGTGTTGTCAGTTAATTGCAATTTTGACCCAGCAACTGCCCCCCCCCCCCCCAAAAAAAAAGCTCAGCCCATGGTAATTTGTCAGTTATCATATGTAAGTACATGAAAATCATGTTGTATATGGGGTCTGTGGATGGTTCGCTATTATCTGCAGTAGGTCCAGCAAGATACTGGGAAACTACTGCATTACTTTTCTCGGAACTCTGTTTGGCTATTTGCACATTTCATTGTGGAATTCCGGTGCAGGGAGAGATGTGAGTAAGAAGCAGCTCATTGCTTCATTCTGAATGTTATTCTTACAGAAGGTACAGTGTTTGATTATGTTTCTCTTTCGAATCATATTGCCACCATGCAACCTCAAGGAGAAGGAGACTCACATCCTTTTTTTGTTTTAAGAAGAATTCCAAGCATGTTTTCGCTCTGTGACTACTGTTTCCATGGCGATGAAATCCTTTTCGGAAACAGGGTGTGTTGAAGGTCACTATTAGTTATTATCTTTCCTCTATTCCTGTCAGATGTGTGTGCCTGGTACCTGCTGGAACAGACAGTTAAGTTCTTCTTGGGCTGCGTTGTCTTGTGGCATCTCGAGGCTGGAATGAACCGTGGAGTATTTTTAGCTTTCAGATTTCCTTATTCCACGCTGACATTTCTGACCTATAAATATTCACACCTACATCTGCGCTGTGATATTCATGGAAATGTACCGTTCTCTTCTGGTACCTTTCCACTGGCACCAGGAACCCGAGTGATACCCGTTCTGAGCAGGGCCAAAAGCGTGACCAATCCAAACTGGCTGCGTCATCATCATCCGATTCTCTCTCCAAACCCGACGACGCCATTACCGGGCCGACCCTTCTGCAGTGGAAAACTGCACTGTAACTGGTCTCTCTTTGTGGTGCGCATCGGTTGCTGTATGTCAGTGCAGAAGCACCACTTGTTAAGAACATTGTGTCGATAAGGCAGGAAAATCATTCAGTTATTTGTTGAGAGATCTTTTAAATGGTGACAACCAAAATCATGAAATGAGGATATGGTTCCTTTCCCCCACCTCCACCCTCTCCTCAGTCTGGTCTCGGACTGAGCTGAACTATGCTGCTTGACTGTTGTACACTTGGGAACTTGGGCTTTTTTTTTTCCAAAAATCATTTTAGTCAAGAAGCCTTTTAAACATTAAACAGTTTATTCATAAAAGTGCGCTGGGATTCCATTATGACACGGGGGGAAAAAAAAACACTGAATAATCCTGTTGTGTTTACAGTACAGTTCAAACATGTCAAAATATCTTATACAAAGTCATTTAGCAGTCACACTCGCAGCCACAAGTAACACCACTTATTATACAAAAACCACCATCGACATTCAGGTAAACATGATGCATACAAAAATAGATCCTGTTATCGTATCTAACAAATCAACTCATTATCACTATAGGTTAATTATTGCCAGGCAACAACCTCTTCGGAATGAGGAGTGTTCAGAGTGTAGGAACGTCAAGCCAGAATAGTTAAAGCACAAGGGTTGACACACGCCAATCAGAAAGCAGCGACACTGAAAATGATTTGATACGGACTGGCTTAAAACACACTGATTGCACAGCATTGCAGCCAAAATTAGAGCCGCCACACTCACTCTGTTTCCTTCTCTCTCTCCCTCTCTCTCTCTCTCCATATGTACGTCTGTATTTACATGTGTACACCTTTGTGTTGCAGACATGTACAGAAAAGGAAGCCATGCACAGTAACGGAACCATCGTATGCGATGCATGAAGAGAGTCCTGCAGGAACCGCTGCGATCTGACCGCTGGAGACCGAGGTCACAAGGAAAGGTCAGAAGAGAAGCTTGTGTATCTGGCACCGTCCTTTGAAACCCAATAAAACCTTGATTATGAAACAACAAAAACTCTTCCGGCCCACTTGCCTGGAGATTTCGGGCGCCCCCCCCTCCTGTAAACCGTCACACACACGGTGGTCTGCGCTCCCGGTTCCGTCACAGCAATACTCTGAACATCGTTATCGCATTCGTAAAACCAAAGGGCAGAAGAGGAAGTCATTTTTAGTGTAGCTGCTGTTAGCCAAAGCTCATCTTAGCTCTCTGCACTCTCTACCAGAGAATTTCTGACCGGAAATATACGTAACGCTATGGTGGGGATGTCGTCCATCCTACAGGGGGCATCCTTTCGCTGGAAGTCCAGCACAGTTCTTGCAGCCCTTCTGGAGGCAGAAAGAGCACATGGAGGTAGGGTAGTGCTTACTGTAGGGGGTGGGGGGAGAGGGCGGTAAGGTGTCAGTATCCTGATGGAGGCTTTGTGTCCTGGATCTGGACGTCCTGAATGGAGGAGAGAGGACACACACTGATGTGGGCACACAGATAGACAGGTAAATCTTACAGAGGTACAGGAGTGCAAAGACATGCTTGTTAATATATACAGAAACTGAACTGCAAACATGGACCCAGATTGTGACCATGATAAGACAACAGAACACACACACACACACACACAGGATTACACTCATATCTTTGTGGGGATCAACCATTCATTTCTATGAGCAAATCCCTTATACCAACATGACGACCTTGATTAATCCCTAACCAGCCCTAACCTTAACTATAAGTAACCAAACAAAATAGAAGACTTTTGGCATTCTTAGTTTTTTGATTACTGTCACACATTTTTTATAAAAGTCTATTTCCCCTTGTGGGGACCAAAAAACAAAAGGTCCCCACAACATCGAAATAACACTTTTTTTATTGCACTGTGGGGATATTTGGTCCCCACGATGTAATATATACACATAACCCACACATACATTCGCACACGTAGATACAGACCCTCACAGCTCACGTGTTCCTATCATTGTGGGCAGTGGTGGCATAATGGTTAGGGAAGCACACTTGTAATTGAAAGATTGCAGGTTCAAATCCCCCACCAGCAAGGCACCATTGAAGTACCCTGAGAAAGGTACCGCCCCCAAGCACTGCTCCCTGGGCACTGAATTAGCTGCCCCCTGCATGTCATGATGTCACATATGGGTTAAATGCAAAGGACACATTTCATCGTTGTATGCTGTGGTGTATCAACAATGACAATTGATCTCTAAATCCATTGTGGAAACTCTCCATTAATTGATAATCCCAACTACTATAACTCTATCACTGATCTTAACCATAAATAATTAAACACAAGACTTTTGTTTTTTGATTGCATTCACAGATTTGTATAACATTGAGGCTTGTATTGTGAGAACCTGAAAAGTGCCCCTACAAGTAACAGGTTTTTCCACACTGTGCAGACCAAAAAAATAACAAAACCACACACATCGACATCTTTGTGAGGACCGTCCATTCACTTCTAAGGGAAAAACCCTGATCCCAGCAATGACGGCCTTAACCCCTACCCAGCCCTAAGAATTTTGGCCTTTTCAGTTTTTGATTGCAGTGACAGATTTTAATAAAAAAAATGGCCCTCACAATATCGAAATAATGTTTTTCTATCACAATGTGGGGACATTTGGTCCTCACAATATAATATATACACAAGTGAGACCCCTCCCAACACACACAGACACGCACACAAATGCATTCTGGCTTCTATTGCCTCAACAAATAATCATCCAACCAGGTGATGGACAGGAAACACTTAAAAAGACTGGCAGTCCACTAGAGTGTGTATATATTCAACAGTAATCCAAATAGCATACTGATTATCCAGTGACAAAATGCAACAACATTAGTATCAAATGAAATGATCCTCATCCTATTGACAATTCAGCCCTCTGGTTAAATGGCCACAGGGTGTCAGTGTTGAGGCACTTTCTGTCCTGGTGCTGTTCAGTCTAAATCATTAAACAATTACCACCTCTGGAAAAAAATCACTTAGAGGTACAAGTGAAACATACACAGTTGAGCTATATATAAGCCCAAAGAATCCAACAATATATAGACAGACAGTATCAGAGACTGACAGACAGACGGACAGACACACAGGGACATACAGACAGGCAGATACGCAGACAGAGAGACAGAGAGATGGAGCCCCACCTTGAGCGTGCTTTGCAGGACGTGTAGCCTGTGCAGCTTGTCGTTGAGTATGGCGTCGTTGCCACGTCGGACGAAGGAGCGCTTGTACTCCAGGCGGGTGGAACGCCGGGGATCCCCAATGGGCGAAACACTGACCCGCTCCAGGGCGGGGTACAGGTCCCTCATGGAGTCTGCTCTCTGCGCAACCTCCCGCTCGCTGTCTGAGAGGTACCAGAGCAGCAGCGTTTAGTCTCTCGTTTTCATAGCCTTGATTCTGCCCCATATTGACCATCCCATCCTGACAGTGACTGCCCTATAATTACCACCTGGTACTGACCATCCTGTATTTATTGTCCCATAGTGACCACCTGGTACTGACTGTCCAGTATTAACCATCCCATACTGACCACCATGTACTGACTATCCCATAGTGACCACCCAGTATTAACTGTCTCATACTGACCATTTCTTACTGACCACCTGGTACTGACTAGCCTGTATTAGCCCTCCCATAGTGGCCATCCAGTATTAACTGTCTCATATCGACTATTTATTACTGACTGCCTAGTACTGACTGGCCTGTATTTCCTTCCCATAGTGACCCTTTCTGGCTGCCTGATGCTGACTGCTCTGTATTACACATCCCATACAGACTGTCATGTATTAGCTGTCCCATAGTGACCTACTGTGTAATGTCCACCCCATACCATTCACCTAGCAGAACCCTTCCCGGCTCACCTGTGTGATCCTGCATGTCCCTGTGCTCTGCACTCGTGCTCAGACTGAAGAGTGCGTGGAGACCCCCGTCACGGGGCAGGGTATAGCTGCGGGGTTTGCTGCCCGCCCCTGGCACACTGAGCAGCTGCTCCACCCCTGTCACGCAGACAGGCCCATAGTGGTCCTGCAGCAGGCTGCGTTGTGCGGGGAGTGTGGACTGGCGCCGCCCTTCAGGCGACACTCTGTTGCCCGGTTCACCATGTGTCACATCCTCCAGAGGCAATGTCTGCAGGTAGTGCAGCCCGGTGCTGGTCAGGGGTGTCTCAATCAGGTCCTGCCATGAACGGCGCTGGCTGGATGATGGACGTGCGGGTGACACCCCACTGCTGCCCCCTGATGGGTCAGAGCGGAACTCCTCATGGGAGGAGCGTGACTGCGATGTCTCTGTGGATGACAGGCGGCTGTGCCGGGGCTCGAGGTAAGGGCTGGAGGAGCTCATCTGACGAGAGAGTCAAAGGTAAATGTGGGCCACAAACAGCTGGACAGCCTGACCTCAATAAAGTCACATTTTAGCCAGAGGAGGGCGCTGCTGCACTGCGCGCTTTCATTGTGTCCCAATACTCTGTAGGTTAATTACAGTCTCTGCTTCAAAATAAATAACACCACGCTGTCTTTGCAGGTTACAACGAGCAGCTGGAGGGCCGGCAAATTCACTCAAGCAGCAAATGATCCACACATGTTCAAAGAGTGAGGAGCACTGAGACTTACAGGAGCCTGAGGCCCCGCAGACTGTGACTGCATATGTCCCTGTGTACCAGGGGGCTATCGTCTAATGAATAAATAACCCATCCAACCAGGCTCTTCATAAGTGTGAGTTGTTCAGTAAAGTACACCAGTTCTACTCAGGTTCATGTGCAGCCTGACTGCTTAAGTAGCTTCTAAAATACACTGCAAAGTGTCAGGGTGGTATCGGGACACGTTCTAATGCACAGGGACGTATCAAAATTGTATTAGTACACTCTCTTACTGCTCAGTCAGGTGTCAGGGTGGTAATGGGACACCCTCTACTGTTCAGTCAGGTGTCAGAGTGGTATTGGGACACCCTGTACTGCTCAGTCAGGTGTCAGGGTGGTAATGGGACACCCTCTACTGTTCAGTCAGGTGTCAGAGTGGTATTGGGACACCCTGTACTGCTCAGTCAGGTGGCAGGGTGGTAATGGGACACCCTCTACTGTTCAGTCAGGTGTCAGAGTGGTATTGGGACACCCTCTACTGTTCAGTCAGGTGTCAGAGTGGTATTGGGACACCCTGTACTGCTCAGTCAGGTGTCAGGGTGGTAATGGGACACCCTCTACTGTTCAGTCAGGTGTCAGAGTGGTATTGAGACACCCTCTACTGCTCAGTCAGGTGTCAGAGTGGTATTGGGACACCCTGTACTGCTCAGTCAGGTGTCAGAGTGGTATTGGGACACCCTCTACTGCTCAGTCAGGTGTCAGAGTGGTATTGGGACACCCTCTACTGCTCAGTCAGGTGTCAGAATGGTATTTGGACACCCTCTACTGCTCAGTCAGGTGTCAGAGTGGTATTGGGACACCCTCTACTGTTCAGTCAGGTGTCAGAGTGGTATTGGGACACCCTCTACTGCTCAGTCAGGTGTCAGAGTGGTATTGGGACACCCTGTACTGCTCAGTCAGGTGTCAGAGTGGTATTGGGACAGTTTTCTGACAGGCTTACTGATGAAGGGTGTGGGTAGGTGTCGTAAGGTGGAGGTGGGCTGTCCTGCTTCGGCGTTGATGGCGTGTCGTCCTCATGGTCGCTCTCACTCCAGTAATCTACAACACAGCGATGTGGTGATGCCACACTGTCTGGAGGCTTGAGGGTGGTGGCCAATCTGTTTCCATCCACAGCTCACGCCGATCAGTAACCTCCTCTCGAACCCACAAATAGGGTCATCATCCATTAACCAAATAGAAACAGCAAAAATGGAGGGAAGTTCTTTGTGACTGATCACGCTAAAATAAAGTGCTGTATTGGAGAAGAGTGACTGGTAACTACGGACTGAAGAGAGGGAGCTGGGTGATTATGGGCGGCTGAAGCCTGGGCAGGTAGCTCCACTAATCCTGCTGACGTCCAGCTCTCACCTTGCTCCTGCCTGACTCTCTCCTGCTCCGCATAGCCCGTGGTAGCCATATTTAGTCGGCTCAGCCACCTGCGATGAAAGAGAGGCAGCCAGTCAGCGTGGATATTTACCTCGAAAAAGAGCCAATTGTGCAGGCATCTGCACCTCTCTGTGTTTATACATGCTTCCAGTAACAAAGGCATAGGAGAGAGTTTGACATTAATAAATAAAATACAAAGGTCTTTGTATTGGGTAGATGAACAAAGCCACCAGTTCCTACACCCTCCTGTGTTTATACCTGTCTGTCTGCATTTATGCCTGTTTGTGTTTATCAGTCTGTGTTTATACCTGTCTGTCTGCATTTATGCCTGTTTGTGTTTATCAGTCTGTGTTTATACCTGTCTATGGTTATACCTGTTTGTGTTTATACCCATCTGTTTGTGTTCATATCCTTTTGTTTGTGCTTCAACCTGTCTGTCAGTGTTTATACTGGTTTGCGTTTATGACATTTATATACCTGTCTGTGTTGACACCTATATATGTTCACGCCTCTCTGCCTTTATACCTGCATATTTTTTTATATCCGTCTGTGTTTGTACCTGTCTGCATAAGTTTATCCCTGTTTCTGTTTATGCACATCTGTGTTTATACCTGTCTGTCTGTCTTTATACTCTCTGTTCTCACCTGTTCATATCATCCACGCTATCAGCTGCAAAGTAGAAACTTTTTATCTTTGGATGACAAGCTTTGAAAGCACTGAAAGACAGAGAGGCAGAAATATCACACTCAGATTTTACACAGAAACCTTACGCACACATCCATTACATACACAAACATGATTCACACACAAAAGCTACACACACTGATGTCACGCACAGAAACGTCACACACTAACATCAAGTGCACGGATGTGACACGTGCACGTTATACACATGAACGTTAGACACGGCTGCAGTGCATTTGCACCGGCACTCACTACTTCCTCCGGCATTCACTGGCGCGGTCGATGTGGAACTCCGGCAGGCTCATGAATCCTTCTGCCTTCTCGTCCTGGGAGAGGGAGACGGGAGCTCTTCCGAGTTCATGCTCCATAGCGGTTCTCCAGAAAGTACGTCCTAACACCTGATCTCTGACCCTAATGCGTTCTGCTCTGGTACTGCGATAAAATTTATTTTAGGTGAATCAGTATGCAAATCCACCTGCAGCCCACTGAAGGCTCCTCCTCAGCCAATAACCCTGCTGTCCCTGTTCCCATATTTGCCTGATTCATCTCTGCTATTATCAAACTGAACCCCCCCCCCCCCCCCCCACACACACACACAACCTGACCCTCCCTCACAGAACCCTTTTCAGCTCTCGGTGCCAGAGGACGTTTAAGCAAAAGCTGTTCTTTATCTCTTTATCTCTACTCTGACGTTTTATTGTCAAAGGAGGGTCAGACCTCATGAATATTTATTGACTTGCCATAAAGACTGTTAAGTCTGACTAAGAATGACTGAATCGACCAGGAATGTGTATTGAAAAGCGTCACACATACGGAAAACTCAGATGAGGGGAAGAATGTGGTTATCCGGTGAAAATGAGTGCTGTGTTAATTGCAGCTGAATACGCATGTTTTAATAGGTGTTCACTTTGCAGCATTGCAGCCTGATCGCTGCCCCGCAGTAATATCACATATTATGAAGGTTCTTCCTGATTTGGAACCGATGTGGGTAGACAAGCTGGAAGCAGCCACAGACCGCTCACCTCCTCGTCCATGTACCAGTAGAGGCAGGACTCCTTCAGCACAAACCAGTACTTCTTCCACTTCTGGGAGAAATAACTCTTGGCGTCCCTCTTCTTCCAGAGCCAACCCTCGCAGTCGGCCTGGCCCAGGTCCCGGCAGGACACCCGGCGCTTGCTGATGGTGGGCAGGGGGATCGCTGGGGGGGGGGGGGGCAAAGTGGGAGGGGGGGTCAGAGCCGAGGTCACGTGGGGGGCGATTCCAGGGGGGCTCGTGGAGGAGTGGGGAGGACATAGGTCAGAAAGGGGCTCATGGTGATTGAAGTTTAGGATTAAGGCTGGAAGAGGGGGTGGGCTCACAATGAATCTGTTATAGATGGGACCATCTACTCGGGGGGGGGGGGGGGGGGACAAAGGTCAGAAAGGGGCTCATGGTGATTGGAGGTTAGGGTTAAGGCTGGAAGAGGGGGTGGGCTCACAGTGAATGTGGAGGAAGCAGCACAGGGATCTTCACTGAGAATAACACTCGGAGTATGAAAGAGCTTAGGAAGAAATCACCCTTTAGACCAACGCAGCAAGAGATCAACACACAGAATACAGGAGGACACAGGCTGATAAGGACAATAATAAAGACAGAAGAAGGTCATTCATCACCTGCTTTCTTCTTCTTGGACTTGGACAGCAGTGACGACGGTTGGAAGGTCTGTAAAACATTTGAAAGGGATGATCGTGAACACAGGAGCGACCTCCCTGTCCGTGCTGCTGATAGACCCATGAAAGATGGCTGGTCAGAGAGCTAAGCGTCCTTAGTAGCTGTGCCGGGTAAGCAGGATGATGGTCTGCGAGCTTCTGCAGCACAGACAGACGCCGCTGATTAAACGTGACCCCCAAACCCGTACTGCTTCCGTCTGCTCCAGCAATACACTAGAGGGTCTCCATATTCAGATGCTCTGTTTTTGCGGCTGAGTCACAGTTATGTGTCACATACGGCGTGTTTCAGCAGTGAATTTCCAGCAAGAGGAAGTCAATGGCCCTGACCCCCCCCCCACCCCCAAAAGCCTGTACCGGACTGGGGAGCTTACAGGCCTTGGCAGAGCCTGACCTTTCACCCTGCAAAACAAGGGGAGGCGGCAGGGTGAATAACACAGCACATTCTGCACAGCGTCAGTGGCTGGGGTCACTGTGTGTCCTCTAGCGCCCCCATCTCAGGGGGCTCTGCAGCCTGGTGGAAGAGCAGACGCGGTGCCATCTGCCACCGTGACATGGCACCTAGCGCCAGCCAAACCGCGTGTGTGCGACTGTATGAGTGCGCAAGTGTATCAGTGTGTGCGACTGTATGTTTCTGTGTGTATGTAAGTGAGCGTGTGACTGCAAATGTGACTGCATCTGTGTGTGTGTGTGTGTGTGCACATATTTATGTGTGGATTATGTTTATATTACATTGTGAGGACCAAATGTCCCCCACAATGTGATAAAAAACATTATTTTGACAATGGGGGATCAATTTTATGGTACCCACAAGGATCTGTGAATACAATCAAAAAACTGAAAATGCTGCATATTTTGTTTGGTTACTTATGGTTAAGGTTAGGGATGGGTAGGGGTCAAGGTTGTCATATTGGGATTAGAGTTTTCCCCATAGAAATGAATGGAGAGTCCCCACAAAGATAGGAATATATTGTATAAACCGTTTCCATCTGTATGTCCGTGTGTCTGTGTGACTGTATGTGTGTGAGAGCGTGTCTGTGTTTGAGTGTGTGTGAGAGAGCGAGTGTGTGTCTAGAACTTCCCCAGCTCATACGCTAATCCCACACACATGCTGCTCCATCCCAAATACGCATGGCACCAACATGGCAGAAGGAGGAGACGTCAGAGAGAGGAAGGACTCACATGGTACAGGGAGCTGGAGTCAGAGATGGGCGTGGAGAGAGACTCCTGCCGCATCACCTCCATCTGCAGCGTGGGCACCTGGCCCTCCTTGTCTCCCTTCCTCCTGCTCCTCCTGCTGCTGCGACTGGTCAGGTACTCCTCCGGAGGGGCTGCATCCTCGCTCACGTACCGCAGCAGAGAGCTCTCTGACAGCAAGCAGATGGGACAAGAAACAGCATCAGCACGGAGCTCAGGATGAAGCCGTGGTGATGCGAGTCACACGAGCACTTTCGGCGCGGTGACCACTGCAATCTCTGGGACAATACCGGCACGCTGACTGGGGAAGCTTCCATGGCACAATTAGAATATAAAGACAGGAAGATAAGAAGAGGAGGAATGGGATACGAGGGTGTAGGAAAATGTGGGAAGATGAAGTTTTGGATGAACTAGGTGAGGCTCTGCATGTGTGACTCATCTCCTCCTCCTCCGCCTCCACATACCTCTCTTGCTGTCTCTCTTCAGCTTGGCTGGATCCTCGTAATCCACCACCCAGTTGTACTCCACGGGCATGGAGATCGGCCGTAGCCTTCCTGAAGAGGACCCACACAGCCACCCGCAGACACAGAGGAATGAATGCCTGAGCACCCTAATGCTAACCCTACTGCTAACCGTACTGCTAACCCTAATGCTAACCCTACTGCTAACCCTAATGCTAACCCTACTGCTAACCGTACTGCTAACCCTACTGCTAACCCTACTACTAACCCTAATGCTAACCCTAATCATAACTCTAATGCTAACCCTAATGCTGGCCGGGTGGCTCTCAAGTTACCAATCACTCAGGCCTCAGAACAGTGGTGGGCATATCCTGCTTTGGGAGGACTGTGCTGGAAGACCAGGATAATCTGCAATCACATGGGAAACCACAAGTGCTTTCACACCCAAAGTACAGAACCTAGTCCCGGATTACAAGTCCCTGGGCTTTCTCGACCTCGTTCTTTTTTAGCTCCTGGCCACTTTCATGTGTCTCTTACCATTTGACAGGAACTGGGACCTTTATGCAAAATAAGCATGAGAGACACGAAATGTTCATAACTACAGTGCCATGCCAAAACCAGAGAGGATAAATAATTTGTTTTGTTAGCTATTGGAGGATCGATCGCGATCAAAATGAAACACAGCCTTTTATTTCTATTTTACTTACACAACTTGCGGCACGTTCGTGATTCTTATTAAATCAGGCCAGGAGATCGATCTTTCCTTTTCCACAGAATAAAAAGTAATAAAACGTTTTTCTGCTAATAAGCGCCGGCTATTTTCACCGCCAGCACCGGCTATATTAGACAAAAGTATATTGGTGAACGATCAAATTTTCCTATGCAGACACAAGCAATGTGGAGACACAAGCAATGGATTACATTACATGTAACTACAAACAATTCCATCTGCTCAATCTTTGCTCCACTTCATCTCCTTTTCTGCACTTCCATGTACCTTAACTGTAAGTTAGCACTGGCGCTTGTGGTCAACTAATTAGCAAGTTATCGGTGTAAGCGCCAGCCAATCAGCAGGCGATCACTGTAAGTGCCAACCAATCAGCAAGCTATCACTGTAAGTGCCAACCAATCAGCAAGCTATCACTGTAAGCACTTCTCCAGTAGTTTATGTTCGAACAAAACGTACAGAGTCTGGAGCAGGTCCTGAAGAAGGGTTCTGGAATTATATTGCTATAATAGTTCCTGCGGTATAAACATGACAAAAAGTCTCTGGTTCCACAAAAATGTCCTGTTTCTAGAATATAGTTCTGGTGTTGTGAACGCGCCTAGTAACAGGAGCGGAAGACCATAATATCCAGCGTCACTGGGACACACCAGGCCCGCCCGCCCTGAGCTAAGCATTCGGCTGATGCCCTCAGGTTAGCAGACTCGGGGATACACACAGAATGTGCGTTAATCTGTTCATGCCTTTCGGTTGGTTTCTCGCCTTGTAGCAGCACTGTATGTGAACTCTAACAGAGGTGTTGGGTCAGAGGTCAGGCGTACCATAGGTGGGCGTGCCGTCCCGACGCCCGGGTGGGGTACCCCGGCCCTTGTCGTACTCGTAGCAGTAGAGCACAGCCTCCTGCTCCCCCAGCGGAAAGCGCTTGTGCTGCTCCTGGTCCAGGAAGGAGTTGGGGGACTCTGAGCCTTTGGCAACAGGGATACCCCCATGGTGACGGGCCAGGTCATCCCCGGACAGGTTACCCTGCTCGTCTCTATGGTGAGGCAAAGGGCATCCCACAGGTGAACAAGGGCAGAGGAAAATACATACAGCATACGTATGTGAGAGGATATCTTGGCTTGTCAGCAGAGTTTATGGGTGTGCTCAGGCACCTGGGGGTATAGGGTTCTGCAGGGGGGGGTGGGATGAAGAGGTCCTGTAGGGCGGAGCTGTTGCGCCTGGAGGGGGTGCTGATGGTGCTGGAGGATGTGGCCACACTGCTGGTGGGGCTCGACGGGGCAAGCGGCTGTGAAACCAGAAAGGTCACTGGATAATTACTAGGGAAGCACCTAAATATGAATACAGTTTTTTGGAAACAGCCAGATAATGCACTGCAAAAGATATTTTTCTACGCAAATTTTCACATTATTACTCAGCTCTATGATCAATTCATATCATTGTAGACGGACACAAGATATAAACACTCATTGTATTTGGAATACAGGACTTCGGTTTCACTAACTAATCCTTCCATTTACTATAAATTATTTTAAAAAGGTTGATATATTCTGTGGTCGACCCACCAAGTACACAACAAGCAGCGGGGTGAGAGCTGACCTTTCCCAGCTGTCACTCTGGGAACCTTGCATGGGGGGGGGGGAGGGGGGGGGGAGGGGGGGGAGTGTCATGTGCAGGTTTCTTTCAAGCCCCTATACAAACCCGAACCTCTAAACCAATATATAACTTATTATTTTTAGCTGTATGTGTTGATGCCTTCCATTCAAAACAAATGTCGAAATATTAAAAAGAATGATGTTCTACTTTGTAATTCCGTGACATTATTACTGCAATTTCCCTGAATCACTGGAATTTACAATTATTCCCTTCAACTGAAGACTGTTTTTCTATATATCTCTACTATAAATAGTTTCTATTTCCAGTGCAAAACAGGATTTTTCAATTTACAAAACTTATTTTTTTTTTTGCAGTTTCTCCTTGCTTGCTAGTAAACCAGTTAGAATGAACATTATAAGCGGATATGACCAGCTAAACCATCAAGCCATCATGTGAAAACTTACCTTAAGCTCAACTATCATAAATAAATTGGTTAACCAGCTTAACCAGGTTAAGGTGATCACTGGTTCAAATGGTCAAGCTGAGCTATTTTTTTTTCAGTAGGGCTGATTGCTCAGTGTCTCACAGTTAAAATGGTGGTGGTGGGGGGTTTCAGATAGTTATATCTGTCAGAAAATACAAAATTAACAGGACTTCCAGCATGAACAGCACCCACTTCTGAAATTCTATTCAAATACAGACAGAGACAGATTATTTTGTTGTCGAACAGATACAGATAATTACATCACTGTGCAACTGTAGTAATTACCACAGGCTGCCCCACACTCACTACTGGCACCCACACACACAGCACAAGGAAATCTGCACCTCTGGATGGGGTGAGGGCACGGTTAGTGAGCAGGACACAGTCATGGCTGTGTGGCAGTCTACCTGCAGTGCGAGAGGCTTCCAGCGCATGTTTTTCAAAAGGGCGGGGGCTGAGCCTAGCGTGCTTTGGGGGCGCTTCTTCAGCGTCAGCACCACACCGCTAGGATCTCCACGCAGGGAATTGACAAGATTTCTCAACTGCCAGCCCACCTACGAGAGACGCAAACACTCATCAAACGTACTGACACACAGCGGCACTGACATATCGGGCTCTGTACCATCCGACCCTGCCCTTTGTGTCTCTTCCCCTTTTCACCTTGTGGGTCTTTCCTTGCTCCCCCTAACCCCCGAATAGCTCAGGGACTGAGTGAGTGACTTATGAGTGGACACTCTTCCAGTTATGGGTTTGATGCTGACCTTTGGTCTCCCTCACTATTTGTTTATTTTGGGCTTTTATTTTATCCTTAGTGATTGGTTTCTCCTTGTATATGTTATGGTTTAACCTTGTCTTCCTCTTTTGGTTTATCCTGCCTGTGATTTGGTTTATGTTTGCAAGTTCTTTGGCTCTTAGTTATCCCTAGTGTTGTTAGCTGTCAGTGTTTGATACCGTACAGTGTTTGGAGTTCCCTTGTTGTTATTGGATAATTGCAATCCACCTCGCCTGTTTGTAGTTAATATGTCTTCCCTTTGATTGGTTAATTGATATGAGTTACACCTGTCCCTTTTCCTCCCTGGTTTTCTGTTTGTATTTAAGTTCCAGCCTTAGTTCATGTGTGTTGATGCGTGTTGTAGTACTGTTTTCGTTTTTTCTAGTTCTGTACCCTATGTTGTGTTTTTCCTCCTTGTGGTTACCTTATTGGATATTTTTGTAGATAGTTCTTTTTTGTAGGGTCCTTTTGACCCTTCATGGTCCTGTTATGTCGTAGTTTTCACAGTCTGTTCTGTTTCCCCCATAAACCCCTCTGTCTTGGAGCTTTTAAGTGGATCATCACCTTTTTTTCCCCCCACCTCTGTTATTCTACGCCATGACACTGACACAGATAATCACTGAGACATGCTATCATGGCCATGTAAAAGCACTGAGACGCAGCAAGACTGACAAATGCCTCATTTCCACCAACAGGGAGCCGGTACTGGTGCCAGTGACAGGCTCATGCTCGCTTGCTGCCTTTTGAGAACCGGCCTGTGTTTCCACTGGTTTCGAAGAAGAATGGAACAGGATAGAGGTGTACGTATGCAGGGATGTAGGTTCACATGAATTTCATTTGATGGATTTATTTTGATCCATTTTGGATTTAAAATTTTTATAAGGTGCCGTACAAACAAAATGTTTTCAGAGTATGACTTGTTGTGCTCTGTCTCTATTACCTGTATCCACTTTGGTCTGCTTATAAGCTCCCCAGTCTATGTGTGCAAGTGAATTTGCAGTCTTTTTGCCACTCAAGAGCCAAAGTACTCTATTAATGCAACCTGCGACATGTTTATAATTTACTACTAAATCTGGCCAGCAAATCAATCTTTTGTTTTCTACAGAATTAAAAAGACTGTGTTGTTATTCCACTAAAGAAATGGCAAGTTGTTTCATTGCCTGCACCAGTGATATTAAATAAAACTATATCTGCTATGGATTGAATTTTCCGGTTAGGTTTGGACGCGATTGCCCGTCCCACTTTCGTTGACGCTACAGTTCCAATTTCTGAGACCAGTTTTTCTGGTTCAGGGGCAGTTTTTTTGTGCTGGAAACGCACGGAACAAGTTCCTGAATGGGAAGAAGTCCAGCACCAGCACCAGCACCAGCAATGCGTTTGTGGAAACGAAGCAACAGTGACATGCTAGAATGCATAATCGACCTGACCCACTCACGGAACATACCACAGTCTGGTGGTTCACCTGGATGACCTCATCCCCTGCATGGATCTTCTTACAGCGATCAGCTGGGGACTAAATAGAGAATTGAAAACATTCAACTGTGTGTCATAAGATAGAACCGTGTGAAGCCTGACCATGATATCTGACTGAAGCTTGACTGTGACCTCAGACTGTGAAGCTTGACTGAGACTGTGAAGCCTAACTGAGACTGTGAGGCCTAACCGCCTGACTGTGATGTCTGAAGCTTGACTGTGACTATGAAGCCTGACTGCGACATATGACTTTGACATCTGACCGTGACTGTGTAGCCTGACTACGATGTCTGACTGAGACGGTGAAGCCTAACTGTGACTGCAACTGATGTTCGTGCACTCACTGATAATTATGCACGCACTGTAGGCCTGAAACACAATTTCAAACCTCTGAATGTACATATGGCAGAATTGACAAATAAAGACATCTGACATGCTATTCTATATGCCAGCAGACACACACCAAGGTGGCCACACATACATCAATACACAGGAACATATGAGTACTGCACATGTACCCCTTCTGTAGTTCCTGTGATGACGTGCAGTCCATCGTATGTAGATTTGATGTACATGCCCTGTGGGTGAATAAGGGGGGTTAGAACTAGGTGAGGGTGGCTCCCCACTTTACAGGCATGCGCATCACACTTTAATAAACAAAACGGCCTTTTGACTCTGCCTGTGTTCCAACAGATATATGAGCTGATAATTCCCAAACCTGCAGTCCTAACATCTGTCCACATATACATACACGTGTTTATGTATGAGTTACCATGTGTCAAGGCTTCCAGGCCAGTTCTACGGGCCAGTATATCCCACCTGAAACATGTTATATATTCGGATAAAAAAGGGATCTTACCAATCCCTCTGCAGGTTTGATGTTGCACAGGTGGACCACCTCCAGGTGGGCAGACTGGGAGACCACAGGGTCCGAGGATAAAGAGATGATGTGGTCGCAGACTCCCGACAGTGTCTTGCACTGAGAAGATAGACATGCACCTCAGACTTTTAGCTTACATCGGAGAGGTGCATCTTCCTGTTGTGAGGTCATTCAGCTCTGTCAGTCTAACTGGCTAGTTCAGTTGTAGCTGACAACCTGAAGAGGGCGCAGTCAGCCACATATAACAAAGACTGCAGTGAAATGAGCCTGTTGGATATGAGGCCGTGATAGATGCATCATACAGGGAGACTGTGTGAGGGTTATGTCATCACAGCAATGTGCTTCTTCAGTATCTCCAAGGTGGATCCAACTCACCACATGTAGGATCTTGTTCTCGGTCTCGTACACAGTGCAGTCCTACAGAACAGAGAAGAAGATTCAGCTCACTGGGCACACATTCACTCCTACCCATAATTCCCGGCTCTCTGACTCATTTATATTTTCAGTGTCAGACTGACACTCGAGCAGCCAGCTCCTCACAGCTCCTCACTGCTCCTCGCTGCTCATCACAGGACACTATATTCCCACCAGTCACCCATAGCATCCGCTCTCCTGAGAACTGCAGGAGTTAATGTTCTGATCACGTCCGTCTTGTTGGGTGGGAGGTGTGGGTGAGGGGGGTTCACTCGTCACCCACGATGCCCTGCTGCTCCGTGACAAATGAAATAGCTGCAGTGCAGAGCATGAGCAGGAGAGAGCAAGCAGGAGAAAGCAAGCATCTACCCACAGCTGCTGGGAAAAGGTGGAAGAGCCCATCACTCACACACACACACACATGAGCCTAACCCTAACCCTTATCCAGCCCTAACCTTAACCATAAGTAACCAAACAAAAGAACTTTTGGCTATTTTAGTTTTTTAATTAATTCACAAATTTTTTATTAAATTGAGGTTTATATTTTGAAAACCTGAGAAATGTCTCCAAAAAGTAGTAGGTTTTAACATATTGTCCACACTGTCACTGATTTTACTCCCTGCTCTGCAATGGTCTTACTCCTTTCTCTGTTAACACACTGTCATTGATCTTACTCACTGCTCTGTCACTGCTTACTGCTCTGTCACTGCTCTTACTGCTGTCACTGATAAGTCACTGCTCTTACATCTTTGTCATGGCACATCACTCTTCTTACTCACTCTTGCTCAGTGTGCGAGCTCTATTACTTATTTTCCTCGCCACTGTGTCACTGATATTACTCACTGATGTCAGTGCACTGTCATGGCTCTTACTCACTGCTGTCACTGCTTTTATTGCTCTGTCACCGCATTGTCACTGCTTTTACTCATTGCTCTGTAACTGATCTTACTCACTGCACCGTAAATGCGTTTACTGCTCTGTAAAGGCTCTTACTGCTCAGTCACTGAAAAAAAAATCACTGCACTTGCTCACTGCTCACAACACTGTCACTACTCTTACTCACTGCTGTTACTGATTTTTTTTACAGCTGTGTCACTGATCTTACTCACTGATGTCACTGTACTGTACTGCTCTGTTATTGCTCTTCCTCATTGCTCTGTTATTGCTTGTACTGTTCTGTCACTGTGCTGTGACTGCTTTTACTCACTGGTCTGCTACTGACCTTACTGACAGCTCCATCACCGATCTTACTCACTGCTGTCACTGCTCATACTCATTCCTCTGTTACTGCTCTTACTCACTGCTCTGTCAGTGATCTTACTCACTGCTGTAACTGCATTGTCACTGCTCTTGCTCATTTACCAATCTTACTCACTGCTCTTACTGCTCTGTCATTGCACTGTCACTGCTTTTACTCACTGCTCTGTCACTGCTCTGTATATGTGCTTGTGATTCTGTTACTGCATTGTCGCTACTTTTATTTACTGTTCTATCACTTCTGTAATTGCTTAAAGGGCATTCTGAACAGTGATTTGAGCAGGACAGTGATGACAAATTTAATAATACATCAGATATTGCTATTATTACAAACCCTAAGGCCCTGGGTTTGTCGCTCAGGTCTTTAAGTGTGATCTGCCTCGGCTGCAAGTGTGCTTACCTGCTGGACGATGGTGGTCAGCTCCAGGCACAGCTGTATCACGCTGTTCCGGGTTACGGAGTAGTCGGCCACTGCGGCAAAGGGGGACCTAAGGAGACAGGAGATCCTGCTTGCAGATTCCAACATGCAGGAGGTCAGCATGCCGGCTGACTGCAATGGTGACTATGTAGGTGGGCAGCCATGCGAGATGCACAGAAGGCCGCACCGTCCAGAGCCTCAGAACAGGATCAGATTTCAGGCACTCCCCCCAGACCTACACCCAGCCCCCGGTCCAGCACAGTCTGAGGGCTTTTTTGCTTAAGCATCTACTGTGCAGATGCTAAAAATATGGCTAAACCCACAGAACATCACAGATGATTGAGTGTGCTTTTGTGCTGGTGTAAATGAGCAAGTGTGTGAGCTTGTGCCATGGAGTGTCCCTGGGTGTGTGGGTCTATGCTTGGTGTGTGTATGCTGACTCTTTGCTGTCCTGCATGCTTAGATTGAAAAATGTCTAATCTTATGTCTTATTTGTGAGACTGTGCAGTAGCACAAGTACAATCTGCAGCATTACCTGCTTTAAAAATGTAAGGGCTCAGTACTGAAAGTAAACAGCCTATACTGTCTGTCTGACACATTCCTGTCTGTCTTAAATTGTCTTCCTTTATCCTGCAAGCCCATCTAACATAAACAAACATGACAGACAGAACCAGCTTTGTTCTTAACTGCATTCTGCTTAATAGTTGCAATTAAAGTAAATAATCACCAGAATCATTGAGTGTGTGTAGGTGGGAGGTGTTACTGGAGGATCCATAATTAGGCCAACAATCAGGCTAATGAGATACCTCATATCACTGAGTTACTCAGAGATCACATCCATACATCATGGCCTTGTGGTCATGTAACTTGGCCAGGTGATTTGGATCAGGTCCGATAGACCATACAGGAAAGAATGTTATGTAAGAAAATCAGTGAAATCTTGTTAGTGCCACCTGCATGTTACTGCACTGCACATCACCACACGACACTGCATAGCACATATCACCATATGACACACATCCCTGCACTGCATACATCATGGCACTCACGCATCGCTGCACAATCATATCACTGCAAAGCACACATAACTGCATATACACATCACTGCACATGTAACTGCACACGCACACACACATACAGACATATATCACTGTACACATGCACACACAGACAAACACATACACCACCACACTTGACACATCACTGTACACGAATGTCACTGCATGCAGAACATTGTGGCACACATCACTACACACAGAGCAGCACACATAGCACATCATTTTACATGAATGTAATTGCACGCACACATCACTGCACTGCACACACAGACACACACACACACACCATCGCCGCACAAATCACTATGCACACATCACTGCACGCACACATAAGTACATACTCACATCACTGCACACAGCACCACACTGCACACATTACTGCATGTACACACCATTGCACACAAACGTCACTGCACACACATCCCTGCACGCACACATAACTTCACTGCACAAATCACTGCGTGCACATAGTATGTATCACTCTCCCATCTATTTAACCTTTAGCTGACCTTATCTGTCAAATATCAGCACTACAGCCTCACAGACTACACACACCCCAGCTTCAGGCTAAAGTATACACCATCCCTTTAAATATATCAGCTGCATTTGTGATCGTCTGTGGCTTTTCGACACCTGTCTTCTGAAATCTTCCTCTCCAGTCTGAGTCTGTGAGAAAGAAAAGTGACCTAGATACAGTCCGGAAAAGTGACTGTGCTGGGGCCGGAGACGCAGTCACACCGACGTCCCATGTATACAGACCTGCTGTGAAAGCTGGAACTTTGCGTTTCCTCACAATCCTTACCTGTCCAGCCAGGCCAGCAAGCTTTTGGCAGCACCGATGAGGTCCACTACAGACGTCAGGAAGTCGTTGGGCAGCTTGCGCGCGCTGCGCCCGTCATAGTGGCCACTGCGCCGGCGGCCTGTGATGAAGTTCTGCAGGTTCTTCGCTGAGGCATTCAGCTTGTGGGACAGCGTCTTCAGGTTCTCCGTCTCCAGCCCGTAGTTCTGTAAGACACAGATCCAGAATCTAGATCGCCATGAGCTGAAAGACATTTTCATCACGTCATCAGATACTTATCAGGCTTGTTGACACTGAATGATCACAGATGTAAAGGCACTCCTGGGCTGTTAGAGGGAGAGCTTGCAGGCCTGAAGGACAAACACAGCAGCAAAGCTTCACCTGATTGCTCCAGTCCCTTTTAATAATTAAGACTGAACCCTAGGGAATGTTTACTAGAGAGACACAGCATTTTGGGGAAGACGGTGTGATATAATACACAGCACTCTGTATTGTATTAACAGCGTGTTATTCTCCAGAGCTGAGTGTTGGAGAGAATGGACCCCATGAACAGTACTGTGGGGGGTGCGATAACCAGCCAATGCGTGGTGGTCCTGTGGGAGGGTGTGGAATACCCAGCAAATTATAAGAGATTACAATGTTTGTTTATCCACTGGAATGAACCAAATTAGCTGACAGGATTAGCATGAAAAAAAAAAATCACTCTGTGCATGGGTGCAAAGTGGTTAGGAAAGTGACCAGAAGAGGAGGCAATGGAACCAGTGGTGAAAGAAACCAAGAACCAAGTCCCTCACACTTTCACGGGTCAGCACTGCCGTGGTACCCTCCTGGAAGTCTTTTCTGCAACCTTAAACATCTTTGTCTTCTCTAACACAGACTGCTGAATGATTTCAGTTAGTCAGTTTGAATGATTCCTTATAGACATAGTGTTCAGGCTTGTAGCCAGTGTGGTCAGCCAGTGTGATTAGCTAGTGTGATCAGCCAGTGACCTAGGCAGTAAGATCAGCAGAGCTCAGGTATGTCATGAGCAGAGTGCTATCACATCCTGTGTGGGTCAGACAAGCAGTTTGACTCACCAGAGCACAGAGCAGGTCCACAGCTTCCAAGATGAGCTCCTGATGACCAATACGTGACACGCCCAGGTCCTCCAACTCCTGGTGCGTGATACGCAGAAGCTGGTCCCCACCTACCTGCTCCCGCTCAAAGTTCTTAATGTACTGCTGCAGGCAGTCATCCAGGCCTAGGACAGAGAGACCCTGCATCAATACGCCAATCCCGGTAAGAGTACAGAGAGACCCTGCATCAGTACATCAACTCCGTAAGAGAACAGAGAGAACCTGCATCAGTTTACCAACTCAGTAAGAGTACAGACAGACCCTGCATCAGTACACCAGCTCAGTAATAGTACAGACAGACCCTGCATCAGTTCACCAACTCAGTAAGAGTACAGTGAGACCCTGCATTAGTACACAAACCCCAGTAAGAGTACAAAGAGACCCTGTATCAGTAAACCAACTCAGTAAGCGTACAGAGAGACCCTGTATCAGTACATCAACTCAGTAAGAGTACAGAGAAACCCTGCATCAGTACACCAACCCCAGTAAGAGTACAGACAGACCCTGCATCGGTTCACCAACTCAGTAAGAGTACAGAGAGACCCTGCATCAGTACACTAACTCAGTAAGAGTACAGAGAGACCCTGCATCAGTACACCAACCCCAGTAAGAGTACAGACAGACCCTGCATCAGTTCATCAACTCAGTAAGAGTACAGACAGACCCTGCATCAGTTCACCAACTCAGTAAGAGTACAGTGAGACCCTGCATCAATACACTAACTAAGTAAGAGTACAGAGAGACCCTGCATCAGTACACAAACCCCAGTAAGAGTACAGACAGGCTCCGCATCAGTACACCAACCCACGTAAGAGTACAGAGAGATTCGACATCAGTACACTGACACCAGTAAGAATACAGAGAGTTCCAACGTCAATACACAAGATGCCAGAGACCAGCCAGTCAGTGTCATGTATTTCCATGCACACTCACAGCCACACACTAACATGCCATTAGCATGGAAGTTCTTCACTGTGAAGACAACACAAAGCTTGCTATGTGTAATACACGTAAAGCTGAAGTAGACCGCGGGGGAACCACCACGAAAACGTAGTGAAACATCGGAGGTGAACTTTAAACTGATTAAATTGATTATTAAACATATACTAGATAATCTTGAAACTGAATACTCATTAACATTACAAAGCTAGCGATGGTTTTTTCCTATGACAGTAAGAATTTTTTAGCAAAATTTTAACCCCCTGTGCTATAATGTCCGTGCACTATGAAGGTATGAAAAAGCTTGATTTTAATCTAACTTATTAGTGATGTAAGAATTGTATGTGCATAAAATGTAATGTTGATATTAATAATTAATAATAATACATTACGTCTATTATTATTTGGAAGAGAATAGTTCACTTCAGTTTTATTTGGAGGTTTATAACCTATGGAGTTTGTATTTTAAAATGAGTAAAAAAAGGGAAAAGGGTCAATGTCGTGTTATCTAGTGAATTTAAACATACTGGAAAATTACTGGTACTTGTTTTGTTATTTAAATCTGCTGCAGCTGCTATTGGTTGGTAAACTAAAATGTGTCAGATAAAGTGCGGTGGGCAGCAGTTCATGTTCAGTTAATTGCTATTTGTACCTCTTTCCAGTCACAGAGCACTGTATATTTGAGACTTGTTTAAGTGTAGCTTAGTTTGGGACAAAGTGTAAAGTTTAACATCTTTATTTTTATTATGAAATTGGCTGTGTGTATGAATGGTGTGTGAGTGTGCCCTGCAATGGGCTGGCCCCGCATCCTGGGTTATTCCCTGCCTCATGCCCATTGCTTCCAGGATAGGCTCCAGACCCCCCGCGACCCAGTAGGATAAGTGGTTTGGAAAATGGATGGATTTTTTTGTATATGCTGTTTATTATAGTTCTTAGAAATCGTAATTGGGAAAAATGGGTATTTGGCAGGTTCACATTTGGGAAAAAAGAAAGTGAAAAGAAAATTGAAATCGGTGCATCTCTAGTATAAATGTGTAGGTGTCCTGTGATAGAAGGGTGTACCCCAGCCTTGCACCCTGTGCTGGCTGGAATAGTGTAAAATGTGATGTAAAATGTGCGTGGGTGTGTTTCTGACTTTGTGGATGTGTCCCGGTGTGTTTTCTCACTTTCGATTTTAAGCGAAAGTTCTGTAGCCGCACCCACACAAAGCCTTACACTGCATGTGTATGCGTGTGACTCCTGAGTCATTCAGCCACGGTGAGGATGTCCGGTGCAGTTTTCGCAGTGCTCTTACACAGCTGTGCAAATACCATCAGTCACAGTCCGACATGGCCGACTGGGAAGAAAGAACACACAGACCCTGCCTCTCCAGAACACACACACAGCCACACCCCCTCAAAGACACACACTCAGCGCTATGACCTAGTGTGGCGTTGGTTCAGAAATAGAAGCAGAATTTTGGGTTGGAGCTGAGACCGAGATACGAAAAGAAGGAGCCCCCAGAGGCTAAAGCCTGTTACAGTGGCCATTGTCTGCAGCGCCCCAGAGCAACTGCCCCCTGCTCATACCACTCTGTGTCACCACTGCCCTTAAACCTTCTCTTATTGTTTTTTTTTCAGAGGATTATTTTCCGCTTACTCAGGCACCGCATTTCTGTTCGGAGGCTGTAAAGGAGAGAGGAAGGAGGCAAACGAGAGGCAGGCCGGACAACGAGTGCCGTGAGCTCACCTACGCAGCGCAGTGCCGTAATCGCACCTCCAGAATGCTGGCCCAGTTTGCGAACGTAGTGTCAGACATTAAGGCTAAAGGACGCCCTCGGTCCCTCTCTCCTCCTACATCTCTGCCACACCTCGTCCTTGATCTCCTCCCATCTTTCACCGCTCTCCTCTTCTCCACACATCTCTCCGCTCTGCTCTGCCCTCCTCTGTCTCTCTGACTCTGACACACACAGGTCAGACACGGCGTCACATGCTATATCGGGTTACACACCGAGAACATTGCACACTATACCGTGTGACACTATGAGTACAACATTATGCACTATATTGTGCGACGCTCTGAGTACAACATTACGCACTATACCATATAACACGCTGAGTACATTACACGGTATACTGCATGACACACCGAGTACGATCAGGGACGTCAGAAGCATTTTGAATGTGGGGGGGACACACTGGCATAAAACTAATATTTTATGTGAAATGCGGGGGGGTCCAAACGGATAATTATGAAATGTGAAGGGGACACGTCCCCCTCAGAATTAATGGCGGCGACGCCCATCGTACAGATTATGTCGTTGGGCGACGTAGGGCTACAAGAATGATTCCTGGTCTTAGAGGAATGTCTTATGAGGAGAGGTTAGCTGAGCTGAATCTGTTTAGCCTCGAGCAAAGGAGACTAAGGGGGGACATGATCCAGGTATATAAGATTCTAACAGGTCTGGATGCCGTTCAGCCAAATGCCTACTTCAATATGAGTTTAAATAATAGAACTCATGGCCATAAGTGGAGAACATTTTAAAACGGATTTGAGGAAGCACTTCTTTACACAGCATGTAGTTAGAGTATGAAATAGTCTTCCTGTTAGTGTAGCACAAGCTAAAACCCTGGGTTCCTTTAAATCAGAGATTAAATAAGATTTTAACAACTCTGAGCTATTAGTCAGGTTCTCCCCAAACAAGCTTGATGGGCTGAATGGCCTCCTCTCATTTGTAAAGTTCTTATGTTCTTATGTTGTTTTGGATCAGTCACACTCCTGGTCACGGTAAAATATGTACAGTAGGGCTCCCATCACAGCGGACATGCTGGGGAGTGTGGGGTGGAATCTGCACGGGGTTGGAAACAGAGAGCCTACAGGACTCCCCCCGGCTGTGGAATAATCTCTTTATAACACAATGCAGAAAAGGAGGAGCCCCCTCTGCAAGAAAACAGCAGAAACAGGAGGATTAAGGAGAGGAGCTGCTGCAAGGCTGAAGACGGAAGCCGCAGGGCAGGAGGTGAAGGCTTAGAGCTGTAAATGCTGCGCAGACAGGGACAAGGAGCCCCTCACTTAATATGACTAATCGACTAAAGAACCTGATCATTAACATGGGCGTCAGTAACACAGGTGACCAACACAGGCATCATCACCATGATTTACCCACATACAGCCAGCAAAGTATGAACCAGAGAAGGAGAGAGGCAGAGAGAGATGTAACTGCCTCTCAGCCCAGCTCCCCTCCCTGCCTCTCCTTACATCTCAGACCAGCTCCCCTCCCTGCCTCTCCTTACATCTCAGACCAGCTCCTCTCCCTGCCTCTCCTTACATCTCAGCCCAGCTCCCCTCCCTGCCTCTCCTTACATCTCAGCCCAGCTCCTCTCCCTGCCTCTCCTTACATCTCAGCCCAGCTCCCCTCCCTGCCTCTCCTTACATCTCAGCCCAGCTCCCCTCCCTGCCTCTCCTTACATCTCAGCCCAGCTCCCCTCCCTGCCTCTCCTTACATCTCAGCCCAGCTCCTCTCCCTGCCTCTCCTTACATATCAGCCCAGCTCCCCTCCCTGCCTCTCTTTACATCTCAGCCCAGGTCCCCTCCCTGCCTCTCCTTACATCTCAGACCAGCTCCCCTCCCTGCCTCACCTTACATCTCAGCCCAGCTCCCCTCCCTGCCTCTTCTTACATCTCAGCCCAGCTCCCCTCCCTGCCTCTCCTTATATCTCAGCCCAGCTCCCCTCCCTGCTTCTCCTTACATCTCAGCCCAGCTCCCCCCCCTGCCTCTCCTTACATCTCAGCCCAGCTCCTCTCCCTGCCTCCCCTTACATCTTAGCCCAGCTCCCCTCCCTGCCTCCCCTTACATCTTAGCTCAGCTCCCCTCCCTGCCTCTCGCTGCCTCTCAGCCCAGCTCCCCTCCCTGCCTCTCCTTACATCTAAGCCCAGCTCCCCACCCTGCCTCTCCTTACATCTCAGACCAGCTCCTCTCCCTGCCTCTCCTTACATCTCAGCCCAGCTCCCCTCCCTGCCTCTCCTTACATCTCAGCCCAGCTCCCCTCCTTGCCTCTCCTTATATCTCAGCCCAGCTCCCCTCCCTGCCTCTCCTTACGTCTCAGACCAGCTCCTCTCCTTGCCTCTCCTTACATCTCAGCCCAGCTCCTCTCCCTGCCTCTCCTTACATATCAGCCCAGCTCCCCTCCCTGCCTCTCTTTACATCTCAGCCCAGGTCCCCTCCCTGCCTCTCCTTACATCTCAGACCAGCTCCCCTCCCTGCCTCACCTTACATCTCAGCCCAGCTCCCCTCCCTGGCTCTCCAATCATCTCAGACCAGCTCCTCTCCCTGCCTCTCCTTACATCTCAGCCCAGCTCCCCTCCCTGCCTCTCCTTACATCTCAGCCCAGCTCCCCTCCTTGCCTCTCCTTATATCTCAGCCCAGCTCCCCTCCCTGCCTCTCCTTACATCTCAGACCAGCTCCTCTCCTTGCCTCTCCTTACATCTCAGCCCAGCTCCTCTCCCTGCCTCTCCTTACATATCAGCCCAGCTCCCCTCCCTGCCTCTCTTTACATCTCAGCCCAGGTCCCCTCCCTGCCTCTCCTTACATCTCAGACCAGCTCCCCTCCCTGCCTCACCTTACATCTCAGCCCAGCTCCCCTCCCTGCCTCTCCTTACATCTCAGCCCAGCTCCCCTCTCTGCCTTTCCTTACATATCAGCCCAGCTCCCCTCCCTGCCTCTCCTTATATCTCGGCCCAGCTCCCATCCCTGCCTCTCCTTACATCTCAGCCCAGCTCCCCTCCCTGCCTCTTCTTACATCTCAGCCCAGCTCCCCTCCCTGCCTTTCCTTATATCTCAGCCCAGCTCCCCTCCCTGCCTCTCCTTACATCTCAGCCCAGCTCCCCTCCCTGCCTCTCCTTACATCTCAGACCAGCTCCCCCCCCTGCCTCTCCTTACATCTCAGCCCAGCTCCTCTCCCTTCCTCCCCTTACATCTTAGCCCAGCTCCCCTCCCTGCCTCCCCTTACATCTTAGCTCAGCTCCCCTCCCTGCCTCTCGCTGCCTCTCAGCCCAGCTCCCCTCCCTGCCTCTCCTTACATCTCAGCCCAGCTCCCCACCCTGCCTCTCCTTACATCTCAGCCCAGCTCCCCACCCTGCCTCTCCTTACATCTTAGCCCAGCTCCCCTCCCTGCCTCTCAGCTCAGCTCCTCTCCCTGTCTCTCAGCCCAGCTCCTCTCCCTGCCTCTCCCTCCATCTAAGCATAGCTCCTCCCTCTGCATTTCCCTGCCTCTCAGCCCAGCTCCTCTCCCTGCCTCTCCCTCCGTCTCAGCATAGCTCCTCCCTCTGCATTTCCCTGCCTCTCAGCCCGGCTCCTTTCCCTGACTCCCAGCCCAGCTCCTTTCCCTGCCTCTCAGCCCAGCTCCTCTCCCTGCCTCTCCCTCCGTCTCAGCATAGCTCCTCCCTCTGCATTTCCCTGCCTCTCAGCCCGGCTCCATTCCCTGCCTCTCCCTGTAACTTATGGCACAGGTAGGAGAGGTTTATACCAAAGTAGGAGGGATTTATGCCACAAGCAGAAGGGACTTGTACCACAGATAAGAGGGACTTACGGCACAGGTAGGAGAAGCTTATGCCACTAGTAGGAGGGACTTATGCCAAAAGTTGGAGGGACTTATGCCAAAAGTAGGAGGGACTTACGCAGCATGTAGGAGGGATTGATAACTATAGGTACATCCACACATCTCATGAGAGGTGCTGTTTGTGCAAAAAAAACCACAACATCATCTTCGCCTTCTTTATAAACATCAGAAAACCACTCTTTGTTTTCATATTTATTATAATGTAATATAGATGTAATCCTGATTTATTACAAATGTAACTGTAATCTGATTATGTTTCTTTCTCTCACAAGTAACTGTAATGCAGTTACTTGTATTCTCTTATTCCCCAAGCCTGGAATTGCCTTAAATTGCAGTTTTGGTCACCGGAACCCAAGCCATTCTTTCAAATAGCAAGCAATGTAAGTAGATGTAAATTCTATACAGGATAAATTTATACCAAGCCTATGTTGGATGCATTTGTCAACTAATTTCCCTATATCTCTGACAGGCTAATTTATATTACTGCATCCGAGAAAACAACTTCATCCAAGTTGGACCTAACGTTTTATTATGTCTGTTAGAAAAAGGTATAAATCTATGAATGTGCCCTCACATAATATGTAACATTACAGTATGCTGGGGCATTTAAGCTTGCAGCAAATTGCAAGAAATCTGTTGTTTATGCTATTGTCTAAAAGGCCATTTCTGGGTGATTGACAATTCCATACCAGACAGCACTGTAGCATTCTATGTATGTCTGCAAGTGTCAATCAAAATGTTTAGTATATTAAATCATGCCACATTCCTCATCAAGCATGGCTGGATAAGCTTAAGATTTGAGACTTTTTGCTCACTGTTTGGTCCCGCCCACTTGAAAAATCTCTCCTGTATCCCTAGAAAATACCACAGGGCTATTAAAGAAAAAGCAATAAAATCACAGGACTATCACAGGAATACCACAGACCTACCAAAGAAATACTGCTGAACTTCCATGTAACATACTACAGGAAAAGCAAGTAATACCACAGAAATAACATAATGTTGTCACAGGAATACCAGAAAAATACCACAAACATGCTGCGAAAAATGTCCCAAAATATCACACGAACCCCAAAGGTACACATGAAATACCACATGAACATCTGCAGTGCCACAAGAAGAAATGCCAAAAGAACACATACTTTGTACAGGGCCTGTCTGCCCAGCTCCTCTCCCTGCCTCTCAGCCCAGCTCCTCTACCTGCCTCTCAGCTCAGCTCCTCTCCCTGCCTCTCAGCCCAGTTCCTTACCCTGCCTCACAGCCCAACTCCTCTCCCTGCCTCTCCCTCTGTCTCAGCATAGCTCCTCCCTCTGCATTTCCCTGCCTCTCAGCCCGGCTCCTTTCCCTGCCTCTCAGCCCAGCTCCTCTCCCTGCCTCTCCCTCCGTCTCAGCATAGCTCCTCCCTCTGCATTTCCCTGCCTCTCAGCCCAGCTCCTCTCCCTGCCTCTCCCTCCGTCTCAGCATAGCTCCTCCCTCTGCCTTTCCCTGCCTCTCAGCCCGGCTCCTTTCCCTGCCTCTCAGCCCAGCTCCTCTCCCTGCCTCTCCCTCCGTCTCAGCATAGCTCCTCCCTCTGCCTTTCCCTGCCTCTCAGCCCGGCTCCTTTCCCTGCCTCTCAGCCCGGCTCCTTTCCCTGCCTCTCAGCCCAGCTCCTCTCCCCGCCTCTCCCTCCATCTCAGCATAGCTCCTCCCTCTGCATTTCCCTGCCTCTCAGCCCGGCTCCTTTCCCTGCCTCTCAGCCCGGCTCCTTTCCCTGCTTCTCAGCCCAGCTCCTCTCCCTGCCTCTCCCTCCATCTCAGCATAGCTCCTCCCTCTGCATTTCCCTGCCTCTCAGCCCAGCTCCTCTCCCTGCCTCTCCCTCCGTCTCAGCATAGCTCCTCCCTCTGCATTTCCCTGCCTCTCAGCCCGGCTCCTTTCCCTGCCTCTCAGCTCGGCTCCTTTCCCTGCCTCTCAGCCCAGCTCCTCTCCCCGCCTCTCCCTCCGTCTCAGCATAGCTCCTCCCTCTGCATTTCCCTGCCTCTCAGCCCGGCTCCTTTCCCTGCCTCTCAGCCCGGCTCCTTTCCCTGCTTCTCAGCCCAGCTCCTCTCCCTGCCTCTCCCTCCATCTCAGCATAGCTCCTCCCTCTGCATTTCCCTGCCTTTCAGCCCAGCTCCTCTCCCTGCCTCTCAACCTAGCTCCACTCCCTGCCTCTCAACCTAGCTCCACTCCCTGCTTCTCTCTGCTTCTCAACCCAGTTTCTGTCTCTCTCTCTCTCTCGCTCTCTCTCAGAGGAGAGAACTGGTACCCCCTAGGATGGACCACAGTTGGACACACAGCAAGCTTTAGTCATGGCATGATCCAGAGAGGATAACAGATGAATCGTGGGTAAATTACAGATTCCCTTAAGAATCACCAAGTATAACACGCAGTGTTCCAGGTAAGTCACGCTCACAACATGGTCACATTCCACTGTCACAAAGCAGTCACAACATGACTGTGGCAAGGTAATCTGTCCCTCTGCACCCCAAATGCTGGAGAATGCTCTCAGAATGTTTGGGACAGACAGACTCAGTGGACACCAACTGTTGGGACAGCTGTCACAGGCACTGCAACAGGGTAGAGTGCGAGGGGACACATGCCTTGTACACCCATGGTTGCCCAGAGTTGCCCATCCCTGGAATTCAGACTGCATAGCACTTTTTAGGTCAGAATTCCACAGAAGCAGGGAATTATGGGAAGACTAAGATTGATCGCAGGCTCAGGAGTGTAACAGCCACACACACTCACACGCAGGTTGCCATTTCAAGTGCATGTGGTGGCTGAGCGATCAGGCCCTGGAGCACTGTGGGAATGGCTGAGTGCAGCTCATTCAAAGAGCAAAGCTCCCCGCGCTTACTTTAAACCCAGAACCTCCCCTGCAACTATGACATCAGTCCGATGTCACTCACCACACACTGAGGGGCACGGCTTCTCTCAGCTCACAATGGGGGGGTGTGGCGTCACTCAACACATGCAAGGGGCATGGATTCACTCATCTCACACTGTGGGTGTATGGCTTCACAAAGCACACAATGGGGGATGTGGCTTAACTCAGCACACACAAGGGGCATGGCTTCACTCGGTACACACTGGGTGGGCGTGGCTTCACTCAGCACACACAAGGGGCATGGTTTCACTCGGTACAAACTGGGGGGCGTGGCTTCACTCAGCACACACACAAAGGGGCATGGCTTGACTCAGCACACATTAGGGGTGTGGCTTCGCTCAGCACACATACAAGGGGCGTGGCTTCACTTCCCACACACTGGAGGGCGTGGCTTCACTCAGCAAACATTAGGGGTGTGGCTTCGCTCAGCACACACACAAGGGGCGTGGCTTCACTTCCCACACACTGGAGGGCGTGGCTTCACTCAGCACACATTAGGGGTGTGGCTTCACTCAGCACACACAAGGGGCGTGGCTTCACTTCCCACACACTGGAGGGCGTGGCTTCACTCAGCACACATTAGGGGTGTGGCTTCACTCAACACACACAAGCGGCATGGCTTTACTCGGCACACACTGAGGGAGTGTGGCTTTGCTCAGCACACACAAGGGGTATGGCTTCCTTGGCACACACTGAGGGGTGTGGCTTCACCCCCTTTGCACGCACTTGGTGGGTATGACTTAACTCCACACACACTGGGGGACTGCTGAAATGCATATTGAAGAAGAGCGATATTGGAAGTGAACAATATCGGAAAAAGTTCATATTAGGATATTTGAAAACTTTCTGATAACTATTTCAATATTTATAAAACAAAAAAAGAGTAGAAAGTTAACCAAAAATAAATTATAGCCAAATAGAACCTGTTATTATCTACCAACAGAGTCTGCCAAATAAGTTGGTAGTGTGGCCGCAAGCAGTGCCAAAAGACACAACGCAGTGCCGACAGACACAACGCAGTGCCGACAGACACAACGCAGTGCCGACACATCACTTGCTTTTGCTCAATATCATCTCTGTGAAATCCAAAACATGCCCATACAACGGAAGACATGTCTTTTTGTGACCAGATCTTGTTCGATTTTCTCCTCCTCACTGATTTTGCTAAATTTCTCACGAACACGCCATAATGACTAGTACTGAGTCTGACAGCAATGACAGAATTATGTGCATGCAGAAGTAGAAGCGGTAAACTGTACACAAAGTTTTTGCGAAAATCTATCATATAATGTTAAAATGGAATGTATCATTTAAATTGCAGTGTTTGCTAAGTTTTGTTTTACAGCAACTTATTGTCTTAACCCAGGTGAATATCACGATTTCAGATGTGGCAACTGCGTATGTGTAACATGTGACACCAACATTAACATCTCACACGGTGCAGGCTCATGTGGAAGGTGTGCAGTGCGCAGAGGGACTGCGTTTAGCGCCTGCTGTAAGCGCAGGAGTGATGTCCCAGAGCAGAGCGCAGTGATGACGAATCGCAGCAGACACCTACGCAGGCACCATCATGCAGGCCCAGCTGCAGTGAAGCAACTGCCTCTTCACAAAGGTCCGTGGCCCCCAGCCCGACCTGAGGCAGCTTGGGAATTACAATGAGCCCCCCTCCAAAGTGGCAGCATTGGGAACACAATGAGTACCCCCCCCCCCACTCGACGTGCCAGCATTGGGAACACGTTTAGCAATCCCCCCCCCCCACCCCCCACCCTAAAATGGCAGCATTGGGAACACAGTAAGCCCACCCAAAAAAATGGCAGCACTGGGAATATGAGGCCAACGTTAACTAAATCCTTTTCTCTTACCCTCTACGTCTCTCTCACACGCATCTCCACATTAACCAGAGAAACGCAGTGCTGATACGTGGGACGCAAACCTACGAAGCCGATGTGAATGAGGATCAGATCTTGTAAAGAGGAACTGACACAAAGACTCATCAATCAGACCAAGCAGCAAAACACTACACACCACAGACACGAAGGGACACTACACAGCACCAACATCACAAACTGCAAACACACACAGAACGGTTATCGTCGGTGTAATATCCTCTCGTTACACAGGTATGTTTACGCAGGTCTGCTTTATCGTTTGTTCGCTACCCCTCTATCACACACATACAGGCCACCATCTACTATAGCTAACCTACATGGGGCTCAGTTACCACGGCAACCACCGGACAGCACCGTCCCTGCGGCCCAGATGGTCGTGATTGGACTGTAGGATTCGATATGAGTCAGCTGCTTAAACTGTGGGGGTGTTTTGTGTTGGACTGTGCTGTCTGTTAAATGCGTGTAACTTCCACAAGGTCTTTCGTAGCTGGCTTTTCACAGTCACTCCATCAGCCTGTATTCAAGGACCCCTGGTCTCACTCGGGGGGGGGGGTGCTCCCACCCCATAAGATGGTGTACCCAAACACAGCATCATAACATCCCAGATTTGGGCAATGTTTTCTGGGTACACTTAAGGCATCCAGGACGTTTCTATTCATTGAACTGCCCACTCCGAGGGAAATGGACCACCCTGCTGTGGACTCGCTGGCCAGCATTAAACCGTGAAAAGTGCGGAACGGCATCTTAATATACACACTGACAGCTGCAAACGTGGTCGGGCGATGCTTGCGGTAGTGCTGAGGAACTTCAGAACCTTCTGGGACTACAGCAGCACATACGAGTGAGAGACACGTCTGAGTTAGTATCTTGGTACAGTTTGGCCCGAGGTGTCTGAGCTGCGGGCAGGTCTTCAGTGGCACATGTCCCAGCACAGTGAGAGGCACATTAATCCTCCTCACTACAGAGAGCGGAAGAAGAAGCCAGCACACACACGCACCCACATACAGAAATGAGCAGGAATATCACAGAAATAATGCAGAAATAACACTGGGCTTCCCACTCACTGCCAGCTCACTGTCACTGGCAGCACCCGACCTCCAAAGCGAGGCGATTCAGAAACAGACAAAAAACTGGCCAAGAGGAAAATCACTTGACATTTAGGGGCTGCTTTCTGGGGACCCCGCATAGGATGCCAGCTGACTGGGACAGAGCGCCACCTGCAGGGACGCGTTCTTTAAATAACGTCACCAGGTCAGCTGTTAGCAATGAGAGGCCGCACTTTGCACGTTCCAGAGAATCTGTCATCCGGGTCCAACCTCCTCGACTCCCGTTAATTTGTGAGTGCTGGTTACAAAAAAATCAGACTCTTGTCTTTAATCAATAGAAAAATTGTGAGGCGCAACCTTGTGTTTCCGTTAGCATTTTGCAGTGTACAGCGTATACAGATACGCCGTACACTGGTGTCGGCTATTATAACCTCTCTACCTTCTCTCCCTAACACTTCCTCCACACATCACCCCTGCAATGGCTCTATGTGTGTGTGTGTGTGTGTGTGTGTGTGTGTCTGTGGATGGGTGGGGGGGCTATCCACTCGGTCGGGTGGTGAAACGGACCGCGGGTGCGTCCGCTATTTAAATAAATGCTGTAAATGATAAGTAAGCCTATCTAAGTGCATCGATATGCAAAGCGCGTCCGCACGGATTAGCTTGAAATACGGAAGCATGTTTAAAAGGTACTTTTCAGCATGACTTTGTCTTTCAGCGCACACTGCGGCGGTATATTTTCTGTCAAGCGCGTTTCCTCACGTGGTTTTTGTTTTTGTCGTTGAGCACAAACACCTGTTTAAACCAGGTTCGGAGACGTCCGCTGCCCGGGGAACAAAGACATCGATCACATCACATGGTTCAGATCCCATATAAACACACGCCGGTCACCTCTCATGGTTCAGATCCCATACAAACACGCCGATCACCTCTCATGGTTCAGATCCCATACAAACACGTTGATCGCCTCTCATAGTTCAGATCCCATACAAACACACGGCGATCACCTCTCATTATTCATATACCATACAAACACATACCAATCACTCTTATTCTAATCCCATACAAACACACGCCGATCAACTCTCGTGGTTCAGATCCCATACAAACAGGCGCCGATCAACTCTCATGGTTCAGATCCCATACAGACACACTCCGATCAGCTCTCGTGGTTCAGATCCCATAAAATCATACGCCGATCACATCTCATGGTTCAGATCCCATACAAACACACGCCGATCACCTCTAATGGTTCAGATCCCAGACAAAGCTGCTCCACCTACCTTTCATCCAGTCCACCACTTGACTCGGGCTCCATTTGCTGACCGGCTCCATCACGAGTGCCATGAGGACCTTTGCGCTCTGTCCTCGTTGCGCAGCGTGGGAAATGCACGGCTGTCCCAGGAGCGCCGCTTCTTCGGCTGCGGCTGCGGCTCGTCCTCCCCGGCGCTCCGTGGGACCCGCTTCGCATGCAGATGGCGGAGCAGCTTTGCCCGTCTTCTCTAGCGGTTCTCCGCTGGAATTCGCCTCATTCCCTCGGACTGGGCAGTTATGTCCGCCTGGGTGGCTCCTTTATTCCTCATTCAAGACTGCTTTCCACCCTCCGCTTTTCTGCCGTGCGCATCGCAGCCCTTTCACACCGTCCTTCGGGGGCGAATTGGACCGAGCCCAGATTCTGGAGCACGTTCTCCTGGCATCGTTTGTCCCCTTTCCCTGCTTGCAGACAGGCTGCCTCCGCTCCGCTCCCGGCGTCTCCTCCGGCAGAAGGACGCCGCCTATCGGCACTGTCAGCTGAGAGAGGCGCTCGGTGTTGGTAAACAGCGAGACTTTACCCACCCACGCAATGACACGGTCGAGAAATAATGTGCGTTTAATAATCTGCGTCTGAAATCTAACGCTGCTGGACGTATATGTGCTGCGGGGTGCTGATGTATTACAATACCAGCTGCGACAGAGACAGCGGCGATAATGATGCGCAAGAAATGCTTTGTTCTGTGCGCCTCTTTCTCCTCCTTTGTGTCTCGGGCTTTCTCACCGGACCGGGAAGGCTGCGGTACCACTGATCCGGAGAGGTCTCCCACCGAACCGACACAGGGGGCATCACACGGGCTAAACAAGCATTAAAGTCTCCCGAGCGAAGGAAACATTAGTTTATTTCCGACAATACGGACACGAATGAGTGCGTCCCTGCTGAGTATGTGTCGGCATGTCATTGTAGTAATTGTAGAAAATCGTGTTTCTTGACCAAAACAAATGGATCACGAACTGAAAGTGAAATCAATAGAGCACATTAACCCAACAGGTTAAGGGTGGTGTGTTTAAAAGTCTGACACGAGGGTAACATTACATTCTCATTTTCATAGAATACATGGAGGAAATAAGTCATTTGGCACTTAAGCAAGCGAGGGTAAAACCCAGTGTAGTACAAAATAAATCGACTAATTATTGGTGGGTTGAATTAGTTATGCCGGTAGCCCGAGACGGTTCCCTTTCGGAAGGAGTGTTTCCGAAGCGCTGATTGTTACGCGTTTCTTGGTGAAAGACGGGCTGAGAGTGATTTACTGTGCAGGTAGAAAGGAGGCGACACGTCAGATAAATGGCTTGAAAAAAATGAATAGATAGTAGAATCCGTTATTTGTGTTTTGAGTGAGTGGAGCGGATAACGGAGAGCTTTAGTGTTTCACTTGTTGGCCAGGTTTGGGGACACCAATTTCAGGCAAGGCAGAGAAACACTGATGCTACTTATACTGGAAATAGATGTAAGATAGCAAACACAAAGGAACTCCGAAAGACAGCAGCCATGGCGACAATGACATTCACTACACATCAGCATTTCGAACGACAATCAAACAGGAGTTCATTTAGCTGCTTAGTATACTTGGGTGATTAGAAGGCCGCGATTTTTTGCTGAGAGAATCTCGATCGACGGGGAAGTGGCCACTAGAAACAGCAGGACTAACGAACATGTTCTATCTTTGCTGTGTATCATGAAATATGATTGGAATTTGAACAGTCTGGCTTGCAGGGAGCACGCCGATTGCGGGGTAGGAAAGACGTGTGCTGTTCTCACCCCCACAGGACGCGCACCAGCGCCAGACGCTAAAGCAGGTGTGGAAAAGGGAGGGAGGGGGGCCGTTACATAATCGCACTGGCTGTGAGAAAGCTTCTTGCAGCACAGGACATGAGCAGTTTAACGCCCACCTGTGTGTGTGTGTGTGTGTGTGTGTGTGTGTGTGTGTGTGTGTGCGTGTGTGTGTGTGTGTGTGTGTGTAGCCAACTCAGAGTCAGAGCTATCTCACCTGTGTGTGTGTGTCTGTGTGTGACTGCATGTATAGCTAGCTGTGGTAAAATCTGTTGCTTTTTAGCTTTGTGACATTTTACAGGTCCCCACAATATAAACTTCAACCTTATAAAATCTGGCAGAAATTATGGCTGAAATGAAGTAGAGATGAATGGAGAGTCCCCACAAAGATATTGATGCCCCCCCCCTCTCTTTCTCTCTCTCTTTCTTTCTGTATTTGTAATTAGTACATTGTGAGGACTAGATTTTCCTACAACATGATAAAATCCTGTACCGTTTACCATTATACCACATTTGTTGGTCCCCACAAGAATAACCTCAGTTTTATAAAAAGGGTTAGGCCCATAGAAATGGCTGGAGAGTTTCCATAAAGATATGAATATGTGGACTGTGTGTGCGTGTGTGTCCAGAGTCAGAGTAGCCCAGAGTCAGAGTAGCCCAGAGTCAGAGTAGCCCAGAGTCAGAGCTAGGCTGCAATTCTTTGCCGTGGCTCACTCATAGCAGACAAGCTGCTCTTCAGCTGCTCTCATGATGTGAGAATGAGAGAAAGGCTGGATTGTAACCTCAGTCAGGTTAGTGAGCTGACTGGTCAGCAAGATGGAAAATCAGATGCAGTTAGCGGCAGTAAGATCAGCCTGCTGTGACGGAGCAGCCTAGAGGAGCCCCGTCGACGTCATTCTGGCACTTCGTGTCTTGTTAACCACACCCCCCAGGGAAGCCCCCCCCTTGTCGGGACTCCACCCAACCTGAAAAACCTGCTCTGCTGGTTCTTAATTACCAATCCCTCCTCTGCTGCCAGAAGCTGCTGGAAGAACTGGTATTCTATTTCGGGCCACGCCCCTTCCCAGCTGCAATCATGGTTTCCTGATTGCTCTGCTGTTTTTAGTGCATGTGGTACAGTTGCCGAATTTGACATCTTCCCTCTCCGTTCTGGTTTTCTGATTTAATTTTTGCCCCAAGATTATGTGTTTTTGCCTTGCTTCTGACTGACCGTTGCACATCGCCTGCCAGCCATTCTGTGCCTTTTCTGCTGATTTGATCTCTGATTGCTGTCTCTGTCTCTGACCTGGACTGTCTGACTACAGTTTTGCCTGCATAATAAACCTGGTTCCCTGGACCCGATCCACATCAGCTCCTTACCGCCGCATTGTGAAGTCCAGCAGTGTTTAAATGATCCAGATTCACTGTCCACCTCCTTTCCTGATGGCTGGGGGATGATACTGATTTAGCTTCCCCTATTACCATTGGACAGTTATGCTCGACTCCACATGCTTTCTGATCTCGGTGTGTGAGGATCAATCGATGGCCTGAATGAAGACATATGAATCATGATGTTTCAGGTGCATCCATATAGTCAACCAAAGTTAATAACAATGGAGCCTTTATGCCTCAGACGGCTGCCATGGTAACAGCAGCATGGTAACAGGTTCCTGAGCAAAGTGATTGGCCAGTATGTAAGGTAAGAATGCAGTATGGTCAGAGCACACATACGGTGCCTGAACACGGACTCGCAGTGTCAGCACTCTGGATGAGACGCTGGTCCTTTATAGGGCACCCAACAGGGGGTGCCCTGAATGGGATGCTGGTCCTTCATAGGGCACCAGGTAGGGGACACCCTCAATGGAATGCCAGTCCTTCATGTGGCACCAGGTAGGGGACACCCTGGACGGAATGCCAGTCCTACATAGGGCACCAGACAGGGGGCTCCCTGGACGGAATGCCAGTCCTTCATAGGGCACCAGGTAGGGGACACCCTCGATGGAATGCCAGTCCTTCATAGGGCACCAGGTAGGGGACACCCTGGACGGAATGCCAGTCCTACATAGGGCACCAGGTAGGGGACACCATCGATGGAATGCAAGTCCTATACAGGGCATCAGGTAGGGGGGACCCTCGACGGAATGCCAGTCCTACAAAGGGCACCAGGTAGGGGACACCCTGGACGGAATGCCAGTCCTACATAGGGCATCAGGTAGGGGACACCGTGGATGGAATGCCAGTCCTACATAGGGCACCAGGTAGGGGACACCCTGGACGGAATGCCAGTCCTACATAGGGCACCAGGTAGGGGACACCCTGGACGGAATGACAGTCCTACATAGGGCATCAGGTAGGGGACACCCTGGACGGAATGCCAGTCCTACATAGGGCACCAGGTAGGGGACACCGTGGACGGAATGCCAGTCCTACATAGGGCACCAGGTAGGGGACACCCTGGACAGAATGACAGTCCTACATAGGGCACCAGGTACGGAACACCCTGGACGGAATGCCAGTCCTACATAGGGCATCAGGTAGGGGACACCCTGGACGGAATGACAGTCCTACATAGGGCATCAGGTAGGGGACACCCTGGACGGAATGACAGTCCTACATAGGGCACCAGGTACGGAACACCGTGGACGGAATGACAGTCCTACATAGGGCATCAGGTAGGGGACACCCTGGACGGAATGACAGTCCTACATAGGGCATCAGGTAGGGGACACCCTGGACGGAATGACAGTCCTACATAGGGCATCAGGTAGGGGACACCCTGGACGGAATGACAGTCCTACATAGGGCATCAGGTAGGGAACACCCTGGACGGAATGACAGTCCTACATAGGGCATCAGGTAGGGGACACCCTGGACGGAATGACAGTCCTACATAGGGCATCAGGTAGGGGACACCCTGGACGGAATGACAGTCCTACATAGGGCATCAGGTAGGGGACACCCTGGACGGAATGACAGTCCTACATAGGGCATCAGGTAGGGGACACCCTGGACGGAATGACAGTCCTACATAGGGCATCAGGTAGGGGACACCCTGGACGGAATGACAGTCCTACATAGGGCACACAGTCACATACATGATGATGGTATCAATTTTATGTAAACCTTCCCAAATATCCTGCTGTCTTCTACACTTCTGCCGCCTCGTTCTGCCACTTCACACTTTTACTTATAGTGCTAAAAATACAAGCGCCTGTAATGTGTACGATGCTCCTGCGGATGCTGCTGTTACCATGGCAGCCAACTGAGACATAAAAGCTCCATTCCCGGAAGAAATAAAAGGAGCCACAGTGGGACAGAGCCAGAGTGGGCCAGGTTATTATGGGGTGGAGATGGATTACACAACGTTGTACAGAGAAGGAATTGTGTCAGGCTGTATCAGCTTAACTCTGGCCTTTACTGTGAAGTATAATGTCTGTTCAGGGTTAGGTATAATTCGGTTGATGTTCTGCTGCCCTCTGGTGGAAAACAGGATTTTATACATAGCCAAAATATTTAGCACTTGTTTTTTTGGTGGTAGGTTTAAACTCTGCTTGCATTCCTCTCTCTGTGTTGTGTGGGTTTCCCCCTGCAGTTGAAAGACATGTAGTTAAGCTACTGGTGACCCTAAATTGCCCACAGTGGCCCTGTGATGGACTGGCATCATGACCTTGCCTTGTACCCATGATTCATGCTGTTGGCTACTGGCTGATAAATGGTGAGCAATTGAAAACAAGGACAGCATGTGAGCTGGAACATAAACTTTTAAAGGTACAAATCGGTCAAGAGTTGTTTTCTAGAAATACATGCACACAAGGTAAACAAGCAACTATTGAACAATTCAAGCATTTTACTTTAGCACAAATGAGTAGACAGAAACTGTCTTGTTTAATAATTAATTAAACATTACAAAAATACTTGCTGCCTTTAGAGACACTATAATGCTTGGAAAATTGAAATTGAGGATGGCCAAAACTAACTGTAACCTATCCATAAATAAATAATCAGTCATTGATGGATACTTTTTCTATATGAAATAACAAAGACCTTCGTGACTAGTTTTTAGCAGACGCGATTTGCAGGTGAAGGCAGGATCTGATAAGGAACTGACGTCATTAGACAGCTGACAAGATCACAGCACTTTGAAGTGCACGTGTGGGTGTGGTGTGCATGAGTGGCTGCAGCTGGGTGTGAGCAGGTAGAAACCTTTTCACATTCTTAAAGAGGAATTGTCAAGTAAAAATTCAACACCAGAAAAGCAGACTGAAACAAGAACACAAAGAAATACACATTTTTCTTACTTTTCACTCTTTCTGTTGTCTGTACTGCCTGTATTTTAACACTTGATAAAAATAATTCCTGTTTATGTTTGTTACCTAAGCCTTACCCCTCCCATGGTGCATATTCTGTTAAGCCCCACCCCTCCAATGGGGCATACTCTGTTAAGCCCGCCCCTCCAATGGTGCATACTCTGTTAAGCCCCACCCCTCCAATGGTGCGTAGTCTGTTAAGCTCCACCCTCCATTGGTTATTGATCATTTACACTCCCCCCCTCTTCCTTCTATAATTCTTTACCTATTTCCTTCTTGAACCTTTGTATTTTTTTGTGTGTTTTGACAAATTATGTTGCTCCTGTCCATCCAGGTGAATATTTTCCCCAGAAGACCCCTAACCCCTGACCTGTCCCCCTCATCTCACCAGCCGGAACACACGCCACTCTGAAGCAGTTCATTATCACTGTTCACACCGAATTCCAATAAGCACGACAAGTCCTTTGGCATCTGATTTTCTTTAATCCAAACCTGAAATCTTTCCAAACCCACACAGTTAGTCTTTTCTGCAGTACACACACACACATATACACACACCCCCGTGAAGAAAGAAAGACGCCCTGGATCTGCGACACCCAGAAAGCGCTTGTGCCACGATGCAACAGCTCGGCCTGAATGCTGCCAGCGCGGCCTCATCGCCTCATTCGTCCTGGTTGAGTTACGTAATGCCCATTTGGCATTCGTCACACAAAACCAAAGCTGTCCTACGCATTAAATCAACTTTAAACTCATGAAATCGACTGAGGAGGAGGAGAGAGGAGGGACGACCACAGAGGCTGGCGGCGGATGGTCTCTCACTTGGACAGGGTCTTCTTAATGTGCGCCACCTCCATCTGGAAGGACAACAGGCCGATCTGCTTCAGCAGCCGTAAGGGACACCAACACGCACAGGCTAATTACGGTCACCACACAGTAACAGAGGGTCATGGCAGATCTTTGGACCCAGTGGCCTCACTTACTGTCTGAGATACAGGGTTGATACTGCCTGTGTAAACTTATGCTATCAGATAGTGGGGTTGATACTTCCATTATACACTTCTGCTATTGGATATCAAGGTTGCTACTGTCTGTGTAAACTTATGCTACTGGATAGTGGAGGTGATACTGCCATTGTACAACTGTGCTATTGGATACCGGGTTGGATACTGCCTACGAAAACTGGTGCTATTGGATGTTGGGGGTGATACTGCCATTGTACACTTATGCTATTAGATATTGGGGTTGATGCACTTTTGTACCTGCAGTGAGAGACGGATCTTCTTCTCTTCATCCAGTTCGTTCATCAGCTGTTTAATCTCTTTTCTACAAGATTCATAAGGATTGCAGATTCACCACAACACATCCTCATAAGCCTCACAGATCCCCGCGTCCACCCCCAACCTACTTGTGCTGCTTCCCCATCAGCTCGACAGCTCCCCTCAGGTCCCTGAGCTGGGTCCGGAGCTCCTCCATGCTGACACTTTCGCTCCTGGATTTGGTGTCTGGTCCATGGCTACTGAATGCCCCAGACGGAGGGATCATTGCAGGCTTGGGTTTTAGAAGCAGCCGGATTTCAGAGGCCTGACAGAAAATTATCCACCAATGAAGATGACCAGCCCAAACAAAACTCAACCCCCCACTCCCTAAGGTTCAAGAGACAGTCTGGGTCTTATTATTGACCCCACCCTCCTAACCCTGAGGTCCAGGCGACAATCTGAGTCTCCCTAACTTATCACTGACTTCTTCACCCCTGTGTTGTTCCCAATACACTGTAGGCTTCTCTGTGATCTGCACATTGTTCTTCTCCTAAGTTATACGGCTACTTTATGAGCATTTCGGGAGCGAGAGGAGGGAACAATGTGATGGACACAATACCTTCTTGGATGTAGAGCGTTGCTCCTCATCCTTCTCCTCTGCTTTCGGTGTGTCTGAGAGGTCTGGGCAGGAGGCAGTGAACTTCAGCAGGGATAGAACGAGAGTGAAAGAGAGAAGAAGATGAAAATAAATAATGTGAGAGATACTAGAAGAAAGAACAATTTAACAGGACATGAGTTTTTATTGGCATAACAAGGACAATAACTAACACAGAAGACAATGTGTGAGTGTGTGTGTGTGTGTATATGCCTGTGTGTGTGCATGTGTTTGTATTCGTTGTTTGAGTGCACAGTGTGTTCGGGTCTGTGTGTGTCTGCATCTGTGTTTATATACTGTGTGTATACAATGTGTATATCTGCTTGTATCTGTGTGTGTACAGTGTATGTATCTGTTTGTATCTTTGTGTGTTTCTGTGTGTGTTTCTACACACTTGTTCCCCAACATTCCCGGCTCTTTTTACAGCAGGTGGGAGTTAAATTTACCCTCTGAAACAGCACGGTCACATGACCAGTAGCTACCAGCGAGGGTTTAGGCAGAAGCCCTGTGTGAGTTATGGCCGCAGTCCCGAGCAAAGTGACACAGTATCAAATGGCCCCCCACACACCCCCAAAAGGGAGAATGCATGGACACACCCTACTCCAGGGCTACTCACATGCTGTAACCCCTGTGTGCGTGGCCGGCGGTCTGTCACCCGTGGCCGAGACGCTGTCAGGTGGTTCAACTTCTCACTGGTCGTGACGATAGAGTCAAAGTCTTCCACCTCTTTTGTGGGAGAAAATGACCAGAACTCGCATCAGAAACAGACAGCTGGCTGATAGTCAGGAACAGACTAATCTGAGAAGAAAGGAAGGAGCTCAGACTGCCGCAGAACACAGAGACTCGCACCTTCCAGCATGACTCACACACGCTCACATGCACAGTTCAGATATTCCTGTCACTGTGGGGACTCTCCATTCATTTCTGTGGGCATATCCCTGCTCCAAACTATAATAACCATTAACCTCACTCAGCCCAAATTTCAACCATAAGTAACCAAACAAAATACAAGACTTTTGGCTATTTTGATTTTTTTGATTACATGCACAGATTTTTATGAATTTCATGTTCATATTGTGGGGACCTGTTCAATGTCCCCACAAAGACAAAAAGAAGTTTTACCACATTGTGTGGACATTTAGTCCACACAATGTAATAAGTACAAACCCACACACACAGACACACACGTACACAGTGGTAGTCTGAAAAGGTACATTTCACGGATGAGTGTGTGCCAAGGCCCTACCAGCAGTCAGGGCAGAGCTGTAGCTGCCCATGGCGAAAAAAGCATAAAGAGCCAGTGATAAGTTGCAGAGAAAAGCAGTAAAAAGCCTGAAAGTAAAGAGACATAACAGTTAGCATCCACTGCAGAGCCCTGCCTTGTCTGCATCCAGTGCAGAGAAATGCCTCATCTGCATCCAGTGCAGAGAAATGCCTTGTCTACATCCAGTGTACTTTATCATCTGCATCTAGTGCAGAGCCCTGCCTCGTCTGCATCCAGTGGAGAGCACTGCCTCGTCTGCATCCAGTGCAGAGAAATGCCTCGTCTGCATCCAGTGCAGAGAAATACCTTGTCTGCACCCAGTGTACTTTATCATCTGCATCTAGTGCAGAGCCCTGCCTCGTCTGCATCCAGTGCAGAGAAATGCCTTGTCTGCATCCAGTGTATTTTATCATCTGCATCTAGTGCACAGCACTGCCTCATTTGCATCCAGTGCAGAGAAATGCCTTGTCTGCATCCAATGTACTTTATCATCTGCATCTAGTGAAGAGCCCTGCCTCGTTTACATCCAGTGCAGAGCACTGCCTCATTTGCATCTGGTGCGGAGCATTGAGTGTCTGCATCCAGTGCGGAGTCAAGTTTCACTTGCTGCTGAAACTTTATTTCCCCGAACAGCCAACAAACACAACTTCCAATTGATGCTATCTGATACAAATCCCCCAGCAACTAACACCCCGATACAGTCTCCCTCAATATCCAATACCTATTATACCAACTCCCCAGAAACAACACACCTAATACAGACCCCTCACTGTAATTGACAACCCTTACACAAACCCCCCCAACCATGAGAAGAAACCCCTCAGTAACTGACACCCCTGTCACAGACCTCCCTAGTCTCCAATACCACAGACAACCTTAGTCCCCCCTCCTCACTGACAACCCTGATACAGAGCCCACCTCCCTTTAAACCATATCCCTTGTGCCTTAGGTCTCGTACTGAGCAACTCCCTTGCTCACTTGTCAGTGGCAACTCTACAGTTTTAGATTTGTGTGTTTGTGTGTGTGTGTGTGTGTGTGTGGGGGGGGGGGGGTTGGCAGGCCTCACCAATGTGCTGATCCAAGCCACCCTGTTTTGGCATGGAAGTCCCACCTGCTGACCTGCAGAGGACAGAGGGCAGATGTCAGAGGTCAGAAGAGGAAGGAGGGGCCAGGTATTCTCCATGGCCTCTCATAGAACTGCACACTCACCATATGAGCCAGTTTTTTTACTCATGCCCCCAGGCTCAGCTCAGCTGAAGGAAAGTACACCATTGTGCCTGAAGGTTATATCGTATTCTGAAACCTGCCTGGGGGGCTCCCCTTCTGTCAGGCTGCCTCTGTGCTCAGTCTGCCCCTCCTACTGTTGCTGCTGCACGATTCCTTCTCAGCAAGCCACACCCCACTTCACCCTTTGTACTTATATGGACAAGCCAAATCACCAATCACACGAGGGAATAAGAATACGAGCGTGCGGCAAACACGGTCATGTCCATCTTCACTGGCAGGTACAGATGTATTTTACAGGAGCCCATAGTTACCAGTAATGTTGGAGAACCTAGAGAAAAGTTACAAAGAAACTAATATGGCAAACTTTCAATGCTTTGAAATGGAGTCCTAGTCTCCTACAATCCCGATACAGACAATTCAATGCCGTCAATGTGTCTCTGGGTCAACAAGGGAGGGGTTTGCCTTTCACTTCTATAACCAGTCACTGTACTCTCTGTATGACATCACCCATTTGGTTTATTTTTTTTCTTATTTTCAAACTCATGGCTTCCAACCATTGAGCCTGGGGTGGTATGTGGGTAAGTGAGCTAAGCCTCTCTGCCTCTGATCAGAAGGTTGCTGCTTTGAACTTGGCTTCAGCCACCTGTCTGTGGGCCTGTGAGCCAGCTCCTTAAAGGGGACATTCACCCCAAAACTGAAAATAAATATGTTTTCTAGTGCTTTAGTGCTATCCATCCATCTAGGCTTTTCTGCTTGGAGCTGTCTGGTGTTGACGATATTGGCCGTAGAAATGTCAGGCTTCTATGAATTTTCTACTACCCATCTCTGCGCAGCAATCGTGTCATTTTCCAGAAGATACTGTCAGGGTGCTTGTGTTTGTATCTTCTGTGCAGTGAGCTGCCCCTTTAAGGAGCTTGCTCACGGGCCCACAGACAGGTGGTTATTCTGCCGAGGCCAGGCTCAAAGCGGCAACCTTCTGATCACAGGCAGAGAGGCTTAGCCTGCTGAGCCACAGTCCGCTCCAGGCTCGATGGTTGGAAGCCTTGAGTGTGAAAAAAAAATGGACCAATTGGGTGATGTCATACAATGAGGACTGACTGGTCATAGAAGTGAAATGCAAGCCACACCCCCCCCCCTCCCTTGACCCAGGAACACATTGAATTTGGGGAAATCAGGGACGCGTCCAGATATAGACCCCTCTTCAGTCTCCTATAGCCTGATACAAACCTCCAGTCTACTATAGCCCTAATGCAGACTTCAAAGTCTCTTACAGTCCTTATACAGACTTCCTACTCTCCAAAAGCCTTGATACAAACTCCCCTGCTTCCTATAGCCATAATACAGACCTCCTGGTCACCTACACTTTGATACAGACCCCCAGCCTCCTATAGCCCCAATACAGACCGTGCAGTCTCCTACAGCCCTGATACAGATATCTCAGTGTTCTACAACTTGGATAAAGACCTTGCAGTGTCATACAGCCCGGACAAAAATGTCTGTGTTCTACATCCTTGATACAGACCTTGCGGTCTCCTACAGTCCTGATACAGACCTTGCAGTCTCTTACACCCCTGATACAGACCTCACAGCATCCTACCTGATTCAGACTCCCCAGTCTCCACCAGCCGAGATAAGGACCCAAATCTGATCAGTCATACTCACTGGATGCGGGCAACCGGGGGTTCTTCAGCTTTCTGTGGAGGCTTCGCAGAATCAATAGCAGGCTGTCCTAAGACTTTTGTTGGTTTGAGAAGAAGGGGGTTCTTTGGGGGAATAGCAGGGCGATCGTGCTTTTGGATGCCAACACCAGGCTTCAATTCGTCAACTAGGAGAATGAATTCAGACACAAACAGATAAACTGCATGATAGTAAGAGAGATATAACAGATATAACACAGAAATAACACAAGAGTGGCAGACACCCAGATGTAACAGAGACAATCAGCATGAATATAACAGACACCCAAAGGTAACACAGAGAACAACAGCACAAGAGTAAGAAATACATTGACTTCCAAGCCTTAAAGAGGCCATACCATTATCCTCTCCTTTCTGGGTAAGTGACTCTCTCTGGTCAGGTGGGATCGTTTTATCATCTGGCTTGTTTTCTGAGTAGAGTCAAGCACAGAGGTCAGCAGTGGGGTCACACTGTTGTTGCAGTGGTGCCGCGGCCGTTATATTACAGTACAACTGCAGAAGTCCTCCCACTGAGTGGTGGCTCCAGAAACTGATTACAGTGAAAGCCGCAAGTCCAAAGACAAAGCAAGCTGGGGATGACAGGAGAAATGGAGATTAAAGGATAGCCTACCACCTGCTTTGGTGTGAGCAGCAGACGAGTATTGGGGTGGAGGTTTCATAGGTTTCTGAAAGGGAAAAAACAGGGCAAAATACATGCATGACGGTCTGCAGGGAGGTGTGGTCACCTGACACTAGGGAGAAGCAGACTCACCACCATCTCCTCCTCCTCCTCCAACACCAGCAGCCTGACAAAGTTGTCCGGAAAAAGTCCTTGCCGGCCCTGCAGCTCCCCCTGCCACCAACCAGGGTCAGCACACTCCTGTGGTGTCAGAGGTCAAACATCAGTGCCCCGTTTCCAAATAATAATGTCAAACAGATGCTTGCTCACCTTATTGATGATGGCCACAATGTCTCCCTCTTTGATTGACAGCTCATCTTCATTTTGCGCCTCATAGGAAAATATTCCTTTACAGAATTCACGGGCTGAGAGCAAGAAAGAAAGAGGTCCAACTTCTGCACCTTCATGGAGTCTCAGAACAGTGCATTCTGGGCAGCAGCTCTTCTCACCTTTGACTTTGCCTACTGCCTCAGCACTGGTCATTCCCTGGACCTTATGGGAGACACAGAATCACACTGAGCACAGCTGGGGCCTCTTGCAGTGGACCATGTTCATTGTGTGTAAATGACAGAGACATACTTTCTCCACGCCGCCATCTTGGTTCATGGAGCAAGGGCTGTGTTTGTCCCTGAGAATGTCCCCAAACACAGGAGCCCGTAGCTGCTCAGGTTGGGTCTCACCGCTGTCCAACAACCTAAGGCTACCACACTCAGGCTCCTTACTCTGGGTTTTTGGGCTCAGCGTCACACCTAAAGGGTTAGGGGTCAAGGTCACACGGCCACAGAAAGACACAGCACTACTGCAGTACAGTCCTTATAAGAACTCGAGGAGCTCACCGAACCCTCAGGAACTCACCGGTGCCACTGCCACTGTCTGGGGTGTTGGGGCGGCCTTCCTGGTCCTTGGCCTCCTCTACATACTCTCTGGTGAAGTTTGAGGGAAACATCCCCATCTTGCCATTGAGACGACCCTCCCACCAGCCCTCCTCCACCTGCGTACATGCATACTTTATGGGACACTGCCCTACAGAGCTGTATAGAGCTATCACTGTAGATCTGAACATGCACCTTTGGAAGACTGATTATCTACAACATCAGACACACAAATGGTTTTGGGGGATGAAAATGACCTCCTCCATGATCTCAATAACATCCCCGGGCTTCAGCTCGAGCTCGTCCTTGTGTTGAGGCGTGTAGCTAAAAGTCGCCACGCACCATCCTCTCCCGACGTTCTCACCTATTGACAGGTAGGTTCACAGCTGAATGTCAGTGCACTGCGGAGCAGGGGACACATTAGCGGCTGCAGTCCAGTGACATGTCTCATACCTAACCCGACCACTAGGGGTCTCTTATCAACGGCACAATGCTGATTATGTCTAGTATGAAATGCTTGTGTTTCTATGTAGTTAAATCACCTTTCTGGACCATCCAAATGTCACGCCCAGCAGCAATGTTGTTTTTGGAGACCTCATTTGGCTTCTTGGCTTCGGTTATCGGACATGCCACCCTCTTGATCTCCTGGGGAGAGAGTAGGAGGTAGGCATGAGTGTTGTAGACACTGACAGTCCTGCTGTTCCATACCTGAAACACACCTGTGGAGTATGAAGGGGATTTGGTGAGCTGAGTTCCTCCCAATAGCTGCCTCTTCTCCACATTCCAATGACACTGTCAGTTAAACACTCAGAGAAGAATAATTAAAGCAGTGTAAGGAGCGTTCTCTCACATATCCCATCATACCCTACAATGTGACACACACACACACACACACACAGATGATAGTGAAGCTTGGGGTCTGAGCACAGGGTCAGACATTTATCTGAAGCAAATTTGGAGTAGATTTAAGGTTATGGACCTTGCTAATATGATCACTCTTCTGGCTGCTGGATTTGAACCAGCAACCTTCCGTCTGTGGGCATGGCATCCCCCTCCCATAATGTTACATACTGCTTATCTTGATCTGAGATCAGACTCTCGTGCCTGAGCAACCCTACACCTCAGATTTCATGTCTCCGCCAGCTGTGAACAGCAGCCCACTGGTAACCAAACGTCTGAAATCGCTGGGGGAGGGACTTTCTCACACTCCCCATGAAGCAGCTTTGCTCACATGACAGTGACGTGATTTAAATCACTGACCTCTGGAGAGGGATGAAACATTCAGCATTGACAGAGTGGCTTAAAGAGGAAACAGAGCTTTGCAGCATTTCAGGAAACACCTGCCGAGAAAAACTGAGAGCAATAGAGGCAGCGGCGCCGCCCGGATCCAGACTTCAGTGATCTCTGCGGCCAGCAGCCAGCATGCTGAAGAGCAGGCTGTGATCTACCAAGACCTTAACTTCCCTTTAAGGCCCCCGCCTGCAGACATCTGTCACACAACCACATGGGGGAAGCCACAACCTTGGGCTGGGGGAGACCATCATCAGTGAGGGACAGGCTGGCCACATTAAGCAGATCAGGCACTGGGAGGTCTCACACATTCCTCAAAACAGGGCAAGCAGCCACAGTGCCCGTGCTCCTGGCAAGAGGCAGTGGCAGGAGGCCAGTTTAACACCACAGGGTTGAAATACATGCTATGGCGGCACTAATCGCCTTCCAGTGCAGAAGCCAGCCAGGGACGGAGGGATATGCAGAGGAATGCAGTGACCCGTGGGATAGAAGCGTATGGTGGCATCTTATCACTACATCAGCTCACACACCAGTTCACTATGGCGAAGCTTCTGTGCAGGTACAGGTGTGTATATGGACATTGAAGGCTCCAGTGTACAGGCATGCATATGGACACTGATGGCTGCAGTGGTACGCTCAGAGCTCGGCTACTCACCCTGACGAAGTTGTCTGGGAAGAGTCCCCTGCGCCCAGCCAGCTCGCCCTGCCACCATCCCCGCTCATTCTTTTGAATGTTACTGATGATGTCGCCGACCGCGAGAGTCAACTCATCATGCTGCTGGGCCTTGTACTCAAACTCCACCACAGCCTCCACTGTAAAGGGGGGGGGGGTGGTTAATCACGAGGTCCTAAACCGAGAAGGCGGAGGCTGCCAGCTAAATAACACTGCTTACTGTAAAAGCATCTATTATTTCTACACATTCACACAAGTAGCCTAACTGCTAAAAGTCTCTAGCGATGTCAGGAGTCACTCTGCCCCAGATAAGGTCTTGTGGTCAATGTCTTAGTTCCTGTCCAGTGCCTAACTTACAGTATCAATGCTGGGGGGCATCACACATCCCTTCAGAACTTGAAGTGAAGGAGCAGGAAGTAGAAAGTATGATTTTCAACAGCAGAAGATGCCCTTAGATCAAGGTTTGTCAAGATTAAGTGTCACTGCAGGAGACTGAGTCACACACATCTGCAACAAAGATGGGGGAGACAGATAATGTAGGGAAGACACAAGAGGCAGACAGAATTACAAAGGCAGGAGTGAGGCGTAACTACAGACACAGGAGGTATAGGTAATCACAGACACAAGAGGCAGACAGAATTACAATGGCAGGAGTGAGGCGTAACTACAGACACAGGAGGTATAGGTAATCACAGACACAAGAGGCAGACATCATACTGCTCTATTACAATGTCTATGTGTGTGTGTCATACTGCTCTATTACATGGTGCATGTGTGTGTGTCATACTGCTCTATTACACTGTGTATGTGTACCATACTGCTCTATTACATGGTGCATGTGTGTGTGTCATGCTGCTCTGTTATACTATGTGTGTGCATGTGTGTCATACTGCTGAATTACATGGTGCATGTGTGTGTGTCATACTGCTCTATTATACTGTGCGTGTGCATGTGTGACATACTGCTCTATTACACTGTGCATGTGTGTCATACTGCTCTATTACATGGTGCATGTGTGTGTGTCATACTGCTGTATTGCACTGTGCATGTGTGTGTGTGTCATACTGCTCTATTATACTGTGTGTGTGCATGTGTGTCATACTGTTTTATTATACCGTGCATGTGTGTGTGTCATACTGCTCTATTACATGGTGCATGTGTGTGTGTCATACTGCTCTATTACATGGTGCATGTGTGTGTGTCATACTGCTCTATTACATGGTGCATGTGTGTGTGTCATACTGCTGAATTACATGGTGCATGTGTGTGTGTCATACTGCTCTATTATACTTTGCGTGTGCATGTGTGACATACTGCTCTATTACACTGTGCATGTGTGTCATACTGCTCTATTACATGGTGCATGTGTGTGTGTCATACTGCTGTATTGCACTGTGCATGTGTGTGTGTCATACTGCTCTATTATACTGTGCATGTGTGTGTGTGTCATACTGCTCTATTACATGGTGCATGGGAGTGTCATACTGCTGAATTACATGGTGCATGTGTGTGTGTCATACTGCTCTATTATACTGTGTGTGTGCATGTGTGTCATATTGCTTTATTATACCGTGCATGTGTGTGTGTCATACTGCTCTATTACATGGTGCATGTGTGTGTGTCATACTGCTGTATTACACTGTGCATGTGTGTCATACTGCTCTATTATACTGTGTGTGTGCATGTGTGTCATACTGCTGCATTACACTGTGCATGTGTGTGTGTGTCATACTGCTCTATTACATGGTGCATGGGAGTGTCATACTGCTGAATTACATGGTGCATGTGTGTGTGTCATACTGCTCTATTATACTGTGTGTGTGCATGTGTGTCATACTGCTTTATTATACCGTGCATGTGTGTGTGTCATACTGCTCTATTACATGGTGCATGTGTGTGTGTCATACTGCTCTATTACATGGTGCATGTGTGTGTGTCATACTGCTGAATTACATGGTGCATGTGTGTGTGTCATACTGCTCTATTATACTTTGCGTGTGCATGTGTGACATACTGCTCTATTACACTGTGCATGTGTGTCATACTGCTCTATTACATGGTGCATGTGTGTGTGTCATACTGCTGAATTACATGGTGCATGTGTGTGTGTCATACTGCTCTATTATACTGCTCTATTACACTGTGCATGTGTGTCATACTGCTCTATTACATGGTGCATGTGTGTGTGTCATACTGCTCTATTATACTGTGTGTGTGCATGTGTGTCATACTGCTGTATTACACTGTGCATGTGTGTGTGTGTCATACTGCTCTATTACATGGTGCATGTGTGTGTGTCATACTGCTGAATTACATGGTGCATGTGTGTGTGTCATACTGCTCTATTATACTGTGTGTGTGCATGTGTGTCATACTGCTTTATTATACCGTGCATTTGTGTGTGTCATACTGCTCTATTATACTGTGTGTGTGCATGTGTGTCATACTGCTGTATTACACTGTGCATGTGTATGTGTGTCATACTGCTTTATTATACCGTGCATGTGTGTGTGTCATACTGCTCTATTACACTGTGCATGTGTGTCATACTGCTCTATTACATGGTGCATGTGTGTGTGTCATACTGCTGTATTGCACTGTGCATGTGTGTGTGTGTCATACTGCTCTATTATACTGTGTGTGTGCATGTGTGTCATACTGTTTTATTATACCGTGCATGTGTGTGTGTCATACTGCTCTATTACATGGTGCATGTGTGTGTGTCATACTGCTCTATTACATGGTGCATGTGTGTGTGTCATACTGCTCTATTACATGGTGCATGTGTGTGTGTCATACTGCTGAATTACATGGTGCATGTGTGTGTGTCATACTGCTCTATTATACTTTGCGTGTGCATGTGTGACATACTGCTCTATTACACTGTGCATGTGTGTCATACTGCTCTATTACATGGTGCATGTGTGTGTGTCATACTGCTGTATTGCACTGTGCATGTGTGTGTGTCATACTGCTCTATTATACTGTGCATGTGTGTGTGTGTCATACTGCTCTATTACATGGTGCATGGGAGTGTCATACTGCTGAATTACATGGTGCATGTGTGTGTGTCATACTGCTCTATTATACTGTGTGTGTGCATGTGTGTCATATTGCTTTATTATACCGTGCATGTGTGTGTGTCATACTGCTCTATTACATGGTGCATGTGTGTGTGTCATACTGCTGTATTACACTGTGCATGTGTGTCATACTGCTCTATTATACTGTGTGTGTGCATGTGTGTCATACTGCTGCATTACACTGTGCATGTGTGTGTGTGTCATACTGCTCTATTACATGGTGCATGGGAGTGTCATACTGCTGAATTACATGGTGCATGTGTGTGTGTCATACTGCTCTATTATACTGTGTGTGTGCATGTGTGTCATACTGCTTTATTATACCGTGCATGTGTGTGTGTCATACTGCTCTATTACATGGTGCATGTGTGTGTGTCATACTGCTCTATTACATGGTGCATGTGTGTGTGTCATACTGCTGAATTACATGGTGCATGTGTGTGTGTCATACTGCTCTATTATACTTTGCGTGTGCATGTGTGACATACTGCTCTATTACACTGTGCATGTGTGTCATACTGCTCTATTACATGGTGCATGTGTGTGTGTCATACTGCTGAATTACATGGTGCATGTGTGTGTGTCATACTGCTCTATTATACTGTGCGTGTGCATGTGTGACATACTGCTCTATTACACTGTGCATGTGTGTCATACTGCTCTATTACATGGTGCATGTGTGTGTGTCATACTGCTCTATTATACTGTGTGTGTGCATGTGTGTCATACTGCTGTATTACACTGTGCATGTGTGTGTGTGTCATACTGCTCTATTACATGGTGCATGTGTGTGTGTCATACTGCTGAATTACATGGTGCATGTGTGTGTGTCATACTGCTCTATTATACTGTGTGTGTGCATGTGTGTCATACTGCTTTATTATACCGTGCATTTGTGTGTGTCATACTGCTCTATTATACTGTGTGTGTGCATGTGTGTCATACTGCTGTATTACACTGTGCATGTGTATGTGTGTCATACTGCTTTATTATACCGTGCATGTGTGTGTGTCATACTGCTCTATTACATGGTGCATGTGTGTGTGTCATACTGCTGTATTGCACTGTGCATGTGTGTGTGTCATACTGCTCTATTATACTGTGCATGTGTGTGTGTGTCATACTGCTCTATTACATGGTGCATGGGAGTGTCATACTGCTGAATTACATGGTGCATGTGTGTGTGTCATACTGCTCTATTATACTGTGTGTGTGCATGTGTGTCATATTGCTTTATTATACCGTGCATGTGTGTGTGTCATACTGCTCTATTACATGGTGCATGTGTGTGTGTCATACTGCTGTATTACACTGTGCATGTGTGTCATACTGCTCTATTATACTGTGTGTGTGCATGTGTGTCATACTGCTGCATTACACTGTGCATGTGTGTGTGTGTCATACTGCTCTATTACATGGTGCATGGGAGTGTCATACTGCTGAATTACATGGTGCATGTGTGTGTGTCATACTGCTCTATTATACTGTGTGTGTGCATGTGTGTCATACTGCTTTATTATACCGTGCATGTGTGTGTGTCATACTGCTCTATTACATGGTGCATGTGTGTGTGTCATACTGCTCTATTACATGGTGCATGTGTGTGTGTCATACTGCTGAATTACATGGTGCATGTGTGTGTGTCATACTGCTCTATTATACTTTGCGTGTGCATGTGTGACATACTGCTCTATTACACTGTGCATGTGTGTCATACTGCTCTATTACATGGTGCATGTGTGTGTGTCATACTGCTGAATTACATGGTGCATGTGTGTGTGTCATACTGCTCTATTATACTGTGCGTGTGCATGTGTGACATACTGCTCTATTACACTGTGCATGTGTGTCATACTGCTCTATTACATGGTGCATGTGTGTGTGTCATACTGCTCTATTATACTGTGTGTGTGCATGTGTGTCATACTGCTGTATTACACTGTGCATGTGTGTGTGTGTCATACTGCTCTATTACATGGTGCATGTGTGTGTGTCATACTGCTGAATTACATGGTGCATGTGTGTGTGTCATACTGCTCTATTATACTGTGTGTGTGCATGTGTGTCATACTGCTTTATTATACCGTGCATTTGTGTGTGTCATACTGCTCTATTATACTGTGTGTGTGCATGTGTGTCATACTGCTGTATTACACTGTGCATGTGTATGTGTGTCATACTGCTTTATTATACCGTGCATGTGTGTGTGTCATACTGCTCTATTACATGGTGCATGTGTGTGTGTCATACTGCTCTATTACATGGTGCATGTGTGTGTGTCATACTGCTCCATTACATGGTGCATGTGTGTGTGTCATACTGTTACTTTGAATAAGTAAGCAGAAGAGGAACCGATCACTAAAAGGCGTAAAGTTAAAATGACACATTTCTTTACTATTTAAAGCAAAACATTTTTATTTCCACCATTCACAGGTACAAAATACCAAATTAATGAAAAGGGCCTGAAGCAAAAGTTTGTATAAAAATATATCAACTCTCAGAAAACATTTACCATATGTTGAGGAGCTCGTTAGAACTATGGCATGTTCACAGTCATCATTACCAGACCTCAAATGATGCAAATTGCAAAGCTGCATAAATGATCTGACTCCTCAAACCTTGTCCCAACAATCAGCAGCCATGGGCTCCTCTAAGTAGCTACCTTGCACTAAAAAGATAAAAAAAAAAAATGTTTTAAAATGATGCTCACAAAGCAGAAGGCTACAAGAACATAGGAGGTAGCTGTTTCCTCAGTTTGTCATGTTATTAAGAAATGACAGCTAACAGGAATGGTGGAGGTCATGTTGAGGTCTAGGTGACCAAGAAAACTTTCATAAAGAACTGCTAGTTGGACTGCTAGAAAGGCAATTAAAAAAAAATCCTGTTTGACAGCAGAAGACCTCCAAGAAGATTTAGCGGACTTTGGAATGGTGGCACACTGTTCTACTGTGCAGTGACACCTGAACACAAGTCCTTCAAACTGATGAAGTCAAAATAGAACTTTTTGGCCACGTTCTGCAAAGGCGTGTTTGGGTGCTGAATTCCAGGTAAAGAACACCTCTCCAACTACTAAGGATGGGGGGTGGATCAATCATCCTTTGGACTTGTATTGCAGCCAGTGGCAAAGGGAACATGTCAGTAGTAGAGGGAAGAATGGATTTGAATAAATGCCAGCAAATTCTGCCAGCAAACATCACACCATCTGTACTAACGTTGAAGGATGGGTCCTGCAACAAGATAATGATCCGAGACACGCCTCATAATCTCAATGAAATACCTGCAAGAGGCACAAGCTGAAGGTTTTCCCATGGCCCTCACAGTCCACCGACATAAACATCATCAAAAATCCGTGGATCTCAAAAGAGCAGTGCATGCAAGACAGCCCAAGAATCTTGCAGAATTAGAAGGACGAATGGGCGAAAATCCCCCAAGTAAGAACTGAAAGACTCTTAACTGGATACAAAAGGTTTATAACCTGTGATACTTGCCTTTTGGTGATAAGATCACCTTCTGTTCACTTAGCTATTCAGAGTAACAGATATTTTAAGCAAAGGTGCCAAACATTTGCATGCCACTGCATATGTGACACTTTATTTACAAGGTAATAAGTCTGTAGGATTTGCAAACTACCCTTTTACTTTAGATCTAGCTAATTTTAGGTTTGTAATGGAATAATTTATATTTGCCCTAAGATGAGCATGAGAGTCTGAAAGGGTGACTGTTAAGCCACATGAAGGGTGACTGTTTAGCAACCCTGCACTGCTCTACGACACCCCTCATTTGTGTGTCATGCTCTGTTACACTGTGCATGTCATACTACTATACAGCACTGTGCATTTGTCTCATACTGCTCTATTACACCATGCATGCATATGTGTGTCATACTGCTCAGTTACACAGAGCATGTGCATATCTGTGCTGCATCTCTATTATACTGTGCATGTGTTATACTGAACTGTGACACCAGGTTCATTTCGTTGCACGATCCTTGTGCCAAAGTGTTAAAGTAAACAGTGAGCTCAACAAAAACAAAAAAAACTGTGAAAAGGAAACTTCCTTTCCTGTGCGCAAACTTGAGACTAAATCTAGTAACTACCCAAGTACTCAGAAGCTCATGTGTTTTTATTTAACTGCTTTCACCAGGTCAGTAGGCTGGCTAGTAGCATTTCAGCCACAGATAATGGTTGACACACACAATAAAGGATGAACCAACAAAAGCAGTAAAAAACAGTCTACTGGGAACGATGAGTGTCGATTCGGCCCTAAAGGAAAAGCAAAGACACTGGAGCTGGAAAGCACCTCGGATAAATCACTCATAAATGCAAACCTGCATCCAGATGCTGGGAGCGAGTGCGATGAGCTGTGTGTGGCCCGTTTTGTACAGTGACGCAGTGCGCAAAAACGCGTTCATAATGCAAGCACACGGGAAAAACCCTGAAACCCCATACTCACCCATTTGTGTCCTGTCCCCACGACGTGTCGACCACCAACTGATGAGCTAACCGGCAGACGCAGACATGTAAAACGGCTAAAACGGTCCACCCGGCCTCTGTACACGCCCCTTGTTTAAATATTCATCTAGCCTCTTTGCATGCTTGTGGCAAACACTTTAAACTTCATGCAGCAGCTGTAAAGTGAATACGCAGCTACAGAAACCCACTGCAATTGGGCGATGGGCGAAGGGACGGAGTAATGGGATTAAAGACAGACGTGCTGGTGTCTGTCCAGGAGTGACCGTCGCAGCGCTTAACGAGAAACAGCAAGGGGAGAACTGGTTGAAGACTTTATTGTATGAAACATCACTGAAACAAAACATGCCATTATAAAGAACAAAAGCCTGATGCCGGGCGACTCCGCAGTCATACTGTCGAAAGGCAGGGGAGAGTCGCTCGGCCGTACAGTCCATCCCGGGCATACGGAGCGCGATGCGGGGCAGAGCTGGGGCTCGTAAAAACAAAGTGATGTTGTATCAGAGGGTGACACCCCCCCACACACAACGCATCACAAGCAGGGCTATAACAAACACCCAAACTCTCAGGAGTTCGCGAACCACGCAAATATCCGTACTATATACAATATAGGGTCTACGACCTAAAACAGAGTTCAAGTGTTTAAGATTGTAGTGTTAATTTATTTCAATTAATGTTGAATCCTAAACTGAACAAAATGCGCATCTGAGCTGGGGTTTTATTTAACATTATGCATTTTTTTTTTTGCAAAATTACCAAACGGGATTAAGTCATCATTAAATCTAAACTATTTTTTTTTAGAAAGATCAATCATTTCTGGCGAGCTTCCTTTACATTATTATGCTCAGTAATAATTCACTTCAGCATGTATAATTTGGATGCCTGATGTTTGTACTTACATATATTTTGAATTGCATTTTTTTTTATAGCGAGCTCTCGTTGCAGAGCTCCCTGGCTTCACAGCTAACTAGTTTTATGCATTCAGAATATCACCATAAATTGTGCAAAAACGGCAACACTTCAAAAGCCATCTCTACTGCCAAACAAAAGTAATGACATGGAACACGCCTTTGTTTTTAACATATCGCTAAATGTTAAATATACTAAGACTGACATTATCTGTATTCTGTGACTACAAATTTGAATGGTTGGCGAATTTAACAAAAAACGCCAAATAAAGAGTTGATTATTACAAGTTGTACATTTCTGTGTCTCAAACTAGTTCATGTATTGCTGCACTGCGATGCAGTTCGTCTTGCCCAAGGTGCGCACACACGCACACGCAGGAGTTATCACGTGCCGTCTCTGTCACACATGCACACGCACAGCCTGGGAAGACACTGCTCTTCTGCTTCTGGCCCCGTACAGTGTGAAGCAGCCCACAGGTCATCTGACAGTTTACGGGTCAGTCTGTGAGCTCGGGGGAGGGGGGGGGGAGGGGGTAGATGACTCTCAGACATCTATAACAAACCAGGGCAGAGAGTGTGTCACTGACATCTGAACACACAGCAGGAAACGTGACAAAGGGCCGCTTCAGCTTAGCTTTAGCATGGTTCCCAGCTGCTCTAACACTTCCAGGTCTGCTATTAAGCTCACCATCTATGCAGGAAAGGCCCGCGGGTGGAGGAGGGGCCGTGACCCTTCGAGAGAGAGGTGGGGCCACGCTGTCTGAGCGCCTGTATGTGGTGATATTTGGACGTGATGCTCTGGCTCTTCTTGACGGCTGGTTTATGCGAGATGGAGGGACGTGGCACCAGGGTGGCCTGAGAGAGCATGGGGGCAGAAAGAGGGGGAGGGGCGTCAGCTGGCCCAGCACCCACCCACCCACACACACACGCACACTTCCATTCCTGGATAGTATGACAGCTGCTGTAAAGTGGTCGTGTTAGAAGCAGGCTGTGTGCCTCACCATGAGCGGCTTGGGAACATCTCCCTGGTGCCTCACAGGCCCGGGTGCCGGGCCTTGGGCTGCCTGCTTTCTCTCAGGACTGGCAGAGTGCAAACTGGGCTTCTGAATAAACCACAAGACTGTCAGCAACCAGAGAGAACCGCGTCATGAGCCACAGATACCATGATCAACATTAACATCGGTCCCGCCTGAGGGCATCGGTTTGTTGGACGCTTTTCTAAATCAAGCAGAACTTTACACACGACCCCTTGTATAGCAAATAGAAGTACCAACCGGTGGGGTAACTTTCTTCAGTTTAGCTGCTCTGTGATTCATCAAAGGCACATCAATTTTCCTAGAATAAAAAAAAGGTATGAGAAGTCAAATGAATGGATGAGAGAGAGAGAGAGACCAGCAGAAAGAGATACACAGACATATACCTCTCTATCTTGAGGCCAGAGAAACAGCTGCTCTCGTCTCGAGGCGAGTGCTGGTTCTGCAGTTTGGAGAAGCGCTCATTCAGAGTCAGGCTCTGCTGGGATGGAGGACTTGAGTAGTTCCCTGATGGTAAAAATTGGACTGGGGTGATTGATATGCAGGAACTGGACCAATAAAAGCACACAGCTCCCCCTGCAGTTCAGAAGCAAAATCACATCAGCCGTTCAGCCTTCCCAACATGCACACAAGAGAGAACGAATCACCTGTCTCAGAATCCTGTGTCCTCCATGAGGCGCTAGTGCGTACAGTGGTTATAGACCCCATGCCTCGTTGTGAGACAGTAACAAGGTCCCGGGAAATTTGCCTGTCTGATGAGGACGGGGAGTAGCTGTCAGGAAAATGGGGTGGGGTGTGAAAAAACGACAGATACACTTAAGATGGGCCAAAACTTCACCCGAGACATCAAAAATAAAATTATTAAATTTCTACACGATATGAAAAAAACCCCCAAAATATTTAACTAATTTCTATTAATTTTAAACAGAGTTAAAACCAAACCAGGTCGTACTTACAAAGAGACTTTAAGATGCCATTTGCTGGTGGGATGTAGCCTTGTGTACAAAACGCAGAAACACACGCAAGCAGCCAGCTTGCCTATGAAATCTTAACACTCCTCTTTGCCACTCAAGATATCCCACAATGCATCATGTCTAGGCTCAAGATGGCAAACGGCCATTTTATACTCTACTTCCTGCATTAGCAAGTAGATGGGCAGATAGGCTGTGTACCGGTCAGACCGCCTTTGCCACATTCATTGAGAAGATGCGATGATTCATCGCAGTTCCTACACAAGAACTCCGCCTCTTTACATTTATTAATCTTTCAGTGTGAAGAAAGGGCAAGGTAGGAAAATCCAGCCATCCGGATTCTGTGCTATGCAGTGGGGACGCTCCCTTTGAACTCCTAAAGACAAGCAGCATTGTGCTCTAATTATTTGGCCAGGTGTGCTTCCAAGCACCATAATCGGTTTTCTTACAGATCTCTTCTGCTTTCCAAAAGATTCCAGTGAGCAGGCTCACAGAGAAGTGTCCTCATTCTCTGGTCCAAGGCTCCTCATGCTACATCTGTGGGGCACAGTAGGGGAATGGAAGCTGCCGTCCTGGTTCCAGTTATAGCAGCGTACTTCACAAATTATACTCACTGCCTAGGCAACATCCAGCAGGCTCCCACGGGCCAGCTTTGCTGATAGTGGCTGATGTAAGCCAAGCGATTGCTACTCGTCAAAGACCAATTGGCATACCGACATCTTGTAGAACTCCTTTTATCGGTGGGTTGGAAACAAGTTGATCTCCCATTAATCTGGTAGATAAGTGCTAAGGGACCAACGCTGCTCAGGTGCAGTGCCTTTAATGTTGGGGCAGATACTCTAAAGCCTCTTTGGCGTTGTGCAGTAAGTGGAGAGAGGTTAAGAGCAGACGCACCCGATCATGCTGTATAATGAGACCCTTTGAGACCCACGGGAACGTAGCAGTAAATAGAAACGTAGAAGCTCAGGAACGTAGAAGCTCAATATTCTGAACTGGACCATTCCGCAGCATTCCATCTTTGGCCCATTACATGGAGGGTTGATTGCTGAATCTTCTGACAGGGACGCCACTGAAGTCCAGGGGAGACAGCTGGGTCCACGAGGCACGCAGCTTTGCAGAGACAAACGGAAAGAGCTCCATCCTCAGAACCAGCCAGGTGCGCTTATGAAGGGCCAAGCTGGTGGGCACCGAGCACAACGTTTAGGAGACCATTCAGTCTGTGTAAAATCCAGGATTTTCCACTTTTCCTCAGAGTCTCCTCAGTTTTAATTTAAACTTCGTCCACCTTAGAGGCCTGTTCTTCTGGTTCCCATATTAGGGCTTCCGTGGGACCACACTACACTTTATGGGACTGCTGCACTTCCCTCGCTGTTAAGTGAGAAAGGCTGAGTACTTCAGCCACTCCAGTGACGTGCAAGGTAGCAGTGGACAGGACAACATACAGGCACAGGCTAAGAAACGCTGGGAAAGGCTTCATGGGATTCTCAATAATGCCGACAATATTCAAGTAACTCCCCAGAGAGCGTGACCTCAGCAGGAAAATGGCAAACTGCTTAAAGGCTGTCAGAATGTAGGACAGGCAGACTCTTGCAGATTTATGGGGGGGGGGGGGGGCTGACATTTCAATTGAGCATTTTGCCGGGGCGGGTACCCTCTTCGTTTTGGGATACGTGATAAACAGATGAAAAAGCTTCAACTTATCTGTGAAGCATGGGCCGGCGGCCTGCCCGCTGGTTCTAACGGAGATACCGTACCTGTAGGTGCTCAGGGTGTGGCGCGTGTCCACCTTGATGGTGAGCGTCTCAGTGCTCCTCGGCTGCCCGTCAGAACCTTCCGGGACTTGGGGCGATTTGTGGGGGACCTTCTTTAGCTCTTGTTTCTTCAGTGTGCAGACCGTAGCTACCTCCTGAGATGCCTCCTTCCTGTCAGGCAGCTGCTTCTTCTTAGCCCTGTCCTTCTCAGTGGGGGTCCTCTGCTTTGGCGCCTTGTCCTCCTCTTTAGTGTGACATGGTGCCGTGCTCTGCTCTGAGGCTGCCCTGAGCATCCTTCCTTTCACCAGCCGGCTCTTGTCCTTGAGAGAGAGGGGCCGACCGCCGAATGCACGGGAGGATACGGGTCGCTGAGACACCTCCCTGCACGCTCGCTTGGCCATGTGCTCGAATTCTGATCCTTCGTCCTGGTTTCTTCGCTTCAGTGAGGGTCTGGAGATCCTGTCTTGGGGGGCGTGGCGGGATCTGGGTAAGGAGGAGGAGGGGGGGGAGGAGGCGGCCACAGAAGTGGTTGTAGAGGAAGGGGCTGGCCTCCATTTCGGGGATGGCGGGGGGCGACGGGGGCTGGGCTTGTGTCCCCACTCAGAGCTCCGCCTGCCCCCATCCCTCGCCATTTCGTTCCTGCCACGTGTCATAGCGTCTCGCTCAGCAGACCACCTGCATATCCATCAGAGAACACAAACACCTCGTTACACGGCAGCTTTCAAGTGCTCAGTGGACGTGCTCTCAGGTTAAGTTACTCCGCTATCCCCGCCCCCCCTCACCCAAACCTGCTTCCTGCTATCCCCGTGCGAAGCCTGCCGTGTGCGCCTCGCTGATAATACCACGGCGCGGCAGTGAATACTCTGCACCCATCTCTGAGGCCTACATCTGAACTCCACTGTTCCGTTTCTTTATTTTGTAACAAATCGTTTTACCCAGCCTGCACCAGCACATGGCTCCTGTACCTCTCAGGAAATGAGCTTCTTCCATGAAACTCCTGGGATTTCCGCCAAGGGGACAATCTTCGCTCCCCAGAACGGGGGTGACCGAAACCTCCTTCTCCATTCCAGTGCTCTCCGTGTACGGTCCCCCCTCTGGGCCCGCGTTCCCTCCCTGGCCTCAGGACGGCAACCCAGCCCCGCTCTTGCTCGACATCGTGCTGCCTGTGCGGTGGTGGGGACGGTGTCCACAGTCGCCCATGGCTGCCCTCATCATAAAAATGGGGAGGAGACAATGCAGGGCCATGTCTCCTATAAGGTACACGGGCTGGAAAAGGGGGGCGCTGGGGGGAGCGACGACCTGACCACAGCTCTGGGTGGGACTGCCTTCTGTGCTCACGTTGGTATCCTGGTGAGACAGGGTATCTGTGGGCGGGGCTGTGTGACCGCGGGCCCCAACGAGCATGCTCAGCGGGGGCTCGCTGCCTATCCATGTGTGCTGGCCTCCGAGTAGCGTGGAAAGTCAGGTATCCCGGGTGCTCGCTCCTACAGGGCGGTTCCCTGTGCTCCCTGAAGCGAGGGCTGTACGCATCCGCATCTCGCAAGCCTCCGTAAACCTCCTGGCAACCATGGGAGCCCGGAATGTGCCTGTTTAAGGACAGAAGGAGACTGTAAGGGTGGAAGAAGCTTGCTTCCGAAAGCCTCCAGGACTGCTGCTCCAGCACTACATCAGACAAAACATCACAGGAAGCGTCAAACATAAGGCTGACGGCAACCAAATATTGCTATAAATTACTTTGCAGCATTAAGACAGCCATTGCTACTCATTTAACAGAAAAGCTAAATACAGATACAGTATGTCTTCATGAAAATTTTGAAAATGTGAATTTGCTCCAGTGCATTACGTGTATTAGGGTATATTTATGTATATATATCCTATATATGTATATTGTAATATTGTCATTTGTTTATATGTAATGTCATCTGCGAGAAACACCAGGCAAACAAAAAAAACCAGTTGATCCACCCTACAGTGGAGCGCACACCTGAAACCACCTGTTACCGGACTACGTGCCTGTTGTGCTAATCTTCCCTTCTACGCCTTTTAACTGTTATGACAAATAATAAAGTGCTCATTTAACATCCCAAAATATGGCTAAACATCATGGTTCAAAAAAAGTCAAGCGGTGAGTGAAAAAGCAAAGCTTCAAGTACTGAGAAGCTTGAAATATTAAAGAGTCTTGAAAGGAATGAGATACTTTGTGTAAGAGTCTTAAAGGAATTACTTTACGCGACAATGCCGCGGAACAACTGGATCCATCCATTGCTTGGCTATTTACTTAACACCGTCATATCATTGTTTTTAGATGTTTCTGTGGCGCAAATTTGCTTAACGTGTAGTTACTCTCGGTATGCTGCATCTTTCTTGGTGTTACGCTGCACTCACCTGTGCTTCTGCCGGGGTGACTCGGCGTAAGGCCGGACCATATTCAGCGTCCAGATGGATCCTGAGGGAAGGGAAGGGGGAGGGGGGTGAATGGACGTTATTCTTAGTTCCATCCCCTAAAACATGTCCACTTAAAGCACACATAACAGAATAAAACCGAGTCTCTACAACTAGGCCACGTAAACATGTTAATCGGTCAGTAACACGAGCGCTTAGCAGCGTATGGTTACTGCGCAGAGACTAATGCGGTCTGTCGGCACGTTTCTCGGAGCTAACCAGCTAACAAGTCAACACGATTCACAGAAAAGTCGCCCAGTTCCAACTGCATGGCCTTCCCGATTAAGTACTTTATGTTATATATATATATAATCTACATATTATCAAACGGCGTCGCATTCACTGCTACAGAAACATACATTAAAAGCTCAAAAGTGTCACACAGCTGACCGCCATAGCATACGTCCTGTAAATCTACCACACTGCAGTTACCTTGGTAACTTATACTGACTTATACTAATTCCCGAGTGATTCATATAACGGGAAACAAGCATTCATGTCCGATTTAAGAAATTATTTTCTGCTCCTTCTCCAAGTACAAACGAAAGCGCTAATTGTTAAGAATACAATACTTACGAAAAAATGCCTCAGATACCGGAAACTGCGTGAACACGCAGTGCGTGCGTACGTGTTTGCGTAAGCATACGAGGCCTGCATGTTTTTACGTAAATCCGCAGGATTTCCGTACACACTTCGGATCGTACGTAACCTATAGCCTATATTTTCTCTGTCGTTTCAACGAACAAGATATCGTTGGAAATAGTTAATATAAGAACGTATAAGTTTAAACACGTGTATTCATGATGCAGAAAAATTAATACATGCCTTTGTAAGTTCCAGACTGGATTACTGTAATGCCCTCCTATCGGGTTACCTGTCTGGATCCTTGCATAAACTTCAGTTGGTACAGAATGCTGCAGCCAGAGTTCTAACAAACACTAAAAAATTTGATCGTATTACATCGGTCTAATCCTCTCTTCATTGGCTGCCAGTTAAGTCTCGAATTGACTATAAAATACTGCTGTTAGCCTATATAGCACTGAATGGCCTTGCACCAGAATACCTTAGTTATCTGCTGACCACATACAACCCTCCACATTTGATTCGCTCTCAAGCCATAGAATATCTGTTAGTGCGTAAGGTAGAAAGAGCTACAGCAGGCTGCAGAGCTTTCTCCTACAGAGCTCCTCAGCTGTGGAATGGTCTTCCACCGGATGTGCAGGTTTCAGGCTCACTCTCAATATTCAAGTCTAGATTAAAAACACACCTGTCAGTGCTGTCACTCTGGCTTCACAATCCCTTGTGGAATTGGAGTGCTGACATTTCAGGGACTCCCCATGCCTGCATTCCCACTTGTCTCTCCCTCCTATTGATGCTGCCATAGCCATATCTGCCGGAGCTTGCACATTGCACTTCATATTGCACTCACCTAGCTGTTAGCACTGCCTGTAGCCTCCTCCACTTTGACTAATTGTACATTTTATTTCCCATACTCCTCCTGGGGGGTGATGCCTGGAGACCTCAATCTATCAAGATGTCCAGCATATCCTACTACATGTGACGTCGCCACCACCAGTGACGTCCCTGCATCCAGCTCGCCGTTCTGCCTGTGTCATCTTCCATGTATGACTCAATGCCTTACCTCTAGTTGCCTGGCGATTGGAAGACTCAGCACTGGCTTGTCATCCTCCCTGCTCTCCAGTTATTTCTCAAATCTTATGATTGGGACAGTGTGACTTGGCACTAAACCATCTCTCCTATTTGACTATCCATACCGGCCCTTGGAGGATGGGCTCCCCCTCTGGGTCTGGTTAGGGTTAGGGCTCCCTTTGCTGCCCCCTGGAGGATGGGCTCCCCCTTTCAGTCTGGTCCCTCCCAAGGTTTCTTCCTTCTTGGGAGTTTTTCCTTGCCACTGTTGCCCTTGGCTTGCTCACTGGGGGCTTTGGGTGCGGATGCTGTAAAGCACTTTGAGACGATGTAATGTTGTGATAATGCGCTATACAAAAATAAATTTGTTGCATTTCTCTATATATCAGATATTTGAAAATAACAGCTCTTTCATACTTGGACTTTTTATTGATCCATCCATTCCTCATCTTACCTTCTCTTATATAGACAAAATTACATGTCAACCGCCATATTTTGCAAGAACGCATTTACAGCAGTTTATACAGTTAACAAGTATATTCTGGCTTTGTTATCTGTTACGTTATCTGTCAAGATGGAAAAGATATGCTTAATTTCAGTTTTCCCCTTGAAATGGCATTTTGGCAGAAATTATTTAGAGTGCAATATGAGTAATATGTAAGTCTGACGGGTGTCAGAAGGACTGTACCAGGATGTGGGGCCGTAGTCAGCTGAGATATGACCATCATGGGTCACAAACACTGGGAGACAAACTGGCACACTGGGAGACAAACTGGCCCACTCCCTTCACTGCACAGAACTATTTTAATTTTTTTCTAAAATTTCATTGGACAATGTGTATAGCTTATGGTATGTGTCTTATGTTCCTTGCTGCTGTATGCAAATAGATTCCCCCCCAATTGCTAATTATAGATATCCATTAGTGCCACAGCATGGCACAGGGATCAATCGTTGGTTAGTCATTCACTTAGTACAAGAGTCACCTTTTGTCCTGACACACGACAGGGGTAATCTATGGTCCTGTCACCTGACACAGAGATCTTTTTGCACAGGAATTGTCAACATTTGGGGTGAAATGCAATCCGGTTCCTAGTCAGACAGGGACACTTCATTTCCTCACTGATTTGTTAAAAGACAAGGACAGAGTCAGCATTTTTCTTAATTAAAAATCATTTATAATCTCATTTCAAAAGTTTAAAGATGGAGGTGCATTTACTCCCCACCTATTAAATTAAAATCAATTCTTGCATTCAAAGGCTTTTCACATGCATGTAACAGACACACTGGAGAGAAACTTGATACTTTGCATGGTACTTATACAGTAATATGGGGGTGACAAGGTGTAGAGATCATCAAATCTCAGACTACTCCAATACTTCAGGCGGCTACTACAAAGTTCTGAAGATGCAGGTCAGATCAAGAACAGCACATCACCTCATTACTGAAGGACAAGTCCGTGATTTCTTATATTCTTATGTTCCTTTAAATCAGAGCTAGAATTTAACAATTCTGAGCCATTAGTTGAGTTCTCCCCAAATGAGCTGGATGGGCCGAATGGCCTCATCTCGTTTGTAGATTTCATATGTTCTTATGAGGAACCTATGATCAAGACCTCAGCTCATTCAGGCAGAGAGACAGGATTCTAGATTTTTCAGGATGTTTCCGCATCTTGTCATTAATGTATTGGGCAGTATCTTCTGTACCATGTGAGCTACTTGCTGCCTGGCCCAACAGTTCTCTCATAAGGTTCTGGTTGGACTCCCCTGATAGGCCAAGCAGGAAACGAAGAAAAATGTCCAGATGTCCATTCTCACTCTGCAAGGCCTTATCTATTGCATATCTGTGCACATCAAGCAGGGATGGTTCTTTGAACATCCTACTCAGTTTTCCTAACTGTGTTTCATACACATTTTTCTGCTGTACTTTAAATGAGAGAAAAACATACACAGCAGCAAGATACTCCTGGACTGTCAGGTGCACAAAGCAGTACAACTTCGACTGATACATCACAAACTCCTCCTGGTAAATTTCTGTGCACAAGCCAGAATGAACCACTGTGTCATCAAAGTCAACACCACTCTCCCGCCAGTGACTTTCTGACAATGTCTCCTCTCCCTTCTCTAGCATCCAGAACGCCAGCTTCCCCAATTTGAGAAGGAAATCTATGTCAAACTCCTTGTCATCAGAAGGTCTCCCATGGTACTTCTGCTGCATCTGCTTCATCTGAATGAGTGTAAAGTGTGTGAGAAACCGGGTCAGAGTTCTGGGCACCTCTTTGTCACCTGCACTGTGGAATGCACGCTCAAGGACTGTGGCAATGATCCAGCAGAAGACTGGATTATGACACATGACATGAAGGGTTTTCATCGAAATCACATGCTCAATCACTCTGTTGGCCAGCTCAGGGTCCCGGAGCCTCCTTCTGAAGTACTCCTCCTTCTGCGCGTCATTAAAACCTCTCACTTCCAACAGGCAATGAATGCACTCTGGGGGAATGCGGCTGGACCTGAAAGGTCTCGAAATGATCCATATTTGAGCTGAGGGCAGCAGGTTTCCCTTGATGAGGTTGGTCACCAGCTTGTCCAATGTAGTGGGCTGGGTTGTGTCACACCAACACTCATTGAAGGCGAAGTTGAGGGGCAGACGAGACTCTTCCAGTCCATCGCAGATGAACAAAACCTTGCATTCCTGACTGTCCAGGGTCTCAAGCTCCTTCAACTCCGGGAAGAAACTATGGATCAGCTGCATAAGGCTGTAGGAGCCACTCTGCATCAGGTTCAGCTCCCGGAAGGGGATTGGGAGCAAAAAGTATATATGCTGATGATTACGGTCCTCTGCCCAGTCCAGAATGAACTTTTGCACGCAGACGGATTTGCCGATGCCACCAATGCCCCTGGAAAGCACCGAGCGTGTGTGGTGCTTCTCAACAGCAGCAAGGCTGAGTATCTCATTGCAATTGACAATCACCTCTCGTTTAACCCTCTTGGGTGGCACAGTCTGCCTGATCTCATGCTCCTTGTTGATGCCGCCATTGCCACCTTCAGTGATGTAGAGATCTGTAAATATGTCACTGAAGACTGTCTGCTCGCCCTGCTTTGCTACTCCCTCGAATATGTACTCATACTTCCTCTTGAGAGAAAGCTTCAGCTCATACTGTGCTTCACCTGGGGGAGAGGGCAGAGGCAGAACAAAAACAATGTTAGCAATAAAGAATGAAGAAAACTCAAGACCGATGGCATGAATATGCACACAATTCTTGAAGTATATGAATGACCCATATCTCTCAGTACATTTGACAGCATTGATTTAACCAGCCAAGTACTCCTGTAGCAATTTCTAAGCAGTAACAGATCTTACGTCTCTTGATCAGCTCCTGCAGGTAATTTGCAGTGCTCTTCAGCTTCATGTCTGTCAGGGTCTTCAGGGTAATTCTCAGAGATCCATCCAGGTTACATTTCTGCAGTATATCATCCACCAGGTCCAAAACATCTTTTTCTTCAGTTGAGTTGTCAAAGATTTCTGGGTAATGCTTTCGCAGATTCCATTTGAAGAGCGCAAACTCCTCCTGTGCCAGTCTCCGCAGCGCCGACATTAGTGTCTGTTTCAGAAATAAGAACATGCATGATCAATTGAGTCATTCGAGAACTCTTCAGCTCACCGCCATGTAGGGTGCTCAGAAGTCCACCATCTACACCAGGGTGTGAGCATGTAGCTTCATTAATAGTGAGTTAATTTACATCACAGTGAGTAGAATCTGTCCAGCTACTTTGAAAATAAAGTTGTTTCCATGAACTCACACTGAACATGAAATCAAAAGTAATTGAGGGGTGCCTCATTTCAGATGGAGCCAGGAGACTGTAAACTTCTGGTCTGGGTGGCGGCACTGGGATGCTTATCTGCTGAGGTTTCTGACACCGAGGCCTGAGAAACAGACAACTGCATCACAGAAAGCAGCATGGATCTTTCGGCTAAGAGATAGACATAAACTGATGTTAAGCTTCAGTTGGCCAAGGATCCGTTCAAAGTATCGATGGAAACAATTGTACTATTAAATGCATAACTACAGTGGAAACTGCTTTTAGTGATCATGGTTATAGTGATAAACCTATTATATGGATCAAAAATCTTGGAACAGAATCAATCCTGTACAAATACTGTTTAAATAATTTGCTTATAGTAATCAAGTACTCCGCGTACAGTGTTTTTTTTTTTTTAAATACATGACAACAACTGCAATTGTTTTTTTGTTTTATTTTAAATTTATAGCCCTATTTTGCTTTGTGGTAACCTGTCTGTATTTTATGTATAGTACTACATTGTATTATAGCATATTTAAATTATACACAGTTCAGTAATTTAATTTGTACAATACTTTGAAAACCATTTGAAACTGTTGTACTGTATTTTTAGAGTCAATAAAATCCAGCAAATAGTGACGCTGGATTATTATTCATATAATAAATAAATGTACAAATGTGAATTAGCTGGTAATCCGCTTGAGACAAAGAAAAAAAAATCGGTTATAACGATCATCCGCTTATACCGATCAATTTCACCCAGACAGACATGATCACTTTAAGCAGTTTCCATTGTATTACGCATTTACAAAACTATTGTTTAGTTTAGTGATAAGGACCTACTGAAGCAAATGTGCCAAAACAAATGGTGAGTTTAAAAGCCCTCCTCATTCTAGCTTTATTAAACAAATCTACTTAACATAACCTCATCCAACTCCATGGCTGTCATTTAGGAAACCTGGTGGTGCCGTTGGCAAACAGGCGCCATGTGCGCTGCTGTGAAATGGTACACAGCTTATACAGCCCACTGTACATGCAGTCTACAAATGATTGAATATATACAACCGTTAGCTAACTTTGGATAAAATAAGTGAAAGAGGCGGAAGCTGTTTGAGGGCCGGCTGTAAGGCTCACTTTGGCTTCCTGACCGGCTCGGCAGAGTCATCACTGTTGAAAGAGTAGCAGCTAGAGGCAGGCGAGTCTGGTTCCTCCAGTTGGAGTCTGCCAAAGAATCAGACAGGTCATCACCCACAGGGCTCCCTCTAAAGAGGCCGGCAGTGCAGGGAAGTCGTGTGACCCCGCTGCACGTGTGTGTATTTTTATATGTAATATAAAGTACTGTGCAAAACTCTTATGCAGCCAAAGAAAACAATATTTGAACGATATTCATGTTGGTGTAAAACTATGCTATTATGCCCGTCAAAGTGTGTCAGCTTAGCCATTTCACAAGCTAAGCTAAAATCACCAAATAATTTCCGGCAACCATGCAATACACCCATGCATTTTTGCCTCGGCCACTTGCACTTGTATAGCTAGTAAATGTCTCTTTGATTTTTCTCAAAACTAATTAAGTTAATTAAATGAGCTAGAAGTGAAATTTAACAGACACGTGGAATGGTTGAGGTGCCCCCTGAGGAGAAGTTTGGGAACTGAAGCAGTGTTCATCTAGCCATCCAACTAGATATCAGTAACTTTTGTTACTCTTAATTTGCACATGTTCTAACGCTAAATTGTGAGTTTTTTGTTCTGAGCAAAAGTGCACTTACTACCAAGATTAATAGCTTAAGCATTTCTTTGGACTGCATAAGACTTTTGCACAGTACTGTATACATATATAAAATGTACTGTGTAATTTAATAAATTTTGTTTTTGTGACAAAACAGCATCATATGGTGTCCCACTGCTCGATGCATCATTATGGTACCCCAATCTCACCCACAACAGCTTCTCATTACCTCCCTACTAACTGCAGGACCTCATATTCGATTCTGTCGTGTGTCCACAGTGTTTCTTTACGTTTGCTTGCATGTGCATAGGATGTGATAGGTCTTGTGCTTGCAGGCGTGTATGACTGCACTGTGAACGTGTGCAGTGTGTACATGGGCTCCCTGCAGCCTGTGTATTTGTATGCTAATGCCGTGTCCTTGTACTTTGTATGTGTTGAAAGCAGCTCCTTCTTAGATGTGGTGGCCTGCTCCTCAGGGCCCTTGACCTCAGGGTCACTCTCCATTGACTGGTAGCTGGGGGCTGGTGATGAGGCCTCCTGCCAGTACCTGCCACATGGGAAAGGTCAAAGCATGTATCATTCAGCCCTACTGGGGCTGCCTCACAGTGACGTGGCCATTAGTTAGCTCACAATATTGCTTGATTTGACAGTGACACCACTTCACCTGCCACTTTCGAGGTGGGCAATACGCAACACATGCTCGGCTGCACCAATCTCAAATTCCTGGGATACGTTCATTGGGGAGGCCCCAGCACCCCCCTCAACCTCTAGGTGCATGTTTGGGTCTTGGACCTCATCCTCAAAGCCAGCAGACATCTCAGAGTCTGACTCCTCAATGTCCAGAGAGATGCTCTGGGACGCCGTGTCCCACCCCTCCTGCTCCTCTGTTATGCTCATTTTGGGTTAGCGTCGGTCTGGCTTCGGTCCAGACGAAATTGCTGTCCTGATAAAAACCAAGTAACAGAATTCAGTTACCTAGTACTATTACGAAAACAAATTACTCTAGTATTAGCTGTAAAATACAAATTCCTGAAAATTAACAGCAGCTCGACATTTAATGAAGTAATTTTTTTTAGCCGGGCTGCGTTTAGTTAGCTATTTACCGCAAAAAGCGCAATTCTCTCACACGCAGCAGTCTTGCTACGTTAAAGTTCAGGCATCGATCAGTTAGTAATGGCGTTTAAAACACTAGAACCGCTCAGGTAAACGTGAAACGTAGCTTTTGTAAAATTAGCTTTTGTCTTAGCTACTCACCTTCTCTCAGCTTCCGTGTTTTCATGTGTAATGGTGACGGAGGAGACCTGCTTACTTTCGGTTTCGCGTCCTTTTGCATTGTGGGAAACTGAAGGACGCTGGAGCAGAAATGTCTGAGCTCAGGAACGGAGCTTCTCATAGGCACAGTGGACGTCAGAGCAATGCCTACAAGTAGTGTTCGCAAAAACGTGGCTTTTGAGAGATGGAAACAATTTGGAAACAACTGAAACATAAATTCTGGATGACATCTAGTGGCCAAATTATTTAAAACGTACGCAGCCGGTGGTGTAATGATCAGTTCATAGTCCTTTACTAATGCATTTTAAAAATATATTTTAAACTGTATTTTTCTTAATTTATTTTCAAAGTGCAATTTTGAATTTGCCACCATTATATAGAAGTGTATTAAAATAATCAAATAATGAAATTATTTAAAAATGAAAATAAAATTTTCGCGTTTGCGTAAATGCATCTCTTTATAAATCATAGTGGAAAGTAACGAAAGGTAATTACGTCTTCTAATCTTAACCAAAATCTGAGTTCTTTGAAATGTGCTGGAGATAACAGAGCCTTCTGTTCCTGCTCTACACGCGGAAACACTTGCATTTAACGGAATTTCCCATAAACCATATTACCCTTCTTTTGCCTACACTTTTGACCCAAATAACACGACACAATAATTAAGACTAGGGAATAAAACATATAAACAGCCAGTTTTCAATGTGTTTGAGATGTGTTATCAAGAGAAGACAAAACACTGTAATTGCATCATTAATAAAAGCGTACGTCAGGATTTCCCAGTACAACAGGAAACACATTTACACAGAATTTATTTTTTAAAGGAGAAATGTTGCAAGACAGGGTCATCACGTTGGGAAAAATGTAACAGTTCAATTTTTAAAATCTGACTGATAAATTTGATCCCCCCGGTGCCAGATCAGTATGTCCTCCCTCCTTGCTGATAAGTGTATTATTGGCTGCAAATTGTTTTTCATGTTCTCTAGCTTACCTTGGGGTAGTCTGTTTGGGGGCCTTGTACTGGTGTCAGTCCCCCTTGTTTTTGTCCAAAGTATTTGGTATTGAAGCTGGCAGTATTCAGCAGAAAGTTTAGGTAAGCCAGCTGACGCAAATGGTTTAAGAAGTGCCCTGTAGCTGTGAGAAGGTTTGCTGGCTTTCTGCCATGTATGCTTAGGAATGTGGAGTTTCCCGTCCAGAATGAGCTGATTTCCCAGCATACATCTGCAGGAAAATCCTGAGAGCGAAGAGGTTCACTTCATATAAGACGCTGTTATAGAGATCACTCACATACATACACGCACACACACAAAGAGGAGGACAGAACTGCCCGCTACGTACCCACTACTCAGGTGTGTACGTCAGGTAAGCGACGCTTCTGAACCACCAGTGAGTCACTTTAAATTGCAGGGTAGGAACTGAAATGCTGTTGTGAGATGGCGGTTTGGGGCTCCGTGGCTTTGGGATAGGTTGGGGTGCAGGTTTGGTCAGCTACCAGAACATGGGCCCTTCATGCTCGGCTGCCTGGGGGCTGATTATTATCATTTCATAACCTTTGTTCTATGTTAGTTTTCTGTTCCTATCTCTTATGTCATCTCTTAAATCAGCCATAAAATACCTTCAAAACAATAATTTATCACCCAATTTGTTTCTTACCTCTTGGTTACGCTTCCTTATCCATGAAAAGATTGGTTTTAATATTTTTGGTGTGGCTTTCTGGACCTTTCCTTACCTCTCGTTTTCAAAAAAAAAATAATGGTAAAATAAGCCTCAAGTGAATTAAATAAACTGAATTGGTCTTATCTTGCCTTACATGTCTAGGCATGTCTTGCCTAGTGAATTTTTTATTTATTTATATTGTTTAGATAGAGTTTCCTGATGCAGTACACAAATTTATGTGGTGCTTTTATGCATTTTAAACTTACAAACAGGTTGGCGCCGACCCGAACACCAGAGTGGATATAATCTTGATCAGAGCATTTATAATTTAACAAATTGTTTATTTTGTTTAAATAGAGGTTCCTGACAAAGTCAAAAAGCTTTGATGCAGTAAACAAATGTGGTGCTTTTATGTATTGTAAACTTACAATCGAGTCAGTGCCGACCCGAACACAATAGCAAGGCTAAAGAATCAGCTTTACCGGGGTCTCTGTAGAGACCTGTGTCAGGCAGAGAGGATCTGTGTTTTCAAGTAACCTGTTTACTCATGCCGAGATGGTTAGGGTTAGTCAAACTATGGTTTTAGCATGTGTGACTGACAGATGTTTCGTCCAATGGGACAGTTTGCTTTCTTAGCCCAGGATGAGTAGCCCTAGTGGAGATGGACAGTCACCTGAGATGATCAACAGGAATAATGGCTCCACGAAAGCCCAGTGAGTGTGCGCTAAGGAAACATCTCCAGCAGCACCCTTAGAAATGGGATCGAGGATTGTGTGAGAGTGACGATAACTCCTCACAAGCGTGAGATAATCTGGAAGACAGATTATCTGGTTTGCTGTTACTTTGAAGTTCTTTTTACTTAGATATTATTAAAGAGAAACACAAAAGAACATAATAGACTGTAAACAAATGCCACTGTGTGTGTTTTCCTCTTGGTGGTGATGAAATCTTGATGTCAAAGATTTGCAAAACCTGTTACTTTGCTGGTAAAGAGCTACACCCTTTTTCCGTAAGCAAGTGAGTGATGCAGAAAAACAGGTTATTCTCCATCGTGGGACCTCATCGATAAATGTTAAAGCAGACTGTATTGCGTATACTCACATGGTGACTGATGACTTGAAGGTGTAATTGTGCGTTTATGTGTGCGGACATTTGAGTACGTGTCCTCCATTTCTTCCACTAGGTGGATGGCTGAAAGAGAAGACAGCATCTATTTGGACAGCGACAACGCAGCTGCGCTAGCAGAAGGTTTTGCCTCCGAGGCCACACTGCCAATCAAATCTGGATTTTTGGAGAAGACTCCTCCCCAAGGGTGTGTTTGTCCAGGGTGTCTCCACTGCAGGCCTTTTCTTGGATGTCTTCTTCCTTGGTGGTGTATGTGAGAGCGTGTTGATGTTATGCTACACTGGGTTTTAAATTAAGCTGCAAATAAATGGTGATGATGACACAGACACTTATCGATCCCTGTGGGGGATCCTGGTTTCGTCTCCCCGACACACAGACACTTATGTAGGTGAGAGCAGACTAGGCAGCAAAGGGCATACACCTGCAGTGACCCCCACAGAGCTGGGGGGTTAAGGGTCAAGGTTCCATGGACATTTGATTATTCTGCTGCCTCTTGAACCAGTGACTTTCCAATCACAGATCAGAGGCTCTCATTGGGATAAGCCACTATGCCTGTGATTGGAAGGTGGCTGATCCAAGTCACAGTGTAAAAGTCACATGTCCATGGGCCCTTCAGCAAGGACCTTAACCCTCAGTTCCGTGGGTGCTGCACACTGTCTGACCTTGCGTTGTGACCCCCCAAGCTTGATCTCACCTGTATGTGCATCTCATGGAGGGCAAGATGGGGTAGGGGAAAAGAGAATTGTCCCCACAGGGATTGATGAAGTATCACTATCCTGTTATGTGATTTGTTGTGTTGAGATGTCATGTGGTTTTGCTTGTTTTTTCGCGTTGTGATGTGCTTTGTTACTTGGCTATCAGGGGCCTGCCTTTCCAGAAACGTTGGGTGCAGCTGGATGCTGAATACCTGAGATACTTCCAGAATGAGAAGGTACAAATGCCACAGGACATGCAGGTCCACACAGACAGTGACAGTGACAGCACAGGTTCATGCACATGCTGGACATGCAGACCCTCAAAGTGACGGCACAGGTCCACGCAGACACTCACAGTGACAGCACAGGTCCACGCAGATGCTCACAGTGACAGCACAGGTCCACGCAGATGCTCACAGTGACAGCACAGGTCCACGCAGATGCTCACAGTGACAGCACAGGTCCACGCAGATGCTCACAGTGACAGCACAGGTCCACACAGATGCTCACAGTGACAGCACAAGTCCACGCAGATGCTCACAGTGACAGCACAGGTCCACGCAGATGCCCACAGTGACAGCACAGGTCCACACAGATGTTCACAGTGACAGCACAGATGCACACAGACACTCACAGTGACAGCACACGTCAATGCAGACGCTCACAGTGGCAGCACAGGTCCATGCAGACACTCACAGTGACAGTAGAGGTCCATGCGAATGCTCACAGTGACAGCACAGGTCCACGCAGAAGCTCACAGTGATGGTACAGGTCCACACAGATGCACACAGTGATGGCACAGGTCCACACAGACACTCAGAGTGACAGCACAGATCCACGCAGAAGCTCACAGTGATGGCACAGGTCCACATGTATGCCAGACACACAAATGCTCATAGTGACGGCACAGGTCTTCACACACGCCAGACATGCAGACACTCACAGTGACAGTTGAGGTCCACACAGACGCTCACAGTGACAACACAAGTCCACACACATGCAGACACACAGACGTTCACAGTGACAGCACAGGTCTACGCGCACGTCGAACACAGAGATGCTCACAGTAACAGCCCCTCTCTGCTGTAGGATGTTTACTCCAAGCGAATGATCCCCATCAGCTCCATGGTCAGCATCGTCCCTGCTGGTCCACAGAAGTTCGAGGTGGCCACAAAGAACAGGACCTTCGTGTTCCGAGCACAGAGTGAATGTGAGTTTGACGTGTCAGGCAGATCAGAGCCCATGTCTGAAGGAAAAGCGGAAGTGGAAATGTTCTGCATGTCGCTTTGTGTCTCCTCCAGCGGACAGGAATGAATGGTTGTCCCTGCTACAGAACATGCTCCAGAAACGGTACAGCAGTGCAGGAATGCCCCCTGAACCCTGCAGTCCTGTGCTTATGCATGGCAACCTGGAGCTACGTGGAGTCCACAGTAAACTATACGTCACTGTCAATGAAGACAAGCTCATCCTGTACAGAAACGTGGATGTGAGTGCAAGAGGACGGGGACTCTCTCTCTCTGTGACTCTGTGATTCTGGGACTCTGTGACTCATTCTGGGACTGATCCCATTTAAGAATGTGAATGTTCCTGCATGCTGTGCCTTCAGTTTTGTTAATATATTGGCTGTGTATCTGTGACTCTGTGTCTGTGACTCTGTGTCTGTGATTCTAGGGCTCTGTGACTCTGGGTCCGTTTCTATGTTAGAATGTGAACGTTCCTGCTCACTGTGCATTCTTGGATCTTAATGGATTGGCTGTGTGTGTGTCTGTGACTGAATGTCTGTTTACATATATGAATGTGAACGTCCCTGTGTGCTGTGCATTCCAGTATGTTAATGTATTGGCTGCATGTGTCTCTGACTCTGTGACTCTGGGTCCGTTTACATGTAAGAATGTGAGTGTTCCTGCGCACTCTGCACTCTGTTATGTTAATATGCTGCTTGCCTCGTTTGCACATCACTTTGAACAAACGCGTCTGCTAAGTGTGTAATTGTAATTTTACTGGCTGTGTGCTTCTTCATTTCCAGGAATACAAACTGGGAATCGGCATCACATCTATACAAATGAAGCTGGGGTGTGTAAAGGATGCTGACAAACGGGCATTTAACCTTGTTACCCCTTATAGGGTGTTCAGGTAGGGTTTCTCCATAAATACAGCAGTTTTGTGTGTGTGTGGGTGTATGATTTGTTTATAATCCTGTGCATGTAGAAAATCCTGTGCGTATAATTTAATTCTGTGCGTATAATCCTGTGTGGACAGTGGTCCCCCCATATCCACGAGTGATACGTTTTAAGACCTACCACTGATCGCCGAAATCATAGATAATAGCAAATCATCTGTGGGCCCAATACAGTGTTATGCTAAAGTTTGGGCACCCTGATAATTTTCATGCTTTTCCTTTATGAATCACTGGTTGTTTGGATCAACAATTTCAGTTAAATATATCATATAGCAGACAAACACAGTGATATTTCAAAAGTGAAATGAAGTTTATAGGATTTACAGAAAGTGTGCAATAATTATTTAAACAAAATTAGGCAGGTGCATAAATTTGGACACCCTTGTCGTTTCATTGATTTGAATACCCTTAGCACTAATTATTGGAACACAAAATTTTGAAATATCACTGTGCCTGTAATTAGCAGGGCACTGGTTCAAACCCAGTCTCGGGTCCTTGAGGCAAGGCCCTTAACCCCTGGGCGCTGGTGTAGGTGGCTGCCCTTAACGAATAGCTTACTCTACAAAGAGCAAGTTGAGGGAGATGTAAAAGACAAACAATAAAGTATCAATTATTATCATTATCATGAACAAATATAGTTGCTACTTGAGATAAACGATGCACAATGGTTCAATAATGGTGAACAAACCTGAGATCAGTATTTCACTTGAGTTATTCATTACTTGTTCCTTCAGTAGTTCACAAAGGTTTACTACATTAACAAATTTAGTAACAAATTTACTAATTGCAACATGATTCATTACTGATGAATGAACATGAGATCAGTATGTAACTAAGACTGAGCTTGTAGTTAATATAAAAGTAAGTAAAGTAAATAATACTATAATATAAGCACCCCCTCAGGTAAAGTGTTACTACTTTTTTTTCATACTGAAACTGCAGATATGGGGGTTCCACTGTATAATCATGTGTATACTATATATATATATTTTATATATATATATATAAAATCCTGTGTTCATGTAACCCTCTGTGCATAACTCTGTACTTCACTCCCCCCCCATAGCTTTGTGGCAGAGTCAATGCCGATGAAGGTCACCTGGATGAAAACTATAGAGTTCGCCATTTCCTCTGCTCTGTCTACTAACGCTCTGGTCAATAAAGTCTGGGCTCAGGAGTCCAATCGTTTCTGTGCCGACTGCGGGGCAGCGTGGCCTGAATGGGCGTCCATCAACCTCAGTGTCATTATCTGCAGCAACTGTGCAGGTTAGCAGCTGTGAGCCCCTCCCTCGGTCAAACACACAGCCCCTCCCCTACCCAAACACACAACCCTTCCCCCAGCCACACACATAGACCCTCCCCATACCATACACACAGCTGTTCCCTCTACCAAACACAGAGCCCCTCTCCACACCAAACCCACTTCCCCTCCCTACCCAGCTCAGATGCCTGGTGGCCTGACTTGACCTGGCACACCATATAATTGGGAAGAACCTGAAGACCTTAACTATGTCATTTCAGTAACTGAAAAGGACCCAAAACACAGCAAAATATATGATATACTGAGATATGTTGTATTACCTTGGTTAATCTTACTCAGAGGTGACCATCATTCAACATCTACTGTTATTTAGAGATGACCGTTATTCAGAGCTGACCATTATTCAGGTAACTGACCATTATTTAGAGCTCACCGATGTTCAAGGCTGACCATTATTTGGAGCAGACCATTATTTAGAGCTGACCATTACTCAGGACTGACCGTTATTTGGAGCAGACCATTATTTCAAGCTAACCATTATTCGGAGCTGATCGTTATTCAGGGCTGACTGGTATTTGGAGCTGACCATTATTCAGGCCTGACTCTTATTTGCAGCTGACCATTATTTAGAGCTGACCGTTGTTCAGGGCTGACTAGTATTTGGAGGTGACTGTTATTCAGGACTGACTGTTATTTGGAGCAGACCATTATTTTGAGCTGACTGGGAAACAGTCAGCTCCAATAGTGTACAACACACTATTGAAGCTGACTGTGCGTTGTACACTATTGGATCTGACTGTCTGTTGTGCACCATTGGAGTTGACTGTCTGCTGTGCACTATTGGATCTGACTGTTTTGTCCCAATCCTTATGTGTCTCCTTCCCAGGGCAGCACAGGTGGCTCGGTTCCTGTGTCTCTAAGGTAAGGAGTCTCAGGCTGGACCAGAGTGTGTGGACCGATGAACTCGTCCAGGTAGGTATGGCCCAGACAGCACTCACCCCCCCCCAATCCCCTTCCCCCACTGCATGCAGCTTGGACCTAGAGGGCTGAGGAGACTCTCTGCCTGTCCTGTAGGTGTTCCTATCGCTGGGAAATGGCAGAGCAAACTCATTCTGGGCTGCAAATGTGCCCCCTAGTGAAGCACTGAGCCCCTTCAGCCACGAAGAGGACCGCAAGTCCTTTATCTTTGCGAAGTACCGCCAGGGGAAATACCGCTGCTACCACAAGCTCTTTGGCCAGCAGAAGGCGCTCGATAATGTACGTTTTAGTGTCACCCACCGCGAAAACCACCTCTGTGTTTATCTCTGAGCCCCTCACCATGACATCTTCACTGTAGCTCCCTCCTCCCTCACGTGCACTTTCTCCATGAACTCCCCGGCCTGCAGGCTTTGTGCTCAAACGTGCAGACGGATGACATCTTGGAGACCCTGTCGCTGCTCTTCTGTGGGGCCGATGTGAACTGCAACATGGGTCACTCAGACGTCCCCTCTCCCATCTCTTTGGCCAGAAGTTATAACCAGCACCTACAGGTAGAGCTTCTGAGCCAGAATCAAAACACAGGTGGGTCTGACCCCGCTGTACCTCCACAGGGTGATGTGCTGAGGGAATCTCAGAGCCTCAGTCTAGCTGTGTTTTTCACAGAGGTGCCCCGTTTGGAGGTGGAATATTCCTTGGACAGGCTGGAGGAATCCCCGGCCTTAATCATGTACAGTGGGAACCTGTACAAGATGGGCTCGACCACACGGCCAATCACTGAGCAGAAACCCAGAGAAGGTGAGCCAGCCCCCATCACCTTGAAAATCGGCCTGTGTGAGGTCAGGCTGACGTTGGCTGGCTGTGTGTGTGTGTGTGTGACCAAATGTCCCCCACAAAGTGATAAAAGCATATTATCTGCTACCATTTCTCTGGTCCCCACAAAGATCTGTGAATGCCATCAAAAAACTAAAATCTAAAAATAAAAATGTCACTCAGGGTTAAGGTTAGGGCTGGGTAGGTGATAAGGTTGCCATGTTGGGATTAGGGTTATGCTTATAGAGATGAGTGAAGAATCCTCATACAGATATGAATGTCGGCTGTGTGTGTCTGTGCGTCTGCTTCCCACTCGGCAGAGTTCAGCTTCCGCTGGTGCATCCTGAAAAATGGCAAACTGAGCTATGGAAACTTCAGAAGCTCCACCCCCAGCAGGCAGCTGAGCGTGGAGGACGTCCTGTGCCTGTCCGTCGATGCCCCAGGGAAACATGGGTACCTCTCATTTCCCTCCCTTGTGGCCCCCTGTAAAATCTCTGCACCCGTTGGTGGGGGGGTGTTTAAGACTTGCTTTCCTTTCAGCTATGAGCACACTTTTGAGATCTGCACAGACTCGGATCGTCTGTACCTTTTCGGAGACGATGACCCAGACACAGTACGGGAGTGGATCAGGTCAATCACCAAGGTAACCACAGCACTGTAACAGCATCAGACTTGCAACTCTGTAGTGTTACCCTTGTTTGGGGGAGTGAGGTGGGGTTTGCATGTCCTACCATTGTAATGGCAGCAGTTCCGTGTCCTCTGAAATAATTTCATGGACAATAAACTATGGAAATTAAGCAATGAAAACTCCTAAGCCAATGAAACCAAATAACCATGCTGAATTTTACATTAAAAGTGTGCGTAACCAGCCCTCACTGTGCCCCAGGCGTTCCTCCCGGCCAACGTACAGGACTTGGCAGAAACGGCCTTCCGGCGTGTTGGCCGACTCAGGTACCGTGTTGGGTTGATGCAGGAGGTGTCCAGGCTGGGTTGGTTTTCTCTAGCGGGCACCAAGCTTTACGGGCGGCTGGCAGATGGATCTGAGGAGAAGATCGAGCTATGCAGGCTTCAAGAGCTCTGTAAGTGTGCCTCAGTGTCCATCAGTGTCCGTCAGTGTGTATCAGTATGTGTCAGTATGCCTCAGTGTATATCAGTGCGTATCAGTATGTGTCAGTATGCCTCAGTGTATATCAGTGCGTATCAGTATGTGTCAGTATGCCTCAGTGTATATCAGTGTGTATCAGTATGTGTCAGCATGCCTCAGTGTATATCAGTGCGTATCAGTATGTGTCAGTATGCCTCAGTGTATATCAGTGTGTATCAGTATGTGTCAGCATGCCTCAGTGTATATCAGTGTGTATCAGTATGTGTCAGTATGCCTCAGTGTATATCCGTGTGTATCAGTGTCAATCAGTGTGTCAGTATTCCTCAATGTGTCAGTATATGCTTTAGTGTGTCGGGGGGCCTCAGTATCCATCGGTGTGTCAGCGTGTGCCTCAGTGAGTCAGTGGGTGCTTCAGTGTGTCAGTAGGTGTTATTGTTCATCAATGTGTGTCACTAAGTCTCAGTGTACCTCAGTCTGTCAGTGTGCATCAGTGTCCATCAATGTGCTTGAATATGCCTCAGTCTCTGTCAGTTCTGTCCGTGTACCTCAGTGTATGTCAGTGTCCGGCAGTATGTGTGTCAGTGCCCATTACTGTCTGTCAGTGTGCCTCAAGTTCAGTTCATACTTCAATTTTCCATGTGAGCTTTTGAGAACACAAATACAAATAGTCAAGTCAAGTCGTCAAGTTGTAGTGCCAACCATACACAAGTATATAGTGGCATGGAGACATCATTCCCCCGGGACCATGATGCAACATAAGACTGTAGAGGGGCGTCCATAAAATGTAAATTAAAATGTATGCACTGTAGGCAAACACATACATAAAAGAGCCAATGTTAAATTAGACAGCAATGAAATAAAGGAAGGAAAGGCCTTACTCTAGCTACTGTTCAAAATCCAGCGTGAAAAGTTTTCAATAACTATTTGAAAGTGACTAATAAAGGGTCCAACCAAGTAAGAAAGGCGATCAAAGTCTTAACTGAATAAGAGCTTGAAGTCATAGCATAAGAACATAAGAAATTTACGAATGAGAGGAGGCCATTTGGATCATTAAGGTCGTTTGGGGAGAACTCAGCTAATAAACCAGTTATAAACCAGCTCGCAAACAAGTTAGTGACAGAGTTGGTCAGGACCCTCTCAGTGGTTCCCCTGTAGAATGTGGTGAGGATGGGGGGTGGGAGACTCGCTTTTTTGGCCAGTGAGGTGGTGTTGAGGGTCCAGCTGAGGTCATCCATCAGGTGAACACCAAGAAAGTTGGTGCTCCTGCTGGTCTCCACCTCTGAGCCCTGGATGTACAGTGGGGTGTGGACAGCACGGGCCTTCCTGAAGTCAACAATCTTTTCTTTCGTCTTGTCCATGTTCGGAAACAGATTTTTGCCTGTGGAGCAGTCCACTACTTGCTTCGCTTCTTTCCTGTAAACTGCCTCATCACCATTGCTGATGTGGTCCACCACTGTGGTATCATCAGTGAGCCTGATGATGCTGTTACAACTATATCGTACAGTACAGCATGACTAACAGTAACAGTAACACTAACAGCAGCAGTCAACAGGGTGAAGAGGCGTGGGCTGAGCAGACAGCCCTGTGAAGTACTGGTGCTTAGCTTGATAGTCCTGGAAGTCATGAGGCTGATGCATACTGACTGGGGCCTCTCGGTCAGAAAGCCCAGGACCCAGTTGCATAAGGAGGTGTTGAAGCCCAGCAGTCCCAACTTCCCAATTAGCTGCTTTGGGATGTTGGAGTTGAAAGCTGAACTGAAACCCATAAACATATGAGTCCTTTTTGTCCAGGTGGGTGAAGACCAGGTGCAGGGTGGATAATATGGCATCCTCCATGGAGCGGTTTGGGCGGTAGGCAAACTGAAGTGGGTCATGTCAGGCAGAGAGTCCAGTTTTGCCTCATGACCAGCTTCTCGTAGCACTTCATGATGACAGGTGTGAGTGCTATTCGGTGGTAGTCACTGAGACAGGAGATGGTAATCTTCTTAGGCACAGGAATGATGGTGGTGGCCTTGAAGCACCAGGGAATGACATCTGCTAGCTGGTCCCCACAATCCCTGAGCAGATGGCCAGGACTGTCGTCTGGTCCTGCAGCTTTGCGTAAGTTCTCCCTAGACAGGGTTCGCTTGACGTCAGCCATGGTCAGACACAGCGCCTGGGGGGATGGTCGTCCTCGCAGGCATGTTGTTTGTTGCATCAAACTCTGCCTAAAACTCATTAAACACATCAGGGAAGGAGTCAGCAATGTCACAGGTCTTGTAATTAGTGATGGTCTTGATGCCCTGCCTCATACGCCTTGTGTCACTGAAGTGCCTGTGAATCCTGCACCTAAACGTGCTCTTTGCTTCTCTGATGTCCCAGGACAGCTTTGCCCTCACTGTCCTGAGGGCTGCTTTGTCTCCTGTCTTGAAGGCAGCATCGCCAGCCCTCAGCAGCACTTGTCATCCAAAGTTTGTGGCTTGCACGACTGATGACAGTTTTGGAGGCAGTTAGATCTTCTACTGTATGCTTACTGATGTAGCCGATGACAGAAGCATACTCCTCTGGGTCAGTGTGCTGATTGTAGGTAGCAGCCTCCTGGAATGTGTTCCAGCCTGTGTGCTTGAAACAGTCCTGCAAGGCTGAGAGTGCACCCTCTGACACTCTCTATGAACAGTTTTAAGGTTATTAGTCAAGGCTTGGGCAGTATTACAGCAATAAGGTATATCACGGTATTTTGAAATTAAATCCTTATGACAAAATAAGCTATTGTCAATGTGCTTCAGTGCCTATCAATGTGTCAGTGTCCATCAGTGTGTGTCAGCGTGCCTCCTATTGTGCTCAGTGTCTATCAGTGTACCGCAGTGCGTGTCTGTGTGTGTCAGTGCAAATTTGTCTGTCAGTGTGTTTCGCAGTGCATGTTTGTCTTTGACAGTGCATGTCTGTGTGTGTCAGCCGGTGCATGTTTGTGTGTGTTAGTGCTCCTCTGCCTGTCAGTGCATGTTTGTGTGTCAGTGCATGTTTGTGTGTCAGTGCGTGTTTGTGTGTGTCAGTGCGTGTTTGTGTGTGTCAGTGCGTATTTGTGTGTGTCAGTACATGTCAGTGTGTTAGTGCTTCTCTGCCTGTCAGTGCATGTTTGTGTGTGTCAGTGCCTGTCTGTGCCTCTGTGTCTTTTTTTCATTATTAATCTTGTATCTTTTGTCAATCAGCTGTTCAGCAGGACCAGAATAGACTGGTGTTGCTGGAAAGAGGCAGGTAAGATACAGATACACACAGACACTGACACATAATGTACAGAGACAGACAGACAGACAGAGACTGACAGTATCACAAACAAACCACTTTGTTTTTCCCTAGGGAAACTTCAGAATCCACACTTACTTCAATGCAATGTGTAATCTCAGGCTGCAAGCTAAAGCATAAAAAAAGATAAATGTGAATAATAATGAATAGCCTTGGGTATTTTATTTAATGGAAGAAAACAGGAATTTTCCAGGAATCACTAGATTGTCGGGTCTGTCCTTGGGAATGTTTGGCAGGATGCTGGTTCTAGAGAGTGAGAAGAAGCTGGACTTCCAGGGCTGGATGTCAGACATCCAGCAGGCCGCATGCCGAGCTGGGGACTCCCTCACGGAGCAGCAGCTCACCAGTGGCGACATTCCTGTCATCGTGGAACGCTGTATCAACTTCATCATGCAGTTTGGTGAGGAGCAAGGCCTAGCATGGTGAAGTATGGCCTAGCAAGTCCCAGCATAGCTTAGCATGACCCAGCATGGTGAAACATGGCCTAGCATGTCCCAGCATAGCTTAGCATGACCCAGCATGGTGAAGTATGGCCTAGCATGTCCCAGCATAGTTTAGAATGGCCCAGCATAGTGAAGTATGGCCTAACAAGTCCCAGCATAGCTTAGCATGACCCATCATGGTGAAGTATGGCCTAGCAAGTCCCAGCATAGCTTAGCATGACCCAGCATGGTGAAGTATGGTGTAGAACAGGGGTCGGCAACCTGCGGCTCGCGAGCCACGTGCTGCTCTTCTCAGAACAACAGATGAATTCACATTTTCATGCCTTAACATATTATGATAATATGTTCCTAAAGACAAATCATTTATTCATGAGTTAATATTATTATTTTTCATTAAGACATTTTCTAGCTATATGTGAATTATGGTCCAGAATGGCCCAGCACAGGTCAGTATGGCCCAGCACAGCCCAACCAAGCACATCCCAGTATAGCTTAGCATATAGCCAAATATGACCCAGAATGGCCTAGCATTGCCTAGCATGGTGAAGTCAGCAAATGTAACTCAAGGCTCTGGAAAACTTTCAGGACAGCGTCCATCAAACACATGTGCAGAGTTGATGTTCAAATGCATCCTTGTGCTTGTGCACATCTGTGTGTGAATCAGGGCTGACATCACAGGGGATCTACAGGAAGTGCGGCGTGAACTCCAAGATATCCGCCATACTTGAGAGCTTCCTGCAGGATGCCCGCAACACACATCTGAAGGAGGGCGAGCACCATGTGGACGACGTGGCCGGAGTCCTTAAGAGGTTCTTCAGGAACGTCAAGGAGGGCATCTTCACCAGCCAGGGGGCCCCTAACTGGCTTCACGCTATAGGTGTCTTCATGTGTCTGATGGGACTTTTAGAAGATTCTTTAAAAAGATGGGCAAATGCCCCCTGCCCCCCCCATTCTACGTCCAATAGTCTAACCCGATTGTTACTCTGTGACAGAAATAAAAGAGCAGAGTCAGAGAATTGCACAGTACCAGACTCTCCTGAACGCTCTGCCGCCAGTCAACAAGGCCACCCTTCGAACCCTGATCAGCCACCTGTACTGGTGAGGCCCCACCCACCACTCCCCATCTATTATATCCATTTTTCCGGGCACTGCTGCCCTCCCAACGGACCGTCCTTCTCATTAAAACTAAGATGTAACAGTTTTAAACAAGTCTGCTTTGTTCCAAAGCATTCAGCATTCTGCAACCACAAACCAGATGAACCGACACAACCTGGCCATTGTATTCGGTCCCACCCTGTTCCAGACTGACGGCACCAACAACACTGGCAGCCGAGTCATAGAGGAGCTCATCCAGCACTATGTGGCTGTCTTTAACGTGAGTGAGGGACAGGCAGGGGGCAGAGCATTTATAACGTAGATGTAATATAATGCTGTGCCGTCACTGGGCAGACATATGTCAAGTGCCATCACAGGGCAAAAGGTACTTTGATAAAAGTGTCATTTGTGGCTGAAAAGAAAACATACTGCCCCCACAGCTTGGGAGGATTACTACAGTTGTATAAATCTGACAATTTTTCATAAAAACTTGTGTTTTTTCTTACAGGTCAGTGAAGAACAACTGCAAAAAGAGGTGGATGAAGTGAACTGGTTCATGAAGACTAATACAGAAAACTTCATGGTGGTCAGTAATGAATCTGCTCGATCTGTTAGCAGAGAACACCAGTTAATGCTTATTTACTTAATTTCCTCGATGGGTTTATTAATGTAACACACGTTTGTGTGTCTGTACTACTTGCTTGGACCAGTGGAAGCCAGACCCTGGATCTGAGATGATCTTCACGGTGTACCTGGAAGAGGCAGGCCAGATAAGAGAGCTGCACATCAAGGTGACACGGCCTCACCTTTGTGCTTCAAGCCATGGTGCATGTTTCAGAATCCCGGTGTCTCACCAAAGGTCATGTTCTGAGATGACGTATGTTCTGCCTTTGGCTGTTTGACTTCATTTACCGAGAGTGTCAGGTGTGATTCCACTGAATGAAAAGCCAGGGTGATGTAGACGTTGTAGATGCACATTGGGAAAGATAGTAGGTTCAGGTACATCTAGTAGAAACACTCACCATGGATATCAACAGGGCAAGTAATCAGCCATCTCCGCAAAAAAATATTGCGAAAGATTTTTCAGACAGCAGCAAAACTGAAAAATATTCACTTACCACCTGAAAGAAGGCAGTTGTATAAGATCCATGGGTCATGTGCATATCGTGTTCACAAACATAGCTGTGCCTTACGAGTTGTTGCTCTGCTGTTGTGCCTTACGAGTCAATGCTCTGCACTTGTGCCTTACGAGTTTATGTACCGTCATTGTGCTTTACAATTCTGCTTAGCTGACACCTTCTCCATGTAGGTTACCCACAGATTTCTTCTTTCGCCTTCCTCATGGCTTTAACTGAATGATTTGTGAATGGGCTTGCCTGGGGAAGATAGCAGCCAATCCCAGGCCACTGTCAGCTTTCTTCTATCTTGCCAGGTGTGTCCCACCCTCAGCGCCGCCGCCATGACCTCAGAGATGCTAGAGAAGCAGAGCATTACCCCACAGGAACGGGACTACTGGAGCAGCTTTGAAGTCAACAAGACTGAGGACACAGGTGTGAGGACAGTCAAGCGAGAGAGAGCTGCAGAGAGACAAACTGTGAATTAAAGCATAGTAACCACAGTGAAACATAAGTGTACTTATCACTCTGGCTGCATACTGTGGGCAGGTCACAGGTCTACCTGGTCGCTAATTAACACCTATGGCCCTACCCACAGAACGTGCACTGCATCACCTGGAGAAGGTGTTTCCCCTCTTGAGCTCAGGCAGCACTCTGGTGGTTAAGAAGGACGATGCCATGGAGACCATGCTCACATACCTGGGTATGTGACCTTTGCCTGGCCACACACATAATCAACATTAGAACAAGCAGCTCCATTTGTGCTTTTTAACGTTCAGCCTACCCATGCATAAGAGATTGTGAAGAACTTACCCTGGATCTACTTTTGCTTCTGTTTTCTGGTATGCTAGCACTACAACTCTAATGTGTAGCTGTAAGTTAGTAAGGTGCTACATGCTCTTGCCAAACCCCATAGTGATAGAGAACGTAATCAGAATGAGTCCTGTAGACCCACAGAAAGTGATAAAAGTGCTTCTGTTTTTTGGTTCTTCTGCAGCCAGCAAAACCAACATCTCAAAGTACAAGACCATGAAGGTCAGGGAGGGCATCTTTAAGGGCTTCCAAGACCGCTACGTCACCCTCAGTGGCACCACAATCAGGATCTACAAGGAAGCACAGGTAAATTAGGTAGGAGATACCATGTAGTAATGCTGTCTATCCTTACCGGCCTTGTGCTTCTCCATGGGCTGACAAGCAATCTTCAGGGCAAATTCCTCAGGATACCTTCTGCTGGTCACGTTCCTGATAGCATACTTCTTAGGGCGTGTTCCTCAGGATACCTTCTGCTGGTCACATTCCTGATAGCATGCTTCTTAGGGCATGTTCCTCAGGATACCTTCTGCTGGTCATGTTCGTGGTAGCATACTTCTTAGGGCATGTTCCTCAGGATACCTTCTGCTGGTCACATTCCTGATAGCATACTTCTTAGGGCATGTTCCTCAGGATACCTTCTGCTGGTCACATTCCTGATAGCATGCTTCTTAGGGCATGTTCCTCAGGATACCTTCTGCTGGTCACATTCCTGATAGCATACTTCTTAGGGCATGTTCCTCAGGATACCTTCTGCTGGTCACATTCCTGATAGCATACTTCTTAGGGCATGTTCCTCAGGATACCTTCTGCTGGTCACATTCCTGATAGCATACTTCTTAGGGCATGTTCCTCAGGATACCTTCTGCTGGTCACATTCCTGATAGCATGCTTCTTAGGGCATGTTCCTCAGCATACCTTCTGCTGGTTACATTCCTGATAGCGTACTCCTCAGGGCGTGTTTCTCAGGAAGTCTTTTGCTGGTCATGGTTCTGATAGCGTACCCCACAGAGCGTGTTGCTCAGCATACCTTCTGCTGCTCATGTTCCTGATAGCATATTCCTCAGAGCATGTTCTCAGGGCTGCATTTTGAAAGATGATCTCTGTTTCTTCTCCTTCGCAGAGCGTCCGACCTGAGAGGGAGCTGCCAGTAAAATCACTGACTCTGTACCAGGGCATCAAAAAGAAATTGAATCCCCCAACAAGGTGAAGAACCTCAGATTCAGTGTGAATGGCAGACTGAGGGATAACTTGGGGCGGATCTGCATTATGACAGAATCCACCTTGCAGTGGGAGGCTTCTTGATTTATTTAAAAAAATATATTTTCACACTAACCCCTGATGGATTGAGAGAAACATGAGAGAAAGATCGATCCAAGCCATTCTCTTACATCATGTATCATGAATTGCCCTCATCTACCCCATTAAGCAAATAATACAGCCATAAAGAAAGACTGTAACTGACACAATAAGATCTTAACAAGATTAGACAAACTAATCGTAGCATTTAGCGAATCAAACGCAATTTACGCGGATACTCCTAAATCCGTTTATTTTAATGAGAATCTCTGATTACCTACCTCTACATTCTGCTACATGGTTTTCAGTATGTTGTCTTCTGCTTAAAATACAGAATAAGGGGTGTGGATTTAAGTATCTCCTAATATTAACTGGCATTTTTGTGCTTTTCCTATTAATTGGTATGGAAACCACAAACTGAGCAATAGACAGAGCCCTGGCCAGCTTATTCTTCATACTGTAATGCCTGAACTCTCCAACCTCCCTTCACCACTACACCTTCGCCTCTGACAGTAGTTGTGTCTTCTCAGGTGGGGCCTTACGGTGGTCAACAAACAGGAGAAGCGTCAGTGGTGAGTCTGCGTCAAGGCTGCTGCAGGTTGTTCTGCAGGATGCTCAAAAGAACAGAAGCCGTCTTGACTCTTATGTGGCTGGTTTGGTTTTAGCTACCTGTGCTGTGATTCGGAGACAGAGATGAGGGAGTGGATGTCCATCTTTATGAGCATCCAGGTGAGAGCCTGGCCATTTAATCAGGTTACCTTGACTCATTCTGCATGCAGGGAAGTCCCATTAACCTCTGTCATTCTCCTGCCTCTGCTTTCAGTATGACGGTGACGTTTGGCCGGCAAACACACAATAAGCTTCTACCAAGCCTTGTGATCAGACGTTGACAGGGAGGGGAGCGAGTCCTGGGACATTAATATGATCATAATATGGAGAATATTTCACGACTGTGAATAAAAATACATTTTATCCAATTTGGCATCTGGGGTTAAGCCTCCTTGGGATAAAGCAGGGTGTGATGCTTCAGTATGATGGTGAACTATAGGACTAGAACGGACAGCGCCGCTTCAAATCAAGCTCTCACCTGGACCTGGCAGCCACATCCATGCTATATGGGAGTCCCAGCGGGGGCAGACACCCTCATCCAGACCGTATGGGAGTCCCAGCGGGGGCAGGCACCCTCATCCAGACCATATGGGAGTCCCAGCGGGGGCAGACGCCCTCATCCAGACCGTATGGGAGTCCCAGCGGGGGCAGACTCCCTCATCCAGACCGTATGGGAGTCCCAGCGGGGGCAGACGCCTTCATCCAGGCCGTATGGGAGTCCCAGCGGGGGCAGACGCCTTCATCCAGACCGTATGGGAGTCCCAGCGGGGGCAGACGCCCTCATCCAGACCGTATGGGAGTCCCAGCTGGGGCAGACACCTTCATCCAGGCCATATGGGAGTCCCAGCTGGGGCAGACACCCTCATCCAGGCCGTATGGGAGTCCCGCTTGGGGCAGACGCCCTCATCCAGGCCATATGGGAGTCCCGCTTGGGGCAGACGCCCTCATCCAGACCGTATGGGAGTCCCAGCGGGGGCAGACGCCCTCATCCAGACCGTATGGGAGTCCCAGCGGGGGCAGACGCCCTCATCCAGACCGTATGGGAGTCCCAGCTGGGGCAGACGCCCTCATCCAGACCGTATGGGAGTCCCAGCGGGGGCAGACGCCCTCATCCAGGCCGTATGGGAGTCCCAGCTGGGGCAGACGCCCTCATCCAGGCCGTATGGGAGTCCCAGCTGGGGCAGACGCCCTCATCCAGACCGTATGGGAGTCCCAGCGGGGGCAGACGCCCTCATCCAGACCGTATGGGAGTCCCAGCTGGGGCAGACGCCTTCATCCAGGCCGTATGGGAGTCCCAGCTGGGGCAGACGCCTTCATCCAGGCCGTATGGGAGTCCCAGCTGGGGCAGACGCCTTCATCCAGGCCGTATGGGAGTCCCAGCTGGGGCAGACGCCCTCATCCAGACCGTATGGGAGTCCCAGCGGGGGCAGACGCCCTCATCCAGACCGTATGGGAGTCCCAGCGGGGGCAGACGCCCTCATCCAGACCGTATGGGAGTCCCAGCTGAGGCAGACACCTTCATCCAGGCCATATGGGAGTCCCGCTTGGGGCAGATGCCTTCATCCAGGCCATATGGGAGTCCCGCTTGGGGCAGATGCCTTCATCCAGGCCGTATGGGAGGCGTATGACGCTTCATCACCTTTTCTTGCTCTATATGGCACATCACACCATCAGCAGTTGCCCCTCACTGCAACCCCCTGACTCGATAAGAACCCTTCCCTTCCCAGAGCTGCATAGAAGACTGTCAGGTGCCAATATCAAATCACTTATTTCTGATTTCCATAAAACATGAATCACAGAAGCCAGGATCATGTACGGCTTCGCTCAATGCAGAATGTATAACGAGTCACAGAAAGCACTTGATATGCTTATAATCATATTGCCCTGCTTGCACTATTTTATTCCATTATTCTGTTATTTTATTTCTACTTATGTTTTGCTTAATTCATGTTCTTTGCTCTTATATGTAAATGCATCAATACCTCCAAAACAAATTCCTAGTTCTTGCAGTTGTACCTGGCCAATAAATCAACTCTGATTCTGATTCTTGAATTTAGTTAGAATTTGCTTCTGTAATACCAAACTGGGATGATGTCCATCTTATGGTCTTCTAATCTTAGTATAATACTTAAGACAGGAAGTTTATGTAATATGGCCCCGGATCTGGGCAGGTCCAGTGGACACCACAGGACACCGCGAGCCCGGCCAGGCCATCAGTGGGTGCTTGCCAGGTGCCGACCCGTCCGACGTCTGGATCCAGGGGTGGGTTCCAGTAGCCCAATTCTGAGCAGGGCACTCGGTATCTTTTTGCTATATTTCATTGGGATCTGTGTTGGACTATAGTTGCCAGACTGATCCAGGAAACGTAGCCCGCCAATCCCCCAGCTGGCTTGGGAATGTTTAATATGCCTCTAAACGATTTGTGTTAGTCTAGTCTATGGCAGGGGTCCTCAAACGGCAGACTCCGGTCCACATCTGCACAAATATAATCTGCACCACAGGATTATCCACAGCCCCTAAAACTGTACCAAATAGAATCCCCTCCCCCAGCTGATGAAATCTACTTATTGGTCTCCACTCCCCCATGGACTCTGGCTTTGACTGGCTAATGAAATTTTGACCCTGGGGAAAAATAACTCAGTATCCCTGGTCTATGGCTTAAGAAAGAAAGGCTTGATCTGCCCTGTCCGGCATGCTGTCAGATGAAGATGATAATGAGATTTAAATCAATTAAACTGATTGTTTGCTAGTCCCCTGAAAGCTTTATTTCATGATAAGTAAATAAATATATATGTGAAAGGCACATATAACCCCAGAAAGCAAACAGCAATTTCAAATGACAGCTGGTGGTTCAAATTGCCACTTAATTGTATATAAATAATCTGTAATCGAACAAGAGGTGTGCCAAGACATCCAGCAACATTCAGATTTTGTACAAATGTTCCACTGCTTGTTAGTTTAGTAATTTTACAAACAATCCCTGGTAGCAGCACACAAAGTCTGTTTGTAGACAATATTTTTATTAGTTTTTGAATAACGACATGACTGAGGTTTATACCCTTCAACGTTTGTTAGCATGACATTTTGCAGGCTTTGGTGTCTTAGAATGGGCATTTATCATTGTTGCTATCTGGGTATCGCAATTTTACGATGCATATGCTTACCCGGGGAAAGAGGGTGAGTTTCACTGGTAGACCCACTAATTCCCCCAAATATATTAAATTAATGTTCTGTACAGTTCCATTCCAAACTCGAGTCCATCTATTTTGCTTCAAATGAAGTCAGGCACAATAATTTCCCCTATTGAGCAAACGACAAGTCGCGTCATTCGCGGTTAATTGTATTGTTGTATATATTATTTATAATACATTACAATTCAGGTCATTTTCAATTTGTTTCCTGGTAAAACTTGGTAGGCCGTTAAAAAAAACAAAAAGTCTGTTTTCTGAAGCTAGAAGGCCAGAAAGAGCGAGGGTGCTAATCACCAGCTGACATAAGTATTACGGTTTCATGTCAAAACCTGCCAGATATTGCGCCGGACTTCGTGTTTACTTGCTTAAGCACTGCCGTTCATAATACTGACTTATATTAACTTAATTCATTCTACTTATTTGTAGATTAATATTGTTTCCTATACAGGCTAGATAACTCTATCCAAGCGGATATTTCCATAAGGCGTAAGGAAGTGGCACATGGGATTCATGTCGTCAAAAAAAATATGACAAAGATACCAATAGGATTTTGAAATGGGGAGTGTGATTTGCTCTCTTATTGGACGTTACGTTTAAATCTAGAAAGTCCCACCTCTCTGTAGTTCGCCCTGATTGGCTCGCGACATCATCCTTTATGAATGTCGGTCACATCCGGTCCAGATGACGACGCGGAAACAGAAAAAAAGGAAAGAAAAGAAGAAGGGAAGAATAGAGGAAAAGAAACTGGGGAAGAAATGAGAAAAGGCTTGGAAGAGCTTCAGAGTTCCTTAACACAGCGGAATATGTACTGACCTTTTAGACAGCAGTTCTCTGAACATTTAAGTGATAAACATTTCACGTAGCTCTAGTGTGCTGATATGGCTGACTGACTAATGAATGCTGCCTGGTTATCGGGTTTACCGTTTTACTAGTTAGCGATTCCTTGCTATCGGGTTCACTTTTAATAGCTAGCGCTGCCTGGTTATTGGGTTCACTATTTGCATCGCTCCATCTCTTTGAGCTGCGCCTGTGAGGATGGCGACAACGGCTCTGTACGCGTGTACTAAGTGTAACCAGCGGTACCCGTTTGAGGAGCTTTCGCAGGGACAGCAGCTGTGCAAGGTGAGCGACTGTGTATGAGGATGTGTGTGTGTGTGTTTGTTCTTCTTTATGTATGGCACATTGGGAGTGCTGTGTGTGTTTCAGAGGGTTCTCTGCCCGTATGTGGGTTTCTGCGTGTGAGGGTGCTGTGGGGGTCATGTGTACGTGTTTGTGTGTGTGAGAGAGTGAGGGTGTTTTCTCTGTGCCCCCTCACTTGTGTGGTGCTTTTACACATACCGTGTAAAAACAGTCCGGCACACTGACTGACAGGTGGGCAGAGTGTATATGCTTCTGTCAGGGTGTGTAGTGACCATCATCTATAATGATTATGTGAGGGTGGAGCTCCGGGGTCTTGATGCCGGAGTGAGTTTTGGCCAGGGGTTTTCGGGATGGTTCGTGGCTGGTTGTCCCTCACTTACTCGGTGAATCAGCCCCCACATGTGCGGCACACATATTGTGTCATTCATTCCCATCTGGCACCTATCACGGATGTGTGCAGCAGATGTCATGGCATCAAAACCAGTTCCATCTGCACTTCTCCATAAAGAAATACATGCCCTTTTTTGTGTTGAAACAGGAATGCCGGATAGCGCACCCTATAGTGAAATGCACATACTGCAGATCGGAGTTCCAGCAGGAGAGGTAGGTGGCGCCCCCCCTCTGTGTTTGGGAGCTTGGTGTTCATTGGTATGTAGAGAGGCTGTGGACATTTAAGATGTCTGTGTGGCACACCTTCCCTCACAGTATGAGACCAATATGATTTTTTTTCTTATCACTAAAGTACTTGAAAGATACTGGTAGTGAAGGATGTTGTCCCTGTTGCATGTCTGTGCCGTGTTTTGATTGGTTGGTTTCTCAGGGTCAGGTGATGTTCAGCCCTTACCTGGGTATGTGCTGTGATGGTCAATGTTTGGCTCAGACTTAATCTCATGTCAGCTTTTTTTCTTTTACAAGCAAAACGAACACAATTTGCAAGAAGTGTGCTCAGAACGTGAAGCAGTTTGGGACGGTAAGTGGATCCGTCTGCACTCTACAGCTGCATCACTTATCCTGGCTTTGGGTGTGCTGCGGCTCTATCCCTGGAATGTCGAGGGTCCAGAGTTACCCGAGCCATCCCGAGTGTACCAGAAATATGTCGTCTGACTGCTGTTACTTTGCTTTGAAGGTTGTAAAAACCTTGTGTCGAGCTCTTCAGCTCCTTCCGTATGTCATAGGCAGTGAGCGTAGCCTCACGGGGTAAGAGGTGTCGGTGGAGCGCGGGGCATGATGTGTGATGTTATGGTGTCGCCTGGTATCTCAGCCCAAGCCGTGCCAGTACTGCAACATCATCGCCGCCTTCATCGGCACGAAGTGCCAGCGCTGCACCAACTCGGAGAAGAAGTACGGCCCGCCACAGCCCTGCGAGCAGTGCAAGCAGCAGTGCGCCTTCGACCGCAAGGAGGAGGGCCGGAGGAAGGTGCGGCGCGACTGCCAGTGACTGACGGGGTGACCGGCCATGTGTGTGGCGCGAAGCTTGTGCGGATCGGGACTGAGTGTCTTGCTCCCTCTCTCCCCCCTCCACCAGGTGGATGGCAAACTCCTCTGTTGGCTCTGCACGCTGTCCTACCGGCGCGTCCTACAGAAGACCAAGGAGCAGCACAAGGGCCTCAGCTCGTCTCACTCCAACTCCTCATCGCTCAGCGATAAAGAGCACCACCGGCAAAGCGCCTCCCACCGCAAGTAGGCCCATCTTCCACTGTGTCCCACCCAAACAACCCACCATCCCCTCCTTGTGTTAAATTCAAGCCTGTGTGTGTGTGTCCGTGTGTGTCCCCCCTCCTGTCCCCAGGCTGAGCAGCAGTTTGAGTCCAGAGCAGGACCAGGGCCTGTGGAAGCGGAGGTGAGCTCACACCTCACCCCCACTCCCCCTATAAACATGTGCCTTGCTGAAGCCGTCATCATTTCGTGTTTTTTAGCTTGTTTAGTCTATTGCCTGCCGTGTTTGTCATTGAAAGACTGGCTAATTTCAATACAGAGTCAAAAAATAGAGCCCCAGTGTTCCTGTTTGAAGGGTGACCGTTGACCGTTGACCGTTTTTGCTCATCTGGTAGGGATGGGATACTCTGGCTCAACTTTGTATGCTCTCTCCATCTTTTGTTCCTCTTCCTCAGCCATAAGTCTTCATCGATTCAGAATGAAACCCCAAAGAAAAAAGCCAAGCTGGAGACCAAGCCATCGAACGGAGACAGGTGTGTGTCGGCTTTTGTGTTTGTCATGGATAGATGAGGCGGTGTGGTGCTCACTCTCACGCCCACCTACCCCCACAGCGGGTCCATCACCCAGTCCATGGACTCCGGGACCACGGACAACTTCATCCTGATCAGCCAGCTGAAGGAAGAGGTGATGACACTGAAGAGGATGCTGCAGCAGAGAGACCAGACCATCCTGGAGAAGGACAGGAAAGTATGTGGCTCCCCTAGGCAGTCTGAGCGGCCCCCGCATCCAGGTACAGTCCTGGATAAATCGTGACCTTGTTTATCCTGCCTCTCCTCCAAGCTGACAGAGCTGAAGGCCGACTTCCAGTACCAGGAGTCCAACATGAGATTGAAAATGAACAACATGGAGAAAGCGCACAAGGAGGCCATGGAGCAGCAGCAGGTACATCCCGTGCCTGCTCTGCCACCATGCCCACTGTCCCCCATACCCACCCGCCACAGTGCCCACATGTCCGCTTACCGCTCGCCACTCTCCCCCTACCTGGCTCCCAGCCCGCGTGTGAACCTGTCTCTCTACCACAGGCCAAGAACCGGGAGCTGCTCAAGCAAGTGGCAGCACTCTCCAAGGGCAAGAAGATTGAGAGGGCTGGGGGCACGCTGCTATCACCATGACGTCCCCCCACCAGACGGAGTGACGAGTGCTCGCTAAAGGAGCCTCTCTCTGAGGTTTCGATCGCTCTTCTCTTTGCTAATGGACATAGCTCAACACCTTTGTTTCACACCGACTCACGCACACACTGTAATGCTTGCATTCATCCTTCAAACACGCCAGCATCATCGTGGTCCGGTCCGGCTTCCCTAAGGGGTCCCATCAAAGCAATGCTGCTCTGTCCAGTCTGGTCCGGCTTTCCAGAGGAGTATTGTCAGAGCAATGCTGACTGTCTGGCTTGGACCAGCTTCCCCGAGGAGTATCGACAGAGCGACGACGCCCTGTCCGGCCTCCTCAAAGAGTGTCGTCAGAGCGACGACGCCCTGTCCGGCCTCCCCAAAGAGTGTCGTCAGAGCGACGACGCCCTGTCCGGCCTGGACTGACTTTCCCGAGGGAATGTCATCAGAGCGACTACGCCCTGTCCGGCCTCCCCAAAGAGTGTCGTCAGAGCGACGACGCCCTGTCCGGCCTCCCCAAAGAGTGTCGTCAGAGCGACGACGCCCTGTCCGGCCTGGACTGACTTTCCCGAGGGAGTGTCATCAGAGCGACGACGCCCTGTCCGGCTTCCCCGAGGAGTGTCGTCAGAGCGACGACGCCCTGTCCGGCCTGGACTGACTTCCCCAAGGAGTGTCGTCAGAGCGACTATGCTTGGTTCAGTGTAGTCCAGCTTCTGAGAACTTTTTAGTTGTACAAAATGTTAAACAGGACCTGGAACATTACTCGCCAGGGGAACATAGGTTTCTGTCTGAATTACCTTGGGGACAGAACCTGGATCAGTTTTTATATTCCTATGGCCGTTGTTTTTTTTTTATAATGTTTAATTTTTATTTATATGGATTTCCCTTGTCAGTGCAAAACAACTGGTTCATGTTGATGGCAGAAAGCTTGTTTATATTTTCAATGACTTCAGTATAAAATGTGGCGCTTGTACCCGGGGACGGCCGTGCCAGTGACAATGGTGCAGGCAGCACAGTTGGGGCCTGATCTGCAGCGTGTGGTGGGTGGAGCTCCTGAGTAACCACAAATGCCCAAGTAGCTCCATGAGGTTTATGCTGTTTGAGGAGCTGCGCCTTCCCCTCGGCACGTCGCTGCCATGGAGTGGCTGCGTGGCCTCGTTCTGGTCCGGAGACAGCTGGTAGCAGCGCTGCATGTGGAGAGCAGCAGTGCAGGCCATTTCGGAGGTGAGCCTCGCATCTGTTTTTAGTGGGCTATTCTTATAAAGATGGCATCCTGCCTGCAGGGGCGCTTTTGTACTTTTTCCAAATGCAGTGTTTCAGAGAATATTAAACCTAATAAAACAACACATCTGTGTGCCTCTTTTGGGCTCCCTGATTTTAGTCTGGGTGCGCCGGCCCCCTTAGTTATATGGCGTTGAGGAGAGACTTTCATTGGCCTAGTTTCTGCGGTGTGCGGTGAGACTGACGCGCCTCTGTGTTCATGTGTTGAGAGGAGCTAGGGCACTGGGTTGGGACTCCTTCGTGTATCGCCACACACACAGGCACTGGAAATGGCCCATTGATTCTTCCATGTTGCTGGCCATGCTCCCCCACAATGCATTGCTTCACTGATTAGCTTCTCTCCATGGCATCTGCCCTTGGCCGGAGACCTAATGTCTGGTCAGTGTTTCAGTTCTTGAGCAGCTGTAGCACCCTGTGGCCTTCACAATAGCCGGATTTCCTTTGTTACACTGCAGCCTGTGGGGCTGTAAAATGATATTAGGGCCCAGGAGTATAGCGGAGTAGCAGCTTCAATGATTTTAGGATGGTTTCTAGGTGTAATTTCACACATTTACCACTAGATGGATAGATGATGGCCTCATGCCATCGAGGCATGCTTTCGAGGATTAGATGAAATAAACTTTATGGAGCCCAGGAGCAATTCTTGTGGATACAAAACAAGTACACAGGGCACAGACAAGTGCTAAGACAGTATACAAATAAAAAATTGAGCAGGGTTTTCCAGATAGTGCCTTGTCCAATGAGTAAAGAAGAAACCTCCACTAGTTTTAATTCCATCAATGAAATATCCGTCCGTCTTGCATAATCACTTGCCCAGTGTAGGGTTGCAGTGAGCCTGAGGCCTGTACTAGGACGCAGGGTACATGCAAGGGCATCAGAGGGCAGCTGCTCACACTGTGGGTACCTTGAAGACACCCGTTCACCTAATTCCACGTCTTTGGACCGCAGAAGGAAACCTGTGCAGAAATGGGAAGAACGTGTGAAAATTTGAACCCGCAGCCACAGTATAGACCACAGGTTCCCCATACCATCCCATTAAAGCAACATTTTCATTATATAACAGATATTTATTTTTAAATAATTGAATTTAATATGAACAATGCCCGTTACTAAATTGCCCGTAGGTGTGCATGGTGTGTGAGTGTGCCTTGCGATGGGCTGGCCCCCCATTCTCGGTTGTTCCCTGCCTTGTGCCCATTGCTTCTGGAACAGGCTTCAGACCCCCCGTGACCCAGTAGGTTAAGTGGTTTGAAAAATGGATGGATGGATGGATGAACAATGCCCTTCAATGACAGTATACCTGGGTTACCAAACTCAAATAACCTGGATGCCTCAGCTAGATTTCCAGCTTAAGCTGAATGATATTACGCTGCTTATTCTCAGTAGAAAGTGATAAATTGATCTGCAGGACATATAAGAACATAAGAATGTTACAAATAAGAGGAGGCCATTCGGCCCATCAAGCTCGTTTGGGGAGAACTTAACTAATAGCTCAGAGTTGTTCAAATCTTATCTAGCTCTGATGTAAAGGAACCCAGGGTTTTAGCTTGCAATACACTAGTAGGAAGACTATTGCATACTCTAACTACACGCTGTGTAAAGAAGTGCTTCCTCAAATTCGCTTTAAAATGTTCTCCAGCTAATTTTCACTTATGGCCACGAGTTGTAGTAAACTCATATTGAAATAGCCATTTGACTGAACAGCATCCAGACCTGTTAGAATCTTATATACTTGGATCATGTCCCCCCTTAGTCTCCTTTGCTCGAGGCTAAACAAATTCAGCTCAGCAAACCTCTCCTCATAAGACATTCCTCTAAGACCAGGAATCATTCTTGTAGCCCTGCGTTGCACCTTTTTAAGGTATGGTGACCAAACCCGCACACAATATTCTAGGTGGGGTCTTACCAAGGAATTATATAAACGTAGCGTCACTTCCCTTGACTTAAACTCCACATGTAACCCAACATTCTATTGGCCTTTTTTATTGCTTCCCCACACTAGTGAGAGTGGGACATGGAAGCATCAACATACACACCGAGATCTTTCTCATAATCAGCTACCTTTATTTCAGTGGAACCCATAAAATATCTGTACCTTACATTTATCTATGTTAAATTTCATCTGCCAGGTATCAGCCCAGTCGCTAATTAAATCCAGATCCCTTTGTAGCCTCTGTGTTACTAGATCAGTATCTGCTACACCACGCACCTTGGTGTCATCTGCAAATTTAACCAGTTTACTGTATGTATTGGTGTCAATATCATTAATGTAAATTAGGAACAATAGTGGTCCTAAAATTGAACCCTGCAGTACCCCACTATAAATACAGGCCCACTGTGACATTGTGCCTCTAATAACTACTCACTGCTTCCTGTCTGTAAATCAGTTTTCGATCCAAGCTGCTACAGTTCCTAAAATCCCTGCAGCTTTGAGCTTAAGCAAGAGCCACTTGTGGGGGACAACATCGAAGACCTTCTGGAAATCTAAGTAGATGACATTGTAGGCCTTTTTGTGATCAATTTCTCTTGTAGCTTCCTCAAAGAACTCAAGTAAATTCGTTAAACAAGATCTGCCTCTTCTAAATCCATGCTGGCTATCCCTCAGAATGTTATTTGCATCCAGGTAATCTACCATTTTCACTTGGATTACCATCTTGGATCACCATTATTTTCCCAATAATGTTAGTTAAACTGATTTGCCTATAGTTTGCTGGATTACTTCTATCCCTTTTTTGAATATGGGCGTTATATTAGCATGCTTCCAATCAGAAGGTACCACACGTTCAATAATGACTGACAAATAAGTCACAGCCTGGTACTTTGAGATCCCTGCTTTATGTGGTTTTTCATGTGGCGCGTACAATGTCTCCACTTCTTGGTGAAAATAAAAAGTGGAGGACCGCTGTACACAGACGCACCAGAAACATCTTCCTGTACCTAAACCAGCACAAAGCTAAGTTGGCTACATATTTGGCAGCTTATTTGACAGAATCCAGTAGAGGGCACTCTGTATGCTAAATTAAAAGGCTCCAAGAATGTTTTTGGCATCATTTAACTATAAGAAGTTGATAATTCAAATATTTTTGGTCACATGGCCATTGGCTGAGAAATTAAACTTCTTTTAAATAAAATTCAGAATCTGAGTTGCTTCAGAAGGCATTAAACTGAAAAATTTACAGTGAAAAATTTTATTAAATAATATATATATATATATATATATATATATATATATATATATAATATCTAAGAAATCAAACACAATGTGCAATAGATAATGGATATGTTTATAGAAACATATAATAATAGTGTAATTGTTTATATTCAGCTGTCTGGGGGCTTGAACTCGGTCAGAAATTCAGTCCCACTCCGGTCGTGACTACTTCACTCCTTTTACTTAACTTCCTCCAAGTCAGACATATAGGCCTAATTCAGCGTTTGAAATAAAAGAACAAACATCTAAGTTGAAATTTTCCCATTTTTTTTTACTTCGCTGATTATGATTAAAAGCTGAAATATCATCATATGTCAACCAATAAAATGCATTACAGACTGAACCCTTTGCTCTTGAATAGAAAAGTATTAGCCTATGTATGTCTTAGTACTAAGTTGTAGTTTGTTGCCATATAAAAATGCATGGCTACACGGGGTTTTTTAAACGTGTATTTTTAGGCCACGAAAACCCCGGCATTTTTACCATGCCTAGAGAGTTAAAAGACCACGTGGAGACGTATAGAGGAGGGGAAAAGTGCTGTGTCGAGACGTATTCCGTTTCAGGGTTTATACCTCGACGACGTTCCGTAGGGGTAAGAGTTTAAGCATGACGCTTTGCTGTGTTTGCTCCGCTAATCTACGGATCCAAATACTGACCTCCACACCTTCCCGGGACGAACTAGGCTACTTCCTATATCAGCTAGGCCGGATAATGTATCGCAAAGGATTAGCAAATCACAGGCTCATTTAATTAATTATTGAAATTTATTTATTTAAAAATAAAAGGACACATGGATTTTTGAAATATTTATGTATTTTATATATGTTTCATGTTAATACGGCGTTCTATACGTGAACGGACAGGCTAAAGATCACTGCTCAAGACTACATATAATAAACGCGTTTTTTTATTAGGTAGATACGTTTGTCCCGATTCGTTTTCCGTAGAGCTTCTGGACCGCGGAGACATCTGGGATATTACAGTGTTCACGGTTCTTCAGTCGGTGAGTAAACAGTAAGTAGTATATGTTATGTTTTTCTTTTTTTATTATCATTATTATTGTTTTTCTGGATGTTATGTGAACGTTCTTATTTTGGTGTTGTATTACATTTCGCGCGGATGCTTCTTTTGCTACGCTAAGCTTGACGCAACAATGCTAACTAGCTAGCTTGTCAACAAACTCGCGGGATCCACGTTTTCACTGTTTTTTGACTGAAAGTTTTATTTGTATCACTTGCGTGTGGGTTTTAAAGTACCTTACTTGAAGTTGCTTTAGCACGGTTGGTGAATTTGTCAGGAGACCAATCCATCAAAGGTAGACGTGTGTTTGCCGTGGATAGAACAAATACTCTGTCAAGTAAATGGCCACAGCAAACGATCGAATGTCCTGGTAAAACGGGATCGGGCTGCTTCACTAAAGACGCCCAGCGGTGAAAGTGCTCGGATAGCGGTAAAAAGCAAGGTGTTGGACGTGGACCTTCATCGTCAGCTTCTTTCGCCCAGCAGAGGCGGGCGAGATGACGACAGCTGCCAGACCGACCTTCGAGCCGGCCAGAGGCGGCCGGGGGAAGGGGGAGGGCGATCTGAGCGCCCTCTCCAAGCAGTACTCCAGCCGGGACCTCCCGGGGCACACAAAGATCAAATACCGGTAATCTGTCTGTCTGTCTGCGCATGCGAGAGAGACAAAAAGAGAGCTTCCTATTTTTTTCTCAGTGTGTGGATGTACTATGCTAGGTGTGCCCAATTCACAGTACAGGAGTTATGTTAGTGATTTTTAAGAAATTTTATTTTCCTCCTCAAACAGACAGCCCACCCAGGATGCCCCAGAGGAAATCCGTGGGAGGGATTTTCGCCGGGAGTTGGAGGAGAGGGAGCGTGCAGTTGTCCGTGAGAAGACCAGGGAGCGGGGGCCCCGTGGTGAGTGCCTGTTGTTGTGACAATCACTTTCCCATAGAAGAAGCTCATTGTGCTTATGAAAAATCTCAGCTTAGCAAACTGAAGATTGTTCTGATTTAGTGAAAAATGTTTTAGATTTTCAGTTTACTAGCCTAGAGCGAATAGACTTTTTTTTTTTAAATCACTTTTCCTCTCTTTCAGAGCACACAACATCATCCTCCTCTTCATCAAAGAGGCCTCGCTTGGACCAGATTCCAGCAGCAAACCTGGATGCAGATGACCCTCTGACTGATGTAGGCTGTCTTACTGTTTCCTCCAGCACTCAATTTTAAAAAATGCAGATTTACATCTTGCATAAAAATAACAGTAAAATGTTTAACCACTCTGTCAAAGGGTAAGAGTCTTCTATGTCAGTCCAGTTAGTGTTTTCTGAAGCAACTGTGTGGGTATGTGTAGGATGACGAGGAAGACATTTCAGATGAGGACAGTGATGATGACGACACTGCCGCTCTGCTGGCAGAACTTGAAAAAATCAAGAAGGAACGTGCAGAGGAGCAGGAACGCAAGGTAGGCTACAATCCACAAGGATCTGGTCTGCCAACGGTCATGGGCATTTCCCACCATGCACTGGGGTACCTGTCCTCTTTGGTGTAGGAACGTGAGCAGAAGGCTGAGGAAGAGCGCATTCGCATGGAGAACATCCTGAGTGGGAACCCTCTGCTCAACCTGGCTAGCCAGCAACCGAGCCAAACACAGAGCACATTCAGCGTCAAGAGGAGGTATGTATTGTGGGGGGGGGGGGTGGATAGCCCCAAGGAGGCGATAGCACACCCTGCCACTGCAGAGACGGAACCCAGCACAAACACATCTTGGAGCTCGGGAAGTTTGTTAGAAACCTAAATGATCTGTATCATGGGTATTAACAGATTACTGTGCCCCCTTCCCCAGGTGGGATGATGACGTAGTCTTCAAGAACTGTGCCAAGGGTGTGGATGACTCGAAGAGGGAGAAGCGTTTCGTTAATGATACCCTGCGGTCTGAATTCCACAAGAAATTTATGGAAAAATACGTGAAATGAGCAGCCAGGATGCTGGCGTAAGTGTGAGGTGATCCTGAGCTCCAGTGGCTAGCCTGCAGTTACATGCCTGTTCCAGCGAGTCTGCTTCCCCTTTGACCGCAGTACAGCTGAACCCTGCTTCTGCTGGATATGTACATACATTCTGCAACACACTGTGTGGCTGCAGGTCACTCTTCCCCATGCAGTACGAGTAGGTTTATATGACTGAAAGGGGAAGCTGTGTTGTAAACTGTTATTTTTTTTTGGTTGATCACATCCATGTTCCTGGGTTTGTAATTCTTTTCTTTGTGTTTTTGTATCTTATTAAATTTAAGTGCATTTTTTGACCCCCTAAGCCTGCCTTATTTTATCCACTGATTTCTAGAACCTGAGCAGAGATGGAGTCTCTACTGGCATGTTAGCATGAGGGTCAATATTCCAAAATTGATCTAATTTCTGTTGGCATTTTGTCTGTTATCTGGTGCTCTTGAGCAAAGTTGGTGAAGCTCGCTTACTTCGTGGAATATGTGCTACACCTGTACTACTACATAAAAGAACCAGCTGAGGTTCATTGTCTAACACTGAAATAGGCTGTAAAGGCTGGATAGATGTATCAAGAGAGTCAGTGGAAAGCAGGCATTTTCACAGACAGGCAGAAGGTGGGTGTAAAACCTGGCACTGGATCCCAGGGAACATGGAGCCTAGAAAAGATGCAGCCACAAACACAAACTGTAACACAGGGGTGTCAAACTTCTGCCCCACACATTTTTGGGTTTCCCCTCATTTAGCACACCTGATTCTACTCCTTGTGCTAATTACCACACAGCTCTTGAGCTGAATCATTTGTGATGGAACAGGGAAAGAACTAAGCTATACAGGGTTCCGGCTCCCCAGGACTGGAGTTTGACACTTGCTGTAACACTATGAACTGAAAGTACACGAATTGAGAAATTAAAGCATGAGAACACGTTGCTCTGAGAATCACACACAGAATGATGGTACATAAATGAAAACCGCTGAAAATTCATGGTATATTACATAGGTTATTTTTGAACTTGGGAACTAAAAACTTCACTTGTGTGATCTGGTCTGGATTTAATATATGGGCCTTTGGGCACATATGTTAGATGCATTTCTGAATCTCATGACCCACCAATCAACTCTTTGTTTCTTTTTTTTTTTTTTTTTTCCAACAATATCTTTATTAAGATTTTAAAAATACAGAAATTACAGAAGTTAGAGTGCTTCCACATCGAAAGGAGCATCCAAGGCAACTAAATTATTGTATAACAATCAATCAACCTTTCTTGCAAATCAGACATTTAAAAGATGATAGAGAAATATTTAGGTGGAAGTACAAAATATGACCTGTAAATAATAACTTAATCAAATAAAAGAAAAACACAAAGCCCAAAAAAAAAAAAAACAAAACCCAACAACAAATAAGTTTCTCTATTTTCCAAGGGTTGCTCAACTCCACCTCAATTGTACTGTTCTGTATTGTTCAGAATTACAAACTCAAATTTATTTAGTTTAGGAAGCTGCAGAGGACCGACATCAATTACATCTCATCTGCCTCATTCACAATACTACTAAGATCCACATTTTCCATATATTGCATAAAGGGACCCCAAATGTTTTGAAAAAGTGACAGTTTTCCCTTGACAATGTAAGTAATTCTCCATAGGTAAAGTTGTGGACAATTCCTTTATCCAGTTAATGAGTTTTGGTTTACTGGTCTTCCTCCATGAGAGTGCTATGACTCTTTTTGCCAACAGTAGACATAAGTCCATGGCGGTAATTATCTTTCTAGACATGAGATGTCCATCAGGATATAAACCTAAAATAAATAGTTTAGGGTCAAGATCTAATTGTATACCCAATATAGTATCCAGAGCTTGTTTGATCTCTTTCCAAAACAATTGTACTTTATTGCATTCCCAGATACAGTGGAAAAATGTCCCTTTCTCCTCTCCACACCTGAAACACAAGTCCGGGATATCACCATTATACTTATTAAGCTTTTCTGGAGTCACATATGTCCTCATTAGCCAATTATATTGCAGTACTTTAAGACGGGTACTGGTAGTTTGTGTTTGTGCTTCAGCACATACCTCCTCCCAGTCTTCGGAGGATAAGTCCTCCTGTAAGTCTTCCCTCCAGGCATTAAGTTTCCCTAAAGAAGATTCAGGGGAACCCTCTACTAATATATTATATAGTTTGGAGATTATTCCCTTTCCAAAGCAATCTTTTTTCATTTCTGTTTCCAATGTGGATAACGGAGGGATTGACAAGCATTGATTTTGAGATAATCTAATAAAGTTTCTCACTTGTAGATATTTAAATCGATGTTTGCATGGAATATCATACTTGGCAATCAACTCCTCAAATGACATCAAAGTCTCATCCTCTGATCCCATGAGGTCCCCTATTGTCTTTAAACCTTTGTCAGCCCACTTCCTAAAACCAGGGTCTGCTCTGCCTGGAGGGAAAAAATGATTACCCCATATTGGGCTGAAGCGTGCGAGAGAGGTGGATTCACCCAGATATTTCTTAACCTGATACCAGATTATAATCATATTTCTGACTATAGGATTTTTTGTCTTTTTTTTCAACATTTTGACTTTTGCTGAATATAGGTATTGGGGAAGGGGAAGAGGTACCGAGCAGTTTTCAATATTCATCCAAGGCGGGAGGGATTTATCTGTAAAATAATACATCATAGTCCTCAATTGAGCTGCCCAATAGTACCAAAGTGGATTGGGACATTTGAGGCCTCCTCTTTCATACGGTAAGTACAAGAGTGATAAACGCAGCCTCGGTCGTCTATTATTCCACAAAAAACGTATAAAAATTGTTTTCAGGTGTGAGAATAAATTAGCAGGAGGTGACAATGGAATTTTCTGGAACAAGTACAGAAGTTTGGGCATTATGTTTAGTTTAAGAACATTAATTCTTGCTATAAGTGACAAGGGCAAAGGTTTCCATCTATCTACAGATGAGATGATGGAATCTATCATAGGGGTGTAGTTAGCTCCAACAATGTCTCTCAAACATGGCACTATCCTAATCCCGAGATAGGTAAAACAGTCTACCATTTTGAATTGGAAAGAATTTCCGGCACTTCTTCTCTCTTCTGAGTTAAGTATCATTAATGAAGATTTTTCTTTGTTCACTTTATATCCTGATATCCGTCCAAATGTGTGTAATAAATCCAACAAGGCTGGGATAGAATCTTTCAGTTTTTCCAAAAAAAGGATGACATCATCTGCAAATAAAGCAATTCTATGTTCCTGTTGATTTACTGATAAACCAGTTATGTTTTTATGAGACCGCACCGCAATGGCAAACGGTTCAATTGCTAAAATAAACAATAAGGGGGACAAAGGGCACCCTTGCCTACATCCCCGTTTAATTTCAAATGGTTTAGATATAATTCCATTTGTCAGTATTTCAGCATATGGTTCATTATATAGAAGTCTAATCCACCGACAGAAATTATCCCCACAGCCAAATCTTTTTAATATTTCAAATAAGTAGGGCCACTCAACTCTATCAAAGGCCTTTTCGGCATCCAGTGATAGTAAAGCATTGTCTGTTTTTCCTTCCTGATTATGAAGAATATCCAACACTCGTGTCACATTATGAAATCCCTGTCTACCTGCAATAAACCCATTCTGGTCACAGGGAATTAGATCAGGTAAAAATCTCTCCAGTCTTCGAGCCAAAATTTTACAAAGTATCTTTAAATCCACATTAAGAAGACTTATTGGTCTTAGGTTTCCACATTTATTGCACGGTTTACCTGGTTTGGGTAGTAAAGTTATCAGAGCTCCTCTTAATGAAGCCGGAAGGATTCCCTTCTCAAATGAATCCGCGAACATGTCAAAAAGAGGGGACAGCAATTTAGTTTTAAATTTCCTATAAATTTCTGTCGGCAGCCCATCTGGGCCTGGGGTTTTACCTGTTTTCAAATGATCTATTGCTATAGATATTTCCTCCTTTGTTATAAGTGTATTAAGGTCTGCACTTATTAGTTCTGAAATGCTAGGTATCTGAAGGGTATCTAAGAAGAGATTTTGCTCTTGTCCCATATGTGTTATGTCTGAGCTATATAGTTTTTCATAAAAAAACTTAAAAGTTTCATTAATTCCTAGAGGGTCAACAATGATCTGTCCATCACTGTTTTCAACTGAAGTAATGTTTTTCTCATTTTGTAATTGTCGGAGGCGCCAGGCTAATAATTTCCCGGGCTTTTCCCCTTGGTCATAGAATGATTGTTTAAGACGCAAAAGATGTGAGGCTGCTTTAGAAGCAGAAAGTTCGTTATACTGTGTTCTTAGTAATAAAAGCTTTTGATGGACTCTTGGACAAAAGGTTTGAAAGTATTCTCCCTCAAGCAGCTCAATCTCCGCCTCCAACTTTTTTGTTTTCTGATAAGTTTGCTTTGCTCTATAACTTGTAAAACTAATAATCTGACCTCTTACGTAGGCCTTAAAGGCTTCCCACCTTGTGCAGGGTGACGTTTCATCCGTATTAGTTTAAAAAAATATATTTATTTGATTGTCTATAAAAGATGTAAATTCTGAGTCTAGGAGCCATTTTTGTTTAAATCTCCATCTAGGGGGATCTCTTTTTAGTCTTAAATCTTCATATATTAATGAGTTTGGCGAATGATCAGATATTAAAATACTATCGTAGTGACAATCCTTTATTTTGTACCTCATATTGCCAGAAACTAAAAAAAAATCAATACGCGAGTATGATTTATGTGTATTTGAGTAGCAGGAGTATTTTAAGACCTTGGGGTTCATATCCCTCCAAATATCCCTCAGATCAAGTTCTTTCATAAAATGTTGAATAGTTTGTCTACTTTTAGGATGCGAGAAATCAATACCTGAGCTCCTATCCAATTCTGGATTCAATGTACAATTAAAATCCCCTCCTATAATAAAGCTACCAGACAGAGATGATGCTGTGAAAAAAAGATTATGAAAAAATTTTTGGGTCGTCAATGTTTGGAGCATAGATATTTATCAGGATTATTTTTTCCGTAATAAGTGTGCCCTGTAAAATAATATATCTCTCCGCCTTGTGTTTAATAACCCTTGTCACATGGAATGGTATAGATTTGTGGATCAAAATCATAACACCTCTTGCCTGAGAGGTGAAGGGTGCAGAATATATACTGCCCTGCCACCTCCTCCTAATCTTCGCCTCTTGACTAGACAACAGGTGTGTTTCCTGAAGTAGCATGATATCAGAGTGCATAGATTTCACCCTAGTCATTACTTGTTTTACCTTCTCCAGTTTTTGTAGTCCTCTGCAGTTCCAAGAAGAAATTTTAATTCTTATTCCACCAGACATAACACACAGCACTAAATGAGCTTCCCAACACATTTGAAATATTAAAAGATAGAGAAACAAATAACATCTGAATGTCAAAAACTACACCCACAACAATAAGTATTGAACATACCCCTTTAACTTGAACTTTGGTACCCATTTCCCTCCCCCTATATATACTGATACCTGTCTAACAGCTAAAGGTTGTTCCACCCAAAAGTGAGGATCAACCGACTATGCCTAAACACCTTTCCCCCCTACCCCACCCCGCTACATAAACAGAAAAACTCGTTATTGGATACATTAAGAAAATTAGGCTACTAATAGTAGCTGTAAGCCTCTGGACCGATAAACAAATATAACAAATTGGCCTTTCTCTCTCACTCTTCTTTTAAAACTTAAAGCTCAGTAATTATCCCTTCATGCCAACACACAGCATGTCAATGATTACATTCTCAACCCAGTCCACTTTCTGACCTCAGAGCCTTCACAAAATTCTCAGCTTCACCTGGCTGGTTAAAGATGCGAGACTTTCCGTTGTATGTCACTATCAGTCGCGCGGGAGGAATCATGCCGTACCGGATCCCCATGGAGCGAAGCTGTTGTCTCACGGCGTTAAACTCTTTCTGTTTTCTGTGTACACCAGTCGCCAGGTCCTCATAAAATCTCACCGGACGGTTCTTGAAAAGAATCTGTCCCTTTGCCCTGGCAGCTCTTATCACGGTCATTTTATCCTTGTAATTTAGGAACTTCATGATCATTGTCCTCGGTGCAGCGGTGTTTGACGTATTCTTCTGGCCGATCCGATGAGCTCTCTCCAGCGTCAGAGCAGTGCGTAGCGGTGCCAAGTTCAGAGCCTCCGGCAGCCAGTTTTCCAAGAAGACGCACGCGTCCTCTCCTTCCGCGCCCTCGGGCAGGTTAACAAGTCTCAAGTTAGAACGTCGCGATCTGGCCTCCAGATCCAGCACTTTGTCTTCGAGATCTTTGTTGTTATTTTCAAGAGTCCGTGCCTTTGCTTCCAAGGTGGTGATACTATCTTCTGCTGCAGATATCCGGGCCTCCGCCTCACCGACCCGCTTAGCACACTCATTAATATCCTTCCTCACAGTCTCTATTGCTGACAAAATACCGTCCAGTTTGGAGGAAAAATCCGATTTCAAGTTTGCAATAGCCGCCAGTACTGCGTCTAAGCTTTCGACCGTCTTTCCCCTCTCATTTGGCTTGTCAATTTTCTCCTCCATCACCTGACAGGTGTTGGTATTATTCTCGCTATCTTCACCACTAACATTAGCTTCACAGCTAGCCTCGGAGCTCGACTTAGAAGTGAAGTTAGACAATTTCGACTGAGTCGGTCTACTAATGGTTTTAAGTTTCTTTTGCGAGAGAGGCATCACTACTGGTCTTGTTCAACGTCCAATAAATGAGTATTATTCAGGATTTTACAGAAAAATAGCGGAGCAGAAGTGGGCACGTCTTCTCAGCAAGCCGCCATTACCGGAACCAACTCTTTGTTTCTTACATGAAGTCAGGTGTGAGTTTACGAAGGGGCACTAAATACAGAAATCCCTTCACATTCCTGACGGTTAGGAGCAGAAGATCCCCACGAATGTGAAAATCCGCTAATAACGAGCACCGTTAAAGGCACCCTACTAATAGTCTGCTAGCCTGAACGATACCATAAAAGGTCTATTACCAATTCTTAACCAAACAGTACTGTGCTATGCACTTTGCATACCAAATTGCTTTCTCATTTTCCACAGCTTTTTAAAATACAGACTATCTACATTATGCCCCTTTAAGTTACTGCTATGGCTGGCACAGTTCTGCAGTAGATAGCATTGCTGCCTCACAGCAAGAAGGTCTTGGGATTGATCCCTGGTTTGGGCATAGGACCTTTCTGTGTGGAGTTTGCATGCTCTGCTGGGGGCTCCGGTTTCTTCCCACAGTCCAAAAGTGTGCATGATCGGTTGATTGCTGACACTAAGTTGGCCCCGTGAGTGTGTGAGCCCTGTGGTTTATTGCCCAGACTTAGGTCCTGCCTGTGTCTCTTCTTCCCAGGTTAGGCTCCGGTGACCCCTGTTGGGATTACGGTGACGTATGGAAGCTACTACTTTATGTAGTGGGAGCACTATGTTTGTTTTGGACTCTCTACTAAAAATGGAAATTTAACAGCACTGAAGAGTTTTGTTAGAGTTGTGGGTTGCGGACGGGCAGGAAGGATCAGGCAGGTAGCCGAAAGTCGGGAAAAATGGGGATTTATTAAAGGGGAAGATGGCTAGGGGAAGGGCAGGATGGAAGAACAACACTAGCACTGACTAACGTCAATGACAGACAAGAAGCAGGGCAAGACGTGGACTGAAATAGACAAAACTGAGCGAAAATAATAGGACACAGCTGGGCCAGATCGGGAAAGCACACGTGGATAATCAGGGGGCGTGGCACACACGAGGATCGGACGAGCCGGGCATGACAGAACCCCCCCCCCCCCCCCCCCAAAGGCGGGGTCTCCGAGCGCGCCTCAGGGGAGGTGACGGAAGAGACGAGGGAATTTTACTGTACTATTACTGATCTTTCTACCATGGGAGTCTGTGGCAGCCCATAGAACCCCGCACTGGATTTTGATCAAATTTGTAACTTTGACACAGGACAGTCCAAGGTTTACAGTCATCAAATCTGGGTCAATCCATCCATCTCAACACCATTACCCGCAGACCAAATTTTAAGGTGCATTTTTGCTTAAAACTTTCTCTTTGAATCCTTGAGTTTTCTCAATTTCAGTGCAACCATCGCCAGTAAAGTCCACCATTGTAATGATCGCGTGTCGGGCGAGAGAGCAGGGAGCAGGGAATCAGGATTGGGCAGACGGAAATCCAGAACACAGGGTTTATTCAGGCAAATACACATACAAACGAAAACTACATCAATGTTGTGGGGCGAGCGAGCAGGGAGCGGGGAATCAGAATGGGGCAGATGGAAATCCAGAACGCAGGGTTTATTCAGGCAAATACACATACAAACGAAAACTACATCAATGTTGTGGGGCGAGCGAGCAGGGAGCGGGGAATCAGAATGGGGCAGATGGAAATCCAGAACGCAGGGTTTATTCAGGCAAATACACATACAAACGAAAACTACATCAATGTTGTGGGGCGAGCGAGCAGGGAGCGGGGAATCAGGATTGGGCAGACAGAAATCCAGAACACAGAGTTTATTCAGGCAAATACACATACAAACGAAAACTACATCAATGTTGTGGGGCGAGCGAGCAGGGAGCGGGGAATCAGGATTGGGCAGACAGAAATCCAGAACACAGGGTTTATTCAGGCAAATACACATACAAACGAAAACTACATCAATGTTGTGGGGCGAGCGAGCAGGGAGCGGGGAATCAGGATTGGGCAGACGGAAATCCAGAACGCAGGGTTTATTCAGGCAAATACACATGCAAACGAAAACTACGTCAATGACCGGACTGGGGAAACAGACTTGAACACAGACTAAATGCACAAAACTGAAGGCAGGAAACGCAGAACAGCTGGTGAACGTAGGGATTCCAGACGGGGTTAATGAGGGGCGTGGCACACACAAGAATCATACGAGCAGTTCATGACAACCATATTGGATTTTCTGCTATTTTGAATTGTTTAAAAAACCTACTTTTGTTTACTAGTCCTAGATGTTGATCCTATCACCATCATATTTGGTATGTATCATCTACAATGTATTCTGACCAAAAGGTATTCAAAGAATTTCCCTTGGGAAATTCCAGCAACCAAATATGATATATACACAGGACTACAAGCAGGAAATGCAAAACAGCGGGTGAACGGAAGGATTCCACACGGGGTTAACTAGGTAGGCGTGGTCCACATGAGGTTGCGACAATACCTCTTGGGACATACCTCTTGGTCATTGAATTCAGTTGTTTCATTCAGATCTATTGCCACAGGTACATTCAAAATCAAGCAACTAGCATTGCACTCAGGTTTACAAACTTTTGTGAAAGACTGGGTCGTTTTGAAGAGCTCATTGAATACAAGCATGGTACGGTCATAGGATACCACCTTTGCAATAAGTTAGCCGAGGAATCTTCTTCCCTGCTTTCACAAAATCAGAATCAGAAAACTTTATTGATCCTGGAGGAAATTGCTTATGTGATGACTTCCACAACACACAAAGACAGAGAGACAGAGACACAAGAACAAAATAAAATAAGTCTAAATAAAATCTAAATAGAAATCCGTAGAAACAAAACAACCACAATATGAATAGACTATGCTACATACAGAAATGCTTGGAATAATATCTATCTATAAGTCACCAGTTCATCCACCACACTGTGGAGTGGGTGATCTACATTGTCCATGATGGACTGAAGTCTGGACAATGTTCACAGTTTCCACGTTGTCCAGTTCCTCACCCACCACTGAGCCAACTGTAGGTGGTATTCTTGCAAAATGGAAGCATTTAGGAGTTACAAAAAGTAACAGAGGGGGTGGTGCAGTGGTTAGCGCTGCTGCCTCACAGCAAGAAGGTCCTGAGTTTAATTCCTGGGTCAGGCATAGGACCTTTCTGCGTGGAGTTTTCATGCTCTTCCCATGTTCGTGTGGGTTTCTGCCAGGAGCTCTGGTTTCCTCCCACAGTCCTAAAGTGTACACGATAGATTCAAGATTCAAAGCGTTTACTATCATATGTACAGTAAAAAAGTGCATTTCCCAGTGCAATTAAATTCTTTCTTTGCTGTCCACACAAAATGCCAAGGTACAATATAATAGAAAAATAGTAAATAAATACTTTGAAGTGTAATGTGCAAAAAAGCTTAATGTGCAAAAAATTAAAGTACAGTATGAGGTAGGTGATGATGTCCATTAATCATACTCCTGTCAGCTGTTAAGGAGTCTGATGGTAGTGGGGAAGGAGGAGTTGTTGAGTCGGGAGGTTCTAGATTTTACACTTCTGTACCTCTGTCCTGAGGGCAGAAGTGTGAACAGTCCGTGTTGGGGGTGTGTGGGGTCTTTGAGGATGGAGGCAGCTCTCTTCTGGACTCTGCGGTGGTAGCTGCTCTTCAAAGAGGCAAGCGGAGTCTTCACCACTCTCTGCAGGTGTTTACAGTCCATAGCAGTAGTACCACGTGGTGATGCAGCTGGTCAATGTGCTCTCCACAATGCAGCTGTAGATGTTGCTGAGGATCTTGGTTGACATACCGAACTTCCTCAGCCTCCTCAGGAAGTACAACCGCTGTTGAACCTTCTTGACCAGCTGCATGGTGTTCAGTGTCCAGGTGAGGTCTTCACTGATGTGGATGCCCAGGTACTTAAAGCTGCTCACCCTCTCCACTTCACGCTCCTGGATGAACAGTGGCTTATGAGGCCTCCTCCTCTTCCTCATGTCCACTATCATCTCCTTTGTCTTGTCCATGTTGAGTGTGAGGTTTTTGTCCTCACACCATGACACCAGACCGGCCACCTCTCTCCTGTAGGCCGCTTTGTCCCCTCCAGAGATGCGACTGATCACTGCGGTGTCATCCACAGACTTTAGGATGATGTTGTCTTTGTGGGAGGCAACACAGTCATGGGTGAACAGGGTGTAGATGATGGTGCTGAGGACCTGTGGGATGGCAGAGTTCGTGGTGATGCTGGCTAAAGTCCTGTTACCGATCCTGACAGACTAAGGTCGGCCAATGAAAAAGTCCAGGAGCCAGTTTCAGAGGGTGGGGTGCAGGCCAAGTATGGTCAGTTTGTGGTTGAGTTTGTTGGGGATGACCATGTTGAAGGCAGAGCTGTAATCAAAGAGCATCCTGATGTAGGAGTCTTTGTTTTCCAGGTGGCAGAGGGAATAGTGAAGGGCAGCAGCGATGGTGTCTGATGTGAACTTGTTGGGCCGGTAGGCATACTGCAGGGGATCCAGAGTGTCTGGGATGTTGCTCTGGATGTGGGCCAGCACCACCAACTCAAAACACTTCACAATGATTGGAGTGAGTGCTACACATCTGTAGTCATTCATACAGGTGGCTGCGCTTTTCTTGGGGAGGGGGACAATGGTTGTGGTCTTGAAGCAGGTGGGAACGGTGCTCTGGCTTAGGGAAAGGTTGAAGATTGAGGTGAGAACATCAGCCAACTCATTGGTACATGCTTTGAGGGTCCGTCCAGGGATGTTTTCTGGTCCTGTTGCCTTGCACGGGTTGATCTTCCTCAGTGCTTTTTGTACCTGGTCTGTTGAGACTGTTGGCAGAGGGGCCGGGTGGTCTGGGAGGTCTGGGTGTATGCATGCCTCCTCTCTCTGCTGTGGCTGGGGGTTTCAAAGTTGGTGTAGAAGGTGTTGAGATCATCCAGCAGACTGCCTGAAAAGCCGGTGGTGCTCTTGGTGGCCCTGTACTCTGTGATGTGCTGCAGACCTTGCCACATCCGCCTGGTGTAAGCAGAAAAATAGAAGCCATCCAGCAAGAGAGCGAGTACGCAGCATGTGTCATACCTGACTGTTAATCCAGGGCTTCTGGTTGGGGAACTTCCTGACTTGTGTGGTGGGCACGATATTGTCAACATAAGTGCTAATGTACCCAGTCACGTACTCAGCACAGTCCTGCATATACTGACAGAATAGTCTTCCATAGTGGCTGCAGTTTTGAACACATCCCATTCTGTCTGAGCAAAAGAGTCCTGCAGGATGCTCTCAGTCTCTGGGGTCCATACTTTCACAAACTTGGTGACAAGGTTTGGTTGTTTCAGTCTCTGTCTGTAAACCGGGTACATGAACAGAAAAATGTGGTCTGACTGTCCAAAGTGGAGGCGGGGTGCAGCCCTGTATGAGTTCCTTATGTTACTGTAAACATAGTCCAAGGTGTTCTTGTCATGGGTGGGAATGTCCACGTGTTGGTAAAATTTGGGAAGTACAGCCCATATGTTGCACTGGTTGATGTTGCTGGCGACGATGAAAACAGCATCTGTATGAGTTGTGTCTAACACGTTGATGACGTCGTGGAGTTTGGCAAGTGCTGCTGTGGAGTTAGATCGCAGTGGGATGTAAACAGCAGCCAAAAACAACAGCTGAGAAATCCCTTGGTATATAGTAGGCGCGGCATTTCAGCAGTAAAAACTCCACGTCTGGCAAACAGTACTTATAGACAGTCTGTACATCTCTGCACCACAAGTTGTTGATAATTACGCACACACCTCCCCCGTTAGCCATACCGGAGGCTGCGGTCCAGTCTCCACGGTGTACAGAGTTAGTCTGTAGCTGAACGGCGCATTCCGGAATTTTGTCCAAATGCCATGTCTCGGTGAAAATAAGAGCGCAGCACTCTCTTATTTCCCGCTGTGTTGTGATCTTGGCTCATAGCTAGTAAAAGGCTGGGTACTGGTGGTCTACTAGCTCGAGCCTTTAGCCTGGAGTCCCCCCTCCCTTGCTTTGCTTCCGTCGCTGTCTCCGGAGCACTCTCCTGGGGAGAGCTCACTTGGACTTCGGGGCCTTCCTGGGAGTGGTGGCAGTGGCTGCCGGGGCAGACAATGACTTGAAGCTCCGGTGGTATAAAACCAGTAAAGTCCAAAAGATTGTGGGAGTTGCCAATGTCTAGTAGTGTCTGTCTGCTATAAGGTAGCAGTGCACAACACTTATCCAGTACAAAAAGAATAGAAAACACACAAAAAACAAGAAAAAGGCGGCATTTCAGAGCGGAGCGAGCAAACACATCTGCCACGGGGGGCGCCATCTTGAAATATAGGTTGATTGGCGACTCTAAGTTAGCCCCGTAGTTGGCTAACTTAGAGTGATGGATGGATGGATAAAGTAACAACTGAGTGCAAAGGCACATAGTGTGTAAAAGTCACCAACACTCCGTTGACTCAATAATTGCTGAATTCCAAAATTTCTCTGAAATTAACCCCAGGACAAAAACTGTGCATTGGGAACTTCAAGGAACAGGTTTCCATGGCCAAACAGCTACATGCAAACCTTGCAATGCCAAGTGTCAGAAGGAGTGGTATAAGGTATGCTGCCACTAGACTCTGTTCTGTGGAATGATGAATCACACTTCTCCGTCTGGAAGTCTGATGGACAAGTCTGGGTGTGACAGATGTCAGGAGAACCAGAACACAGACCTGCCTGACAACATTGTACTAACTGTAAAGTTTAGTGGAAGTTGGATAATGGTATGAGATTGTTTTTCAGGGGTTGGGCACATAGTTTCAGCGAAAGAAACTCTTAATTATTCAGCATACTAAGACATTGTGGACAATTCTATACATGCAGCTTTGCAGGAACTAGTTTGTGAAAGGCCTCTTTCTGTTCCAGCATGATTGTGCTTCAGTACGCAATGCAAGGTCCATAAAGACATGGTTTGGTGAATTTGGTGTGGAACTTGACTGGCTTGCACGCAGTCCTGATGTCAACTTCATCAAACCACCTTTGGGAAGAAATTTACAAACGAGAGGAGGCCATTCGGCCCATCAAGCTCGTTTGGGGAGAACTTAACTAATAGCTCAGAGTTGTTCAAATCTTATCTAGCTCTGATTTAAAGGAACCCAGTCTTTTAGCTTGCGCTACACTAACAGGAAGACTATTCCACACTCTAACTACACGCTGTGTAAAGAAGTGCTTCCTCAAATTCATTTTAAAATGTTCTCCCGCTAATTTCCACTTATGGCCACAAATTATAGTATTTAAACTAATATTGAAATAGCCATTTGCCTGAACAGCATCCAGACCTGTTAGAATCTTATATACTTGGATCATGTCCCCCCTTAGTCTCCTTTGCTCGAGGCTAAACAGATTCAGCTCAGCTAACCTCTCCTCATAAGACATTCCTCTAAGACCAGGAATCATTCTTGTAGCCCTACGTTGAACCTTTTCCGAGGCAGCAATGTCCTTCTTAAGGTATGGTGACCAAACCTGCACACAATATTCTAGATGGGGTCTTACCAAGGTAAGGCATCACCTCCCTTGACTTAAACTCCACACAGCAAGAGATGTAAGTGGGACATGGAAGCATTAACATACACACCAAGGTCTTTCTCATAAGCAGAAGACCTTCTGGATCACAGCTGTGGCCTTTTTGTGATCAATTTCTCTTGTAGCTTCCTCAAAGAACTCAAGTAATTTTGTTAAATAGGATCTACCTCACCTAAATCTATGTGGGCTATCTAACAGAATATTATCTGAGAATAATAGAAGAGATTGGAAGCCACATCTGGCTTCGCGGCCAGATATTCTAATACTTTTGTCCATATAATGTATCATCTACAGAGGATTCTAACCAAAAGGTATTGAAATAATAACTCTAGGGATGTGAGCCATATATAAGCAATGCTTGCTTTGACTCTCACCAAACTTGCTATGGGGCTGGTGTCAGGGTGATCCCTAGGGGATCCCGCTCAAGTTCCTCCTCCTCTAATGAGAAAGGAAGAGCGGTGGTCAGATGAGCAAACAACTCATGAACTTGAGTTGGGACTCCTGGGAACAGGACCGGGACTGACAAAGCGCAGGTGTGGCAGGTGTCACGGGGCGAAGCATCTCAGGAGCTGGGACAGGTAGCTCGGGGATGGACATGGGAACAACAGGGACTAGAGCAATGGAGACTGAGCATACTGAAAGTCCAGCAATGGGAAACTCTGGGACAGTAGGTGTCACAGGGGAAAGCGTCTCTGGGATAACGGGAGGAACCTCGGGGACAAGCACGGGAGTCACAGGAACAGGTACGGATATGGTGGAAGGATGTGCTTCAGGGACCTTGGTTGTTGACCTGGATGGAGCAGCGGGACCTTAGGCGCTGACCCGGATGGAGTAGTGGAAACTTCAGGCACTGATCTGTCTGGAACGACAGGAGGGAGGTCGGACGACAACTCGGGAGGAGTAGTTGCTGGCAACCCTGGTGTGACAAACATCGCCAGGAGGAGTACTGTGAGGTAAGTCTCAGGTTTTGTCACAGGGAAGCAAGTGGGGTTCATGGCGGATTCCAGCTGGGGTTCCGGAGAATCCGTCTCTCTGATTCTCCCGCTTCTTTTTACGTGCTGATTTAGTAGGAGCCAGAGTCGGCTCAGGGAGTTCCGACGGGGAACAACAAAGCAATCCATAGTCTAGGCATACCTCCCTGATGAACCGCACTTGCTCACTTCACTAACAGCAGTTCAGATTCACGTTGTATGCGTGTAATCATGCAGAAAGACAAAACTATGATCCTTATCTGTAAAAAAACGTTACAAAACAGTGACCTGCTATAGTGTTTGCAGTAAAGATAATTGTATGAAATATGTTAAATATAAGCGTAGGCTAGGTTACTTTGGCTGTGTTAAAGGATGAGTTTTTTTCATGTTACTCCTAATGTATTTGATAAGGTATTTGATGTTGGCTTATAATGGTGTGTTCATATCAAGCATTTCTCTTTCATTTTTATCTTTACATACACTTACAAATAATGTTAAATTACTTGCTTCTTTTGCGTAATAATTTTACTGTTCTGTAATGTTCTTATGATATAGACCTTATATAGAACTTGCTGTAACTTTTATATGAATTCTCATTTAACATTGCCGATCTCCCAGAAAACAAGCCTCCAGAACGTAACGTGTGACGTTTTTCAACAATAGGGTCATTTGGAATTAAATTTGAATCCACTTATATTGATGTCTGTCTGGATGAAATTGATCAGTTAGCCGTTGATCATTATAAGCAATTTTTTTCACTTTTTCTTTATGTCTCAGGCAGATTACCATCTAATTGACATTTTTATATTTATTACATAAATATAAGGTAATAAAATGGACAGCGTCGCTATTTACAGAATTTTATGGACTCTTTCAAAATACAGTACAGCTGTTTCAAACGCTTTTCAAATTACGGTACTGTACAAATTAAATTACTGAACTATGTATAATTCAAATACACTAATACAGTACAGTACTGTACATAAAATTAATTACCCACCATGTGTGTACCTTACTATCCTTGGTGTAACTTCCTTGTGTTTCCCTGTCATTCATGGCTTTCGTGTTATTGTAGCTTGTTGTGCGGTCGCTTTAAGGAATAACATAAAAAACAGCTTTGTGTCAGTCCGCCTTTCATCGTTTTCATTCGCCACTGCCGCAATTCCTCAGTCTGCTCGACACTTCAACAGTACAAAATTGTACATAAAATATAGCTTATTCTAATTTTGCCTTTCCATCTCATGGCTAGTTTTTGGCAGCTTGTCATATACTTCGATGGGTCTATTTTCATAATTGATAGAAAATGAGTTTCATTTTCCCCATCATGTTTTCATGTTTCCCCATCATGCATTAGCCTCAGGTAGTTAGGCGGAATCAGACGGGTTACCACAAGGTAAAGTAGGGCTATCAAGGTAAAGTTAAAAAAAAAAAGAATTTGTGTAGTTTTAATTTTTTCCGTATGTTGTCATGTGTGAAAAGACCCAAAATGAACACTGTAAGCGGACTACTTGATTAGTATAAGCAAATTATTTAAACAGCCTTTGTATAATTATGATTGTCTTCCAAGCTTTTTGATCCATATATGCAGAGGCGAGCATTTCAGAGGCGGGCATTTCAGGTGAGTACTCTGCGACTGTGACTCTTTATACACAGCTGGTTCGTTGAAACAAAGTCCAGATCTGGATTTTTACTTTCTGAACATGAAATGTCCACCTCTGCATATAAACAATTGATCACTATAACTGTGATCAATATAATTGAGTTCCACTGTACATAAATGAAGATATAACCCCAATATGGGTGCACTGTATCAAAAAAAAGAAAAATCTGAATTCTGAATCTGAATTTTCAAGTCTTGGTCTTGTTTTCATCTTGGTTGGGATAGGTTTTGATCTTGACTTAGTCTTGGATTGGATGAGTCCTGATCTTGTTTTGATTTCGAAACAGATGGTCTTGAACACATCTCTGTCTTCTTGTAGAAAAGCGTAAATCAGCTTAATTTTCAAGAACTGGGTTGAAATTTAAGGTAATTTAAAGAAATGCTACTTGCAGGGTTTCCCAGTTTCTTTGCCGGCTGAGACTTGGTCTCTATGTTCATCCATCGTACAGAGATTACAGATATATTGCTGACTGGCATGGCAATAGACCTCCATGGGTTTGTCATAACAGCTGATCTTGTCCTGTATTTGACAGATGACATCAATGACATGAATGGTTAAGTCTATTGTGAAGTTGCAGTATCAATTTCACAATAAGAGGTCAGACATTCCAGACAGGTCTTGCCAGCACAGTTCCACGAATGTTTTGGATATTTCTGTCATTTTGCATGGTTTATTAACAGATCATAAATAGAGTTACTCTGTACCTGACGGTTGTTTGCTCAGAGGTGACTTCATGGAGATGTCATGGCAGAACTGAGAGATTAAAATTAATCAAATTCCTGACACTGGATCTGGAGAATTTTTTAAATGCAAATATTTACTCATTCAACTCTATTACCCGGAAATAGTCTATTAAAACAGCTTACATACTACTCAGAAGCTGACACAGGACGTGGGCTTCTTGCAGAAAAGTGAACAGCAAAGGTATTTGTGCGCTGAAAACTTGTTTAGTGAGAGCAACCAGTCTGAAGTCCTCAAGGGAGCTAGAGCACCTTACTTTGGAAGAGTGTTTAGCCATCCTCCTTTACTGGTTACCTGTATTTCTTTCTGTGTCTTTATGTCCATGTCTTAAATGTCATTTATATTATTCATATTTGTTATATGTCTAAATTTACTAGTCTAGTGTAGCTAGACAAACATCTTCTGTCAATGGATCAGAGTGGATCTGACTGCAGATGGGAGAATTCTATCTGAACCCAGTCCTAGGTAATAAGTATTACTTTGTAATACTTAGTACTACTTAGTAATAAATGCGTAAGACGTCTCCCAATTCAGCTTTGTCTTATTCTGCTATACCTTGCATTTGTCTAGATAAAGTTTCAAGCAGTTCTATAGTGGAGATTAGGCATTATGCTTATCAACTTCCTAATACTGCGCATCTATTTTAAGTGTTAAAAATTTGATTTTTCTGTGAATGGACTGTGGTTTTCAAAAGTTTGGTAAGTGAAACATACTAATTGAAGTAGATGATTGTCAAAAAAATCATACAAGACAAGCAATTTTATAAATATACATTTCTTTAGTTCAATTTGCATTTATTCCAAAGCTTAACTCAAAGGCATCTTAAGTTTAATTCTATTGGGTGTCGCGTTTGAGGTGGTGGAGCACAGACGACTCCGAGCCCAGAGCTGAGGTCCAGCACAAATTAATCACTGCATATAGGCAGAGAAAATGGCAGGTTGTGTGTGCATCAGTACGTGCCTTGGCACATAAGGTAGATGTTTTTTGTTTGCCCCCCAGGAGCAAACAAATACTCTGCCTAGGGGCTCATCATGCAGCACTATAATCAGACTGAGTCACCACTGTCTCCATTGTTGGAGTCCCCCCCAGGAATAGAATAAACATCGGCATCACTACGACAAAAACCATTTACACAGGCCCTGAAGGTGTTATTAGTCAGCTGTTACTTGAGATTAAAATGTCCAAGAAATACACTATAGGGCTGTTGAAAGGGGAGGGAAGTGTTCAATGTTTTTATATAACAGTTAGTTCCAACCAAGAAAGTGATTGGACAAGAGGGGTTCCATGAGTGCACATTAGCTGTATCATTCTCATGGTGGCGTGGAGGTTAGTGCTGCTGCCTTCCCGCAAGAAGGTTCTTGGTTTGACCCCTGGGTCGGATGTAGGACTTCTTTGTGTAGGTTTCCACTGGGGGCTCCGGTTTCCTACCACAGTCCAAAATTGTGCTCACTAGTGTGATTGGTGACTCTAAGTTGGCCCCGTGAGTGTGTATGCCCTGTGGTGTGTTGTCGGTGACTGCCCAGGTTTGGTTCCTGCCTGCGCTCATTGTTCCTGGGATGAGCTTTGGTTCCCCCACGACTCCAGTTGGGATTAAGCAGTGATGGGTGTATCACTCTTTACAGGTGTATCTGAAAACCATATCTTAAGCTTTGTCCCTCTGAGTTGCTTATCCCCCTTTGGGATCAAACAGGAATCTCGCTAAACAGTCTAAAATACTATTATACTATATTATGACTATATTATGCAGACATTAGAAAACACATCCAGAAATCTTGAATGATCTACTTTTGAAATATACAGCCATGAAAAAAATTTGAGGCCATTCTATATTTTAAAGAATCTGCATTTTTAAATGATGGTTTAATTGTGGTTCTGCTGGCTGAAGGCTACGCTGAGCAGCAGGACGCTTTCAGGTTCAAAATTTCAAAGACAGCAGTACACAAGAATAAGCTGAAGCAGGAAACACTGGGAATGACGAGGAACCAGCCAGGTAGACGGCGGAATTAAGCGACACTCTAATGCCAGAGATGACCGCTAACTTATCCGACTCCGTTTCTCATGTGTAATAGGATGACATCAAGTGACCTTCAAAAGGAGTGGGAAACATTAAGTGCAGGTGTGAAGTGCACTGCTAGGACAGTTAATATCAGGCTCCTGAACTATCTCCTAGAACAGGCTCCTGGAAGCAGGACTGAGGTCCCGCAAAGCAAGGAAGAAGCGCTTCATTAATGAGAAACAGGGAAGAACCAGACTGCAGTTTGCAGAAAATGTATATTATTCACAGACAAACACCCATCAATTGAGAAAAGAGTGAAACAAAAAATTGTGCTGTGGTCTCTTCATTTTTTCTGTGGTTGAATATAGGAAAAAAAGTAAATATATTTTTGAGCTTTGAAAGGAGAATAAAAAGAACAAGAGTCACTGACTCGAGTATCTAAGTCACAAAGCCTTCCTGATTGCCCACCCATTTGCAGATAACGCTATTCATATGATTTACATTTACATTTACAGTATTTGGCAGACCGCTTAGCCAAAGCGACTCACATAAGTGCTTCAAGATGCTGCGATGAATTTTTCCGATACTAGCTCAATAAGGACCCAGGCTATGAATACCATCTATCCGAACACTGTTGAGAAAGTGCAACAAATTTTTTCTTTTTTTTTCTTTTTGTACACATACACACACACACGGAAAAGAGCTGAGTAAGAATGCAGAGTACTACTTCAGGTATTTCTGAAAAAGGAAAGTTTTGAGTTGTCGCTTGAAGACAGCCAAGATTTCCGCTGTTCGGACATCATAACTGTCCCTAACCCTAACATGATAACTGTCACGACTGTCGGGTGACCAAGGATAGGAGAATAAGAATCCGGGAAACGGAGTGTCAGGAACAAGGTATTTATTTGGAGAAAAGCAACAGAGCGAGGTACACGAACGGCAGACTTCAGCAAACATCGGTGACTTCAATGACCAAAATGAATATTCAAACTCTGACGTGGACTTAAATACACAGGACTTACTGGAAACAAGAAGAAACACCTGGTAACATCGGGATTTCACATGAGGTTAATGACGGGCGTGTGGCACACAGGAGGATCGGAGGAGCTGGGCATGAGAATAACAATATGATAATCCCACAATTGTTACTGGGTCAAGAAACATGTGAATACCCCCATAAACAAGAGGACATGTCTGGGTTTTGTTTACACTGATTGAGGAGCTGCAACCTCAATGTTCTCTGTTCTCTGTTTGTTCATAAATGGAAGATGCAAAGTTGCGATGCAACATTAAAAAATAAAAGCATATTTCCCAAAAGCATAGTTGCTCATTAAGTTAGGGACTTACACATTAAAAACCATGCAACTGAATGGTTTCAGCTATCTAAGGTGCTAGCAGGAGCTTCTGGTAAATGTGCGCCAGTTTAGCAGTGAAATGTTAATGTATTTTTTTTTATTATTATATGATGCAAAGTAGTTGGGACTGAGTGTTTGTGTTGCTTGGCAACAGTCAACAGCTGGCTGTTGGGAACTATTTTCTTTCCTGAGGCCCGTAAATGTTTAAATAACTAAATAATCAAAGTATTAACTGCTGTGGCTTATTACTGTCAACTTATAAATGCTACTCCATGAACTGTATAAAAGCATGCAACCTCGTGCCTATGACCAAATCACAGCCATGATATATTGGAGTACAACTGCACTCCTTCTCGTAGGAATATTGCTTAAATATTACATTTCTAAAAATAAAAGTAAGTTTCAACAGTTAAACTGATGAATCAAAGCTATGTGTTCTGACTGCATAGTTACACAACTGAATGTGTTTTCAACTTTGATTTTGTGTTTGGAAAACCTGTATATACATTCTACTTGTTTTTATTAAAGTTAAGATTTTCAAACCAAGTTACTAAATTGCCCATAGGTGTGCATGTGTGAGTGGATGTTGTGTGAGTGTGCCCTGCGATGGGCTGGCCCCCCATCCTGCCTCGTGCCCATAGCTTCCGGGATAGGCTCCGGACCCTCCGCGACCCAGAAGGATAAGCGGTTTGGAAAATGGATGGATTGATGGATTTTCAAACTGTATTGTTTTTTTTATCAGTTTTGATGTATGTTTTATACAGCCTAATGCCAAAGCATGTAGCAAACAGTATAATGTATGAGAGTTATAAATTGCCTGACTTTATTTTGATTGCAATAAAATATTTCGTAACACTTTTGTAGCATAATAATGTTCAGTTATACCAAATATATACTGTAAACCTTTACTTAAACATTAAATAATGATTTACAACATCACAGTAAGACATTTAGAAGCCTGTAATTAATGGTGAACAAATCATTCACAAATTCTTAATAAGACATTTATAAGCATGTAGGTAAGGGTTCACTAATCATTTGCAAAAACTTTTATTTAAAAAATTTAATGATTAATAGGGGAAATAATCATAAACACATCATTCCTAAATGATTACTAATCCTGTAGTCAATGATGAACAAATCATTTACAAATTCTTAAGACATTTATTAATTTATGTAAAACATATACATGTGATGAATTGCTGATGTTTTAGATTTGGGTTTTTAAATCACTCGTAGGGGCGGCATGGTGGTGCAGTGGTTAGCACTGCTGCCTCACACCTCTGGGACCCGGGTTCGAGTCTCCGCCTGGGTCACATGTGTGTGGAGTTTGCATGTTCTCCCCATGTTGTCATGGGGTTTCCTCCGGGTACTCCGGTTTCCCCCCACAGTCCAAAAACATGCTGCGGCTGATTGGCGTCGCTGAATTGCCCATAGTGTGCCCTGCAATGGGCTGGCCCCCCATCCTGGGTTGTTCCCTGCCTCGTGCCCATTGCTTCCGGGATAGGCTCCGGACCCCCCGCGACCCAATAGGATAAGCGGTTTGGAAAATGGATGGATGGAAATCACTCGTATAATAAATTGTTACCCTGAAGTGTTTTCCACCTATGACGTCATCGCCCCCTAGGCCCCGCCCAGTGTACCAATAAATACTCTCTATCAGCTTCACCTGTGTCTTGGTTATTATTGATCTGTAGCTAAAAATTCATATTTAACCACAAGAATATTTCTTGATGCAGTATGGGAAAAATCTGAGTTAAGTCCTGTTAATCTTGGCTTAAAAACTATGAAATTCGTGTTTATTTATTTATAAGTGCCTTTTCTTGAAAATGGTATAGTGAATATTAACCAAATTTTGTCTAGTAATAGCTTGGGACGTTGCCTGTTAGAGGGTATAAGACTTGTTCATGCACTATGAGAAAGATCTGAGATGTGTCCTGTCAAACTTGGCTCATATAAGCAAATCCACCTAGAACCATAGATTTCAAAGTGCAATTACTAGAAATTGGTACAATTGACTAAATTTTGTCTGGAAATTGTCTAGGACTTCGTCTTTCAGATAGTATATGACTGGCTTTTTGCAATATGGGAAAGCAAGAACTTCATTTTATTTTAGTGCATCCTGCACTTCATAGATATGACAGTAAATCTTGAGCCATTTTCCGTTCTGTCCTGCCCCTTATTAAATTCCCAGTTTTCCCCCGACTTTCGCCTCCTTGCATGCTTCCTACCCGCTCGTCTGCCCACCGATTACCGCGCAACCTGACAGTAACTGCACTGTAACCTTGAAATGAGAATTACTGCAGTATTAAATATTCATGAACTATGGTGTGGCCATATAAAACTTTGAACTCCTACTTTCATTTTCGCATTTGTCTGTAAAACTGTAGCTTTTGAGGGTCGTTTGGAAAAGGTGAGTTTGTTAAATAAATTGACTTATACATCGTATAAACTGTAGGCTAGTAAACTCCATAACTCGTTAATTTGGTCATTCTGTAATTTTTTTCTAATTTTTTAAGCTCTTTTGTGGAACTGTCAGTGATGTTCTCTAATCATTTTATACCTAAGGAACTTATGTAGATGTGTAGAACGATTTCAAAATCTGTATTAATAATAGAACTTATTCTAGGAATTGTATAATAATATTATTAAATTCCAGATGTACTTATATTTTATCCTTATTTAACCTCCGTGACTATATAATATCCTTATTATATTTAACCTCCGTGACTATATAAAATACTTTTGAATTTTTTCTTCCACAACTGTCTGTAAAAACTACGGCGGTCGAATGTGGTTTGGAGAAGGTGATCGAGTTTTTTATACAAATATTTGTATGTTTCAATAGCGTGCAAAATGTAAGAAATCCAATATAACTCGTTCATTTATTGGTTTTGTGAAAAGTCCCGCTGAACTATGTTTTATTGAATCGTCTTTGGCTGAAGCCTCGTGCCTATGACCAATTCCTGGGGGGGGCGACATGGTGGTGCAGTGGTTAGCACTGTTGCCTCTGGGACCCGGGTTCGAGTCTCCGGACCCCCCGCGACCCAGTAGGATAAGCGGTTTGGAAAATGGATGGATGGACATTCCTGGGGAGTTCATAATTAAAGATGTGTGGAAAGATTTCAATATCTGTATTAATATATTAACTCTTTCTAGCAATTTAGTAACGGTTACATATACCAACTGTAAATTTTTTTCTTTGTAAAGTAGGAAAACTGACGTTGGCAAAATCCATTATCCCGGAGCCCTGTTATAATTCACGCATATTAGTTTATTTTATAAGATCAGATACAAAATAGAATAATCTAGACCTATTTGACGGTAGTATTACTTTTAAGCGACTTATACGATATGGTGTAATTGTTTTATGTTTGCATCAGGCTATAGGACAGCTTTTTAAGTCAGGTAACTCAGCAATTAGAATTGCTTCAGTATCAAATATTCATTAACAGTTGTGTGGCCACCATTACCTGTGCGACTATATAAAATGCTTTGAACTCCTACTTTCATTTTAGGGGCCATACTTTTAGTACGTACGCATGGAATTGGGGGGGGGGTCTAAAAAATTGACAGAATTTTGCGTACGTGTGCGTATGCTGAAGGGGGGGGGTCAACTTGAGAAATTTCAAAATTAAGTGTTTCGTTCAGGATACCTGACCTGCTGGATTGCATTTCATACGTGCATATAACTCAAAACGTCTTTAGTTCATCTCCCGATCATCAGCCGGCCGGCCGGCGGATAGTCCATCAACATCGAATCAACACGCAAGCAGAATTATAGGCATGCAACACTAACCATTATTATTAATGTCTGTAACAACTGTTCGCCTGACATACATATTCGATGTTTTCATGTAATTTCAAATTTTCAAGCGCCATTATAGCACGTTAACTGTTCAGCGAACCAAGTTTTTCTTTCAGAATTCTTGACAAGTGCGTCTGCCGTGCTTATGCCGACTTTTGAGGAATACGCTAGTCCTTATAGCTTATTCCTCCAAGTGCCGACTGAAATACTACATGTATAAGAATTAAAGAAGTCTTATTTGTTGCATTTCGTTTAATTTGAAAGTGATTTTATTACAGTAAATCTCATGACATCATTCTTCTGTTATCCCTAAAGTTAACAGGAACTTTTGTAGCTCCAAAAAGCAGTGCATAAGTCGACTGACGATCGCCCATGCGTGCCTGCGTACGTACGCAGAGGGGGTAAAAAAAGGGGGTATGTGTGCGTACGGGGGGAGGGGGGTAAAAAAAATCGGTTAAATGTGCGTACGTACTAAAAGTATGGCCCCTTACTGCCGTGATCTGCGTGTCTATATAAATGCCTTTGAAGTTTTACTTTTACTTTCACAATTTTCTATGAAAACGTTCGAATTGGTTCAAGATAGTTTGGAAAAAGTGAGTTTACGTTGTCGAAATCCATTACCCCAGAGAGCAATTATAATTAACATAACCAGTTAATTTCAATATACAAGATATAAAAACAGAAGAATCCATCTGATGTGCGTTTTACGTTAAAGCAACTCAAAAGATAGTGTGTTGTAACCACAGCAATCTGCGTTACTATCAAAAAAGCTATTAACCGAGCTATGCTGCTTATTAATAAGACTGAGACAATTCTGGTTTCAACCACAAGGTGGCGTTTATTGCACCCGTGTCAGTTGTACGCACAACAAACTCCTACTGCCCGCAGTGCCCGTTGATGTGCATACTCCTAACAGGCATGGTGGACACACACACATACACACGTCGATTAATATGTAACGCTATACAGTACTTTACAATACATGCGATTTACAAGGCTGACATCGTTCCAACCTGCTGCGCTGCCTGCCGGTAACTCAGTGCCACACTGCCCCCCTCCTAGGGGGTTAACTGTACCGGAACCCCCACAAAGTCCCTGAAATGCTTCGGGCAGCAACGAGTCCTCTGCAGCCATGGGGTCCCGAGTCGCCTACAGTCCTGATCAGTCCCTGCTGCCGGGGTACTCACCACTGGTCCTGGTGATGGCTGCTCCATGTGGAATCAGGGGCGCTGTAAAGGGGGGGTAAACGATGACATTTCTCGGGGCCCATGACTGAGAGGGGGCCCAGAGAAGCCCCCAATAAACTGTGTTGGGGGCCCTGTCAAGATTCTTTTCATGGGGCCCAAAATCCTTAGCAGCGCCCCTGTGTGGAATACAAGACTTTTGGAATTTGTACTTATTTGATTGCATTCACAGATCTTTCTGGAGATCTGAAAAAAACAGGTTTTTCTTACACTGTTGGGGCCATTTGGTCCCCACAGTGTAATATGAACCTATTCCACACACACACGCACACACACAGGCTCACACAGACACAGGCAATTCAGATTACAATGCTAAGGAAGGCCAGCATTCCAACTTGTATGGCTCAGAGATTTAGAACAATTAGAATAACATCCTGAAATGCTTCGCTATTATTTAAAAATAAAGAAAGTTATCTTATGTCACTTTAAAGTAAAACGTTTGTCAAATAGATTGTTATATCTTATATAATATCTTTAAGTTAATTTATTGTTCAATTTGACATTCAAATTTAAAAATAATACATAAAAAAAGGCCTTTCTTTAATGTTGTGGATTGGTTTAGGCACTATTTAGTCACCAGCATCTTGATCTCTTCACTCTTATTGTTTCTGCATTTATTTTGGAGTTCGCATTGGGGAGGGGGGGCACTGCCGGTAATGCCTGCCCAGGTCGCCACATGAGTGAGGACCAGCCCTGAGTGTACTAGGTATAGTAGGTATAAGTACAAACGCAGTGCTTGAAGTGGGCTGCTCAGAGAGAGACCGGACCGGCACCTCTGTCATTCTTTTCAGAGAACCGGCAACATTTCTAGCATGTCGGCGATTCTCGTGATTTGCTAGTAACAGTAAAAGATAACAAGGGGAGTAACGGCTCCCGATTTTCCCTACTTCAAGCACTGTAAAAGTCCATTTAAGAAACATTTTACTCCAAAGCCACCTGTAGTATGTTATATTGAAAATTTATAAAGCATATTGTTAAAAAGGTTGATGCAAAAGGGTAATGGGTCAGTGTGTGGCTCAGTCGGTTAGGTTGCTGGTTCAGATCCTTTGATCGGCCCAGTATTTTTCCTGTTGGGTCCTTGAACAAGGCCCTTAACCCCAATATCTCCAGGGACTGGTGGATCGATAATGAAAACACAATGCTTTCGTTGAACAGGTCAGGAAGCTGGTGTTTGGAAAATGGGAAGTGGGAACAGTACCCCAGTGAGAGTGGAGGAAAAACCCAAGCTCCTTGAAAAACCATGGAGGAATGTTGTGTGGGACCATAGGTTTGAAGCCCGTTTTTATCCAATATAATCAACAACTTGTTTTTTTATTTTTTACTAGCATCATAATTTTATGCATATATTTTTAAAGTAGGCATGAGTTTCATAACCTCCTCCAACACAAACACACTTAAACACTGGGCAGTGTTTAACACTGCAGGTTAGCTCACCAGCTGATGACTGCATTTATTACCTACCTTGCATCTCTGTTATGCATATTTTGCCTTATATTAAATCTGTCTGCTTATGCCCTACAGTAATTATTAATTGTCTATTGTCATGGTGTCTCAAATTGTAGCAAGCTGTTTCAATGCAAATTTTATGTTGCAATAAAGATTCTGAAGATTCTGATCTTATGTTCAGCAAAGTGATGTCACCATTGGGCCCTTGAACAAGGCACTTAACTCTTGCTTTCTCAAATTTGCATAACTTTGGTTAAAAGCACATGTAAATAAAATATTAATAAATAAATATACACTTTTTAACAAGAATGCATACTACTTTATTAAGTGGATTCAGTTGCAGATGACTAATGAGATGTAAAAGGAGGCTATAGTAATATGATATTAGATATGGGATTGTGTAAATTCCTTGACTAATTTTGACTAATTTCCAATTCCAATGTCTGTTCTTTTAGCACACAAACTGATCTCAAGCAATACCTGCATGATTACAAGTCCACTATTGCTTCAGTGCCTCAGGTTCGGATTCTTCTAATTGGTGCAGTTGCTGCTGGAAAGTCGAGCTTCTTCAACTCCATCAACTCGATCTTCCGTGGCAACATTACAAGCCAAGCTGAAGCAGGAGAAATGACAACCAGCCTGACCTTGCAGGTAATGTGATTGTCTAGCTCTTCATTTCCTGGTGTAAGATTGATCTTACAGCAGGAAATATCTAAATGTGCTTATATAATGTTCTTACTTGAGAGGAGGGGTGATATTCTGGTTTGGTGTTTGCTCTACATCTGGGAGCTGTTCTTCATACCTGGATTAACGAGTTATCTGGATTTAATTACAGTAGAGTCTCGCTTATCCGACATAAACGGGCCAGTAGAACGTCGGATAAGCAAAAATATTGGATAATGGGAGGTGTTAATACAAAGCCTATTAAATGTCAAACTATGTTATAATTTTACAGATTACAAACCTAATAATCATGTTTTACAACGAAACAACAAAAAAACTTAACTTACAGTTACAGAATTGTCTGAAGTTAAATACAGTATGTATTTAAAAAGTTCAGTCCTGTGATGATTTAAAGAAATTAAATACACACAGACACATACGCATGTAACAGACGATAAACCGGTCCGCATACAATGATAAACTGCGCTGCACTGAGTAGTGAGTTGTGACAGTGAGTGAGTGAGGGGGGGGCGAATGACAGACACATGAGTCATAGTATAGATGAGTGCGACACTGTACAGTCGGGGTAACTAATTAGCTGCGGTACAGTTGGGAGCAACAAAAAATAGATGCTCATGCTCGCAACTTGCAGTTATTGTTGCCGATTGATGCGTTTTTTTGTTTTTTTTTTGCGGATGGACGTCGGATAATATGGATTGTCTGATAAGCGAAGGTTGAATAAGCGAGACTCTACTGTATTGACAATTTGACTAGATTCCAGATATGTCATTTCTTTGAAACTCGTGTTGGATTGGTTGTCACAGCGACCAATACTTAAGCTCAAACCTGCTAGGAGCAGGTTTATTCGATGTAAACAAGTATTTGCCAAATAAGAATAGCATTTCAAATTGAGTGTTTGTTGGGCGATCGTCAAGATTAGAGTATTCGGATGATTGATCCTTGACAGTTTTCGCTTCAATCGAGAGGGAATAATATTCAGCTGTAATTTACAAGCTCCACATACTACGAGCCAATGCCACCTAAGTCAGGTCAGACACTGTGTCCCCATCCAACAATATTATTATATATTAATATAGTACGATATTAATATTTATATATTAATATAATTTAATGACTATATAATATATATTTTTTTGTTTCACGCTTCATGATGTATGACCTCATCAGTGACCACAGGAGCATGCAATTTAATCCAGTTTGGTTAATCCTGTTTTCCCACAGCTTTGAGGAACCGAAAAAGCCGTATCCATGATTGGACAGTCTGGGTTGTGTCCTCTGATCTTGGATGTTTCAAACCACATACAAAGAATACCCCCCCCCTGCTGTTTTTCATTTCATTCTGTTGCTCAGTTGCTATTTGTGTCTTCAGGGAGGGACTGAACTGTAAAAAACCCACCCAACACGGGGACACCATTTAATCCCCCCCCCCCCACGCACACACAGCTGGAGGCAAGCGCCCAACCCTAGAGATGCGAGGCTGCAGTGATGCCCACTGTGTCCCCCTCATCATGTTCTTATCGCCATTACCCAGGGGACATTTGGCACAGAAATTATACATGAAATCACACTGCATTGGATCCAGCTCTCAACGTGATATTTGATTATTATTAAATCCAGTCTGCTGATCACATGATTATTTTCCACAAAAAAACTATTCAGCAGCATCACTGAGCTCAGTAAATAAACCCCCCCCCCCCACACACACACACACAGACACACACGCAAACACACATATTTTAATGCTGACTGTTTAGCGGATTATCTTTATATTGTTTAAAGACAAAAAACTTAAGTGGGCCGCTTCTACTGAAGAACTCCTTGTCACTGGCCCCCAAGTTACATGTGTTTGAGACACCTACTAAACTGGATTAACTGTGAGATGATGAATGAAATCATGTGTCTTCTTACAGTATCGCACTTACAGGGTGAAGGCAGGCCGAGGTGGGCCGCCTCTGGCATTCCTACTGTGTGACACCATGGGATTGGAACAAACAGCTAATGGAGGGGTGAACCCTAAAGATATAGTGAGCATCCTGAAGGGCTACATACCAGATGAGTACCAGGTAAGAACTGTGTATCTAACCAGGCCTCAAAAATACCTCCTAATGAACACATGCAGGTCTGATCACTGTAATGGCTTACAGAAGTCACACATTTATGATTACTGGTCTTATTCTTTCCAACTATTTTCTGAGGAAACCAAATCTCAGTCATTGTTCTGTTTTTAGCATAAATAAGGTACTGTTGTTACACAAATGTCACATGGCATTTTGCTTGAGTTCCTCGTGATCTCAAAGTCAGTGCATGTCTGCATGACACCTTTTTGTTTCTTTAGTTCAATCCAGTGCAACCAAAGACAACAGAGGATCATCAGCACTGCAGCACACAGACAATTGCAGACAGGATCCACTGTGTGGTGTATGTGATGGACAGCTCATCACCTGGATTTATGCACCCAGACACGAAGAAGAAAGTTGATCAAATACGACAGGATTGTAGATTGCAAAGTTAGTGAGTGGGGAGAACAGGGAGGGAGGTGGCATCTGATCTGGAGTTTAAATTCATAAACAACTAAATCAGCTATTTTGTATGGAAATTATAATGTGTGTTATCACCTGGCTTTCTGGAAACTTGTATCATACTGAATAATTACACAGTAACATTATAAGTAACATCACTCATCCCTGAGAAGTAATGACTTTAATTATTTAGAAAAATACCAAGACAAATTCAGTTTCCTTGAATGGAACATCACAAACTGAAAGTTTTCCGTACCTTTGGCATAAACAGTATTCATGCTGTAACTGAAGGAGCTCCTGGATGCTCCACCACACAAAGCTGCTCCATCTGTGAGAAGCTGGAGGGCTTTCTGTCACATAGAGTCCATTTAAGGGGATGGGATGCTGGGACATGAACATGAGCTGAGTTGAGCACATGTGGATTCAGGAAGGGCAGACTGATGCTGGCAGGTGCTTCTGAGTAAGAATAAGACAGACATCAGTGTGCTGATTGCTATGGGTTTGCTTATGAAACCGTGTCATCTGATAATGGCTTATTCCGTACAATATTTCATCATAAATGTGATTGACATTTCTGTTGATGTTTTTAGAGGTCCCTCTAGTAGTGCTACTGACCAAAGTGGATAAAGCGTGTCCACTTGTGGAAGAGGACTTGAAGAATGTGTACTACAGCTGCTACATAAGGGATCTGGTGAGTTTGGTTACAAGCTGACTAGATGCCAACTGGACAGGTTACTTGTGACAGCAAAATACACCCAGACAAACACAATGACCAAGTGAGAGACAGCAGTTCACCTGGCTGATTATTTGTGGTCTGTAGGAGGAAACAGGGTGAGCAAGCAAACATCACACATGGAGTCAGTGGGAGGGATCGAACCCACAGCCCTGGGGGTGTGACCTTCTGTTTATTATATTCCAATGGCTCACAAAACTTTATCTTCAGTATTTCAGGGCTCCAGATGGCGAGTAAAATGGCCACCAATACAACTAGATTTACAATTTTGTGACTAGTTTTTTCATTCTAGATGGAAACTTCCTCGCACAATCAAATAAAAAATAAATAAGGCAAGAAAAGGGGCTTTTAATTATGTGCACTTACCCCATGTATGCCTTTCATTCTACATTATCACGTGGTTAAACCCTGGCTAGATCCAGGGCAGTGTTGACAGACTGGATGGGTTTTGTCAAATAGTTGCGTTGGAAACTCTTCACGCTATCTGGCAACCCGTTGTAGAGAGTATGGAGCCTCAGAAGGGGCAGAGAGGGGAAAAAAATACCCCCACAATCCCGCAATACTTTTCCATTACCATTAATAACTGCACTGTATTTGTTTAAAGTAAAATAGGTGGCATTTACTTATGGACTGATGAGGATTAACCTAAATAATACATATATATCCTGTGAAGTGAGCTTTAAGCATTAAACTATGGGGGACAATGCATCATGTAACTTGCATATTATGTGTTTTTATACATAATTATTAATAATTGCACTGTGTTTATTCACACTTTAAGCAAGACAGCTGGACTACTGAACATGGAATTAACACACAAACATTGAATGATATTACAAACAGTGAAAAATATTACAAACAGTGAAAGACACCACGGTACAGTTAGCTTTATGGAGCCTCCCAGTTGTCAGAGCTTTCAACAAAAGCAAGCAACTCTTTATTTACGGGCGAATTTTAATTAATATTTCAACGTTTGTGTGTCCACAACACATGCAATTGGGCAGCTGTCTAGCTTATATATTGCATATTTCGGTGTCATTTATTATGATGTCATTATGTATCAGAATGCAGAAGGCAATAGTAGGCAGGTCAGATAGCTCAGAAAGGAGAAAGAAAAGGCAGTGTATACTGGAAAGAAAATATCTATGTAAGTATTTTTTAATTAATTTCACATTTAGCATGTGATGAAGATTATGGCTCCATAAAAAAGCATTTGGTTCCTAAATATTTTGGGTTTGAGTTGGATGTTTTTTTAGTCTGGAGTCTTGCATTATTTTCTAAAAAAATAATATTCTCCGGCAACAAAATGACTCTGTGTGTAGCATTGTGGCCTCGCATCTCCATGGTTGTGGGATTGAATCCCACCTCCACTCCATGTCTGTGCAGTTTGCGTGTTCTCCCTGTGACTGTGTGCCCCCCCCCCCCATAACTGAAAACATGTTTTTGGGGTAATTGGCATCTCAGTGTGTGATTGTGTGAGCTGCAATGAGCCGGCATCCTGGCCTGGGTGTCTCCTTCCTCATGTCCTCTGTTTCCTGGGATATGCTCACTATGTACTGGATAGGTAGTTATGAGATTTTGGCCTTTTCAGTTGTGACTTTTTACAACCCTGTTTGAAACTAATCTTGCAATATAGCAATTAAAGAAAAGATATATGAAGAGGAATGTAAATGTCTCTCTGCAGATCAAAAAAGCAAGTGGATGTCTGGGCATTGCGGAGTCGAATGTGCTTCCTGTGAAGAATTACTCCCATGAGATTGAGCTGAATGACACCTGTGACATCCTGCTCCTCACCGCCATGAAGCAGATGCTCAACTTTGCTGACAATTACTTAGACAACTTTGATTAGGACACTCAGTAGAGAGACACCATGAATTCATGGTAATTGGGGTCAGTGCCAACAGCTCATTCTGATGGTGTCGAGAGCTGCCGCCCAGGTTTTTGTGTCCTGCAGTCTATAGATATAATCATACGCATTAATACTCCTGCGTGGGTCACTGTCTCTCTCAGTCTTAACTATGGTTTGGTTCAGTTTTCTACGCCTATATTTCGAGTTTTCTTCAGTGTCTCTGCCAGTTTGATTACTACCCTGTAGGTTTGGAAATGATCAAATAAACTGAAATAAAATGGTCTCATATTCAACTTCTGCATCAGTGGAATTTTTAATGAAAGGATATGTCACATGAAGGTTTTTCAGAAGATCTTATCAAAGTGTTTAGCTTTCTAGTTTAACTGTACTTAGGCCCTTCTACTCAGACAGCCAACTGAGTGGAGTGATAAAATAATCTTGTGTAATATGTCAGAACATCAAGCTACCTACTTATATAATTGACCTCAAAGGTCATATGTGAACAAGAGACCTTCTGATGAAGGGAAGGGCTGTAGATCTACACGGCGCATCATTCAGCAGTGGAATCAGACTGAGATGCCACCCTCACCAGGGTCAGTACACATCCAGGGAGGCAGACGGCTGACAGGAAGCCGAGAAGATGAGACCCCTAGTGCAGAGCAGACAGCAGCAGCCCCAGGAGGGAAGTGAGGGTCAGAATCAGTTTTGAAATATCACCAAGCTGACTTTGACCATCATCTGAAATGCTATGCTCATAAAATCCAAATGCTCCTCCTGTATTTTCAGGACAGAACCAATCATAACTGTGGCTATTAAATGACAATGTTAGCGATTCATTTTTTCCTGTAGTACCGACAGTATTTTTCAGGGAATCTTGATCACACTACAGTCCAGTTAGGCCTCATCCCCCCCCTCCTGATGGTGAAGGCGGTCTCCATACCGGCATATACAGTGCTCAGCATAAATGAGTACACCCCCTTTGAAAAGTAAGATTTGAATCAATATTTCAATGAACACAAGGACAATTTCCAAAATTTTGACAAGAAGAGATTTATAGAACATTTGCTTAAAAAATGAACATGGGGAAAAAGGAATACACCCCACAACAAAAGCTACTACATCTAGTATTTTGCATGACCTCCATGATTTTTAAGGACAGCACCAAGTCTTATAGTCATGGAATGATCAAGTTGGCGACATATCGCAACATCTATCTTTTTCCATTCTTCAAGAATGACCTCTTTTAGAGCCTGGATGCTGGATGGAGAGTGACGCTCTTCAGAATTCCCCATACTGTAGATGTCCAACTGGGTTCAGATCAGGAGAAATACTTGGCCACTGAATCACTTTCAGTTCTTCTTCAGAAATGCAACAGTGGCCTTAGCTGTGTGTTTTGGATCATTATCATGTTGGAAAAGTGCACGATGACCAAGTGCACAGAGTGGTGTTGGCATCTTCTCTTTCAATATGGAGCAGTACATCTGTGAATTCATGATACCATCAATTAAATGCAGCTCCCTGACACCAGCAGCACTCATGCAGCCCCACATAAGGACCCTGCTGCCACCATGTTTCACTGTAGGCACCATACATTCTTCTTTATACTCCCCACCTTTGCGACGCCATACAGTTTTGAAGCCATCAGTTCCAAAAACATTTACCTTGGCCTCGTCACTCTATAGTATAGGGTCTCAGCATGGGCTCCTGGCAAATTCTAGATGGCTTTAGATTTTTTGTGTGTGGGCTTTAGGAGAGGTTTCCTGCGTGGACGACACCCATGCATGCCATTCCTCTGCATTGTACGTCGTATTGTGTCACGGGAAACAGTCCCCCCAGTTTGGCTTTCACCTTCTTTAGCTCACTGCAGTGAACTTTCATGGCGATTTTCTTTATCCCTTCTCATCAGAAGATGCTCCTGTCGAGGTGTTAACTTCCGTGGACGGTCTGGACGTCTCTGTGAGACGGTTGCAGTTCCATCTTTCTTAAATTTTTGCATAATTTTTGCTAAAGTGTTTTGACTGATAAGTACAGCGTTGCTGATCTTCTTGTAATCTTCACCTTTCTTGTGTAAAGAAATTACTGTCTTTCTCAGGTCTTGTGACTTTTCTCATCCATGTGTTGCCATTGCTGACAGCATAGAATTGGACAAGGTTTCTTTGTTAATTAATACCCCTTTATAGTCAAAACGCCCATTTAATGAATAATTAGACTCACCTGTGGTTGATATCTTGTTAATTAGAACTTTGTAGTCTAAAATTCAGCTTTGTTCCTAAAGACTTTTAATGGGGCGTACTCATTTTTGCAACATAGTCTTGAATGAATTTGTTAGGACATTTACTTTTTTGTGTGAGCAAACAAATCTTGTTTGCAATCAGCATTTGTGGGAGTATTTTGTAGTATAGTATCCCATAGACAATGTTGATTCTGAAAGGAAACTGAAGGTTTTCTGACAAATCTCTTGGGGTGTAGTTATTTATGCTGAGCACTGTTTGTGGTCAGCTGCATGACAGAATTATCTGCAACCATGGCTGAACTCTGGAAGGGAAGAGTTCATAGACATCGCTCCAGTGAACCCCATCCATCTGTAGAACCAAGAAGCTGCTGGTTACATCCCAGAGAGGCAGAGCCAGGGAATCTATTTCTTGCTCTACAGTATCCATCCATCCATCCATTTTCCAAACTGCTTATCCTACTGGGTTGCGGGGGGGGTCCGGAGCCTATCCCGGAAGCAATGGGCATGAGGCAGGGAACAACCCAGGATGGGGGGCCAGCCCATCGCAGGGCACACTCACACACCATTCATACACACATGCACACCTACGGGCAATTTAGCAACTCCAATCAGCCTCAGCATGTTTTTGGACTGTGGGGGGGAAACCGGAGTACCCGGAGGAAACCCCACGACGACATGGGGAGAACATGCAAACTCCACACACATGTAACCCAGGCGGAGACTCAAACCCGGGTCCCAGAGGAGTGAGGCAACAGTGCTAACCACTGCACCACCATGCCGCCCCCCTCTTTAGTATCTGTATAATATGAAACAAGATACAGGGGACCGATGCACTATTTTACACTGTCAGATTAATAACCATCTTCTAACGGCTTGAGCAGGACAGGGAGCAGCTCTGAGGATGAGACCTTGTGGATAAAGGTCACTCCATGGAAGTGGACTGTGTGTATGTCCACCTCGCTCCCCAATGCCAGAAGGTGCCAGTCTGCTCACTCCCCCTGATCCAAGGTCAGGTTGTAAAGATTACCATACGGCTTTCTGCTGATTGCTGTAAGGTCAGCAGAGGAGATGCCGAGTCAGGGCGTCATTCACAGTGTGCCGAGGTTCAGTTCTACTCATCTTCACATGGTCCCACATACACATAGTCCATTCAAAGAACAACTGAAAGAAACCATCTTAGTTGTCTGAATGTTAGATCTCACCATACATCATTTTCCACTCCTGGAAGTCCTGGGTCATAGGGAAACTGCCTGGATCCTTTCCCAGATGGACCTGGAAAACAACCGAGTTGTTGCATGGTAGAAAAATGTGCACACGCCTTCATGTCCTTTCACCACCTCCAGCAACCGCAGACACCGCTGCACTTCATCGGCAAGTATCCTTGAAACAGTGCAAAATGAAGACCTACTGAATCCAGCCGTGGAGCACGTCTTCCAGTTTTCAAAAAGGGAGACAGTGTGCGCATCTTAAGGCCTCATCACGTTCCAAAAGCTCATTCCCGCTATTCCCAGCCATTGGAAATAAAAGAGAAAGTAGGCCTGAGTACCTATCGACTGGCTGATGGCAAGAAATGGCATGCATCGCGCCTAACCAAATTCCAAGTAACTTCTGCATCTGAGAAATCCACCAGCTTGTCGCATGATGGGCGTACAGATGTGCCTGTTTCTGATTCTGACTGTCCGGACATCGAGGACACTCACACAGTCTCTGCTCGTGTCAGACAACCCCCATGCTGGTTCAAAGACTATGTAACTTAAGCTCGTGATTACACAAGTCTTACAACACCCAGTGATTTAACTTAATGTAGTCTGTGTAAATGTTCATTATTGCTAGTCCGTGACTTTCTCATAGTACTGTAGGGTGTTAAGTTTTGCTGTTCTTATTGCTAATCCTATTTTGTGTCTAATTCTGGAGAATGGTTTTATGTGTACATACAGTTACCTCTATTATGCCTATTCATGGGTGTTATAATTTGATACTTAGAGTTATACACTTGATTCTTAAGAGCACTCCGTATACAGTGAGGTTCTTTGTTGTTGCTTGCCTTCTAGCAGTGTAATTCTTAAGTGAGGGGGACTTATGTCGTGCTCCATACATTCGCCAATAGGTGGCGACAGAGGGCAAGGCTTGCTCTGAGTGTGCTTTCCCGGTAGAAGAAAAAAAGAATAGAGACTGGAAGTACCATGCTGCCGTGTTGTGTGTGATTTCGTTTACTCCTTACCCTGCATTTACCACTCCAGTCAGTCACCACGCAACACAACAAACGCCTTTGTCTACATCGATCAAACTCTCTTCTTTCACCGACAGCACCGGCAGTGTTTCTCGTAGCTTATCACAGTCTGACTGGTTGTTACTAACCTCCTCCTCAATCCGCATCAGTAGCTGTGTTACCACCCCACGAATCACACCACGCTTTCGCCTAATTCGCTCCAATGCTTCGGTCATTTCTGCAAGTTCGGTAGTCTCCAACTTAAAAGTAAGTTTAAGTCAAAGCATCAAACCTCCCACAACTCGATCCCTATTCCCGGGTTTCAGCCAAAAATGTTAGTTCGTTAGAAGAACAATTTTTTTTACTGAATGAATGCATTTTTTTACATTATGAGGGAAGTTAAACCGTTAAGCAAAAAAAATGCGCTACCGCAAATTACATCACTTCCTACTCATTTCAAAATAAAGGCATACCTGTATTAAACCAACAAATACACTTTGGTGATCCTTAACAGCACATGACATTGCATAACATACATCTTATAAATGTCTGCAAACAATTAATATCTCACATAAACCATATAAACTACAACACAAAATGCATTTCATGAATGAAAGTCATGTGGACAGTATGCATTTCGTGAATGATAAACAGTCATTTTGTGGACGAAATTCCTTTTATGAAATACAGAAATTTTTTTTATGTATTTCAGGCTGAAATACATTTTTTTATAAAAAAAATGTGTCTTTTGCTGAGTCACGAAAGACACGTAGTAGGTGCACACCCGTGGGTGGGAGTAGTACCTTCCAGTGAGCACTGGTGGCGCACTGACTTTGATTTTGCACACCCGTGGAATCATGTTTAACTTGAATTTAAATGTAATAGAAATACGAATAACTTCTGGACTCATACGTCTGCTGCTTCATTAGTGTCACTATTCATTACATTTTTAGTATTTTTAAGTCAAGCCAATGAAAAATCTTAGGGCTAATTCCCTTCAATTGCAGGCTATGTTACCATGCCATTTTCCCCTATAACACTGTCCCCAATAGTTCAGATCAGACACACTGAGTAGCTTACATGTAGAATACAACAATAAAATGGCGAATATGAATGGATTAATACAAGGAATCACAGACGGTCTGTGAGGTCCTCCTTGAAGCATTTCAAGTTATGTGGGACCCTAGGTATGAAGTCTGTTTGTTGTCAAATATTATGAACAGCTTTTCTTTAACCAGTATCAAGATCAGGCTTTTTCATACCTTCATACTGTACGGACATCATAATGCAGGGGGTTAAAGTTTCGCTAAACATTTTTTCTGCGTCATAGGAAAAAAACCTTAGCTAGCTTTGCTGGTGTCACGCTCGGCGTCTGCGGGTGAGGCGCACGGACGGGGCGAGCAGGCAGGAAGCAGGCGAGCAGTCAGAATCAGGGCAAACGGGGATTTATTAGGATGACGCGGACTTGAGAACATGGCACGCCGACTAACATCAATGACAGACAAGGCAAACAGGTAAGACCAGGACTTAAATAAGACAGGACCAAGCAAAGTAAGTGGACAAAGCTGGAGACGATCAGGGAAGCACACGTGGGTAATCAGGGGGCGTGGCACACACGAGGAGCGGACGGAGCGGGCGTCACAGAACCCCCCCCCAAAGGCGCGCTACACCGGGCGCGCCCGGGAGGAGGCGAAGGACGGGACGAGACCAGGAAACCAGAACCTAAAAGACAAAAGGAAAACCAAATCAACGGGGAACAGGGAACAAGACAGACAGGCAAAACAGACAAAGAGGCAAGAGCCAGGACAGGACACGACACAGGACAGGAAAGGCCGACAGACAGACCAGAAACGGGGACACAGAGGGAACAGGTGGGACAAAAGGAGCGGGAGTGACGGGAGGGAACAACGGGAAACCAGGAGCGGAGCGGGGCAGACCAAAGGAACGAGGAACAGAGGACAGCGGGACAGAGGCAGGAGGAGGAACAAACACAGGCAGGACCGGGGCAGGAAAGAAGGGAGAGAAGGAGGGGGAACTAAGGGGAGCCCGAGGGAGCCCCAGCGGGCGACGGGAGGCAGCCGGAGGGGCCGCAGGCGGCCGGGAGGCCGGAGCCGGAGGGGATCTCGGAGGGGCAGAGGAGACAGGGCGAGGGACCGACGCAGGGACGAGGGAGGGAGCCGGAGGGGAGACCAGGGAAGGGGACGAGGGAGCAGGAAGGGCCCCTGGCGAAGGCAAGGAGAGGGGGGGAGCCGCTGCAGGCGGCGACGTCGTGCGCCGGAGCGGGAGGACCCGGACGCGACCGAGGAGCCGCCCTCAGGGGACCCGCAGGCGACCGCCGAGGAACCAGCGGAGGGAGCGAGGCAGGGCGACGAGGCCGGGACGAGGAACCCGCAGGCGGACACCGACCAGGCGGACCAGGACCCGCAGGCGCTGACCCAGCCGTAGTGCCGGCGAGCGAGGACGAGCCAGGGGGTCGGGCGGGAGGGACCCCAGTCCGACGTCTGTGCCCCCTCCCCTTGCAGGACACAGACATACCGACCCCCGGTCGGGGTCGATGTCGCCGGGGTGAGGGTGAAGGAGTCACACGTAGGGTCCTCGAGGGGTCCCATTCAAGCTCCTCCACCTCCGAAGAGGGAGGAGCTAAGATGGAGTCCTCTGGGACCTCCTCGGGGACTAGGGCAGAAGGGACTGGAGTGAGGTCATGGACTGGAGCTGCAGGCAAGAGGGGCGTCTCGGGCGTGGGCGCTGGAGCTGCTGCAGGCACGGGGAGCGTCTCGGACGTGGGTGCTGGAGCTGCTGCCGGCACGGGGAGCGCCCCGGGCTGCGCAGGCGGCTGCGCAGGGTGCGCAGGCGGGAGTGGTTGCTCGGACGCCTGGTCAGCAGGCAGGAGCTGTCGCTCCGGAGAGGGGTCCACCGGCAGAGGCGGTCGTTCCCCTGTGGGAGCCCCCTCTCCAAGGCGCGCTTCTCCGGGCACGTCAGGGAGCGAAGGCGGCTGCTTAGGCGCCGGAGCCGCAGGCAAGGGCGGCGGATCGGGAGCCGCTGGAGCGCGGTCAGGACTCGGAGCGCAGTCAGGACTCGGAGCGCGGTCAGGACTCGGAGCGCCAGGTGGCTGCGGAGGGGGCGCCTCTGGAGCTGCTGCAGGCTGCGGGGGCGCCGGGACAGGAACACGGTCAGGCTGCGGGGGCGCCGGGACAGGAACACGGTCAGGCTGCGGGGGCGCCGGGACAGGAACACGGTCAGGCTGCGGGGGCATCAGCCCAGAAACTGCAGGACGCTGCAGTGGGGGCGCCGGCCCGGGAGCTGCAGGCCGCTGCAGTGGGGGCGCCGGCCCGGGAGCTGCAGGCCGCTGCAGTGGGGGCGCCGGCCCGGGCGCTGCAAGACGCTGCAGTGGGGGCGCCGGCCCGGGCGCTGCAAGACGCTGCAGTGGGGGCGGCGCCTCGGAAGCGGCTGTAGCAGGCGGGGACAGGAGCGCCTCGGAAGCGGCTGCGGCGAGATCAGGAACTGGGGCGAGATCAGGAACTGGGGCGAGATCAGGAACTGGGGCTGCAGGCAATTGCTGTGGGGGAGCTCGCCCGGGAACTGCAGACCGCTGTCGTGGGGGCGCTCGCCCGGGAACTGCAGGGGACTGCAACGGGGGCGCCTCAGGATCGGCTGCAGCAGGCGAAGACGGGAGCGCCTCAGGATCGGCTGCAGCAGGCGAAGACGGGAGCGCCTCAGGAGCGGCTGCAGCAGGCGAAGACGGGAGCGCCTCAGGAGCGGCTGCAGCAGGCGAAGACGGGAGCGCCTCAGGAGCGGCTGCAGCAGGCGAAGACGGGAGCGCCTCAGGAGCGGCTGCAGCAGGCGAAGACGGGAGCGGCTGCGCGAGCGGCGCAGGCGGCTGCGCGAGCGGCGTAGGCGGCCGCGTGGGAGCAAAGTCCGAGGGCGGCGGCTGCGTGGGTGGCAAGAGCAGAGGGAGCTCCTCAGACTCGGCTTTTGCCGCTCGTCGCGGAGGCGGCTGTCCCAGCTGTACCGTGACCCGGCGTGTTCTCCGGACCGGGGAAGCTGCTTGGGAAGGCAGCTTGGCAGCACTGAGGGCCTCCGTGTCGTTCAGGGAGTCCTCCAGCTCACCAGCTGGGAAGGAGGCGGGGACGAGAGCGCACGCCCCTAGGACGATCGTCCGGGCAACCGTCGGCTTCTTCCTCCTTCTCCGCTTCACCGTCGGGAAGGTAGGCTGCGCACTGTCCGAGAAAGCGGACGGCGGGAGGATGGTCCCCGGTTCGCGCAGCGCAACCCACCGCTCTTTACGGAGCTTGGCCACCCGCTGGAAGTTATCGCGCACCTCCTCCGCGAGGTGCGCGTCCCTTTCCAGGGACAGCCGGTCCAGGATGTCCCAGCTCCGGCTGATGAGATCCCAGGCCGGGGGATCTTCCCGGATGCCGGGCTGGGCGATCCAAAATAGCAGCTGATCGACATAACTGCGGTAGTCCTCCACAGTTACGGAAGCTGCTTGTTTAAGGTCTGTCATTCTGTCACGCTCGGCGTCTGCGGGTGAGGCGCACGGACGGGGCGAGCGGGCAGGAAGCAGGCGAGCAGGCAGAATCAGGGCAAACGGGGATTTATTAGGATGACGCGGACTCGGGAACATGGCACGCCGACTAACATCAATGACAGACAAGGCAAACAGGTAAGACCAGGACTTAAATAAGACAGGACCAAGCAAAGTAAGTGGACAAAGCTGGAGACGATCAGGGAAGCACACGTGGGTAATCAGGGGGCGTGGCACACACGAGGAGCGGACGGAGCGGGCGTCACAGCAGGCCTACATGTGCAGCTGTGAGCATCACCTGGCAGTGCCATACCAAGGGATTCGCACACGAATCTCTGACCACTTGGCGTTCTGACTCTGTTAAAAAATCCATGTATGGATGGTCCCAGGGCATCCTCCAGTTGCATCACATCTTAAAGCAACGTTATTGTGGTGTCGCAGGACATCGAGGCTTCCCTTCTTTGGCGTGGATCTGCCATACCTGACCAATAAGACCTAAACAGTGCCCAGCATCTTGGAGTTGCTACTGGAGCATGTGGAACTGAAGGGCCTCTACACAGAGGGGATCTGTTGCAAGTCCGGTGCTGCCAATCGCATAAGGAAGCCACCACAGAGATCTGGCTGCTTGGAAACAAGTATTGAACATAAAAGTTTGTGAACCACTGGAATCTAATAAACCAAAGGTTCAGACATCCCTGCCTCTAACTCCATGTGTGATGTTTGCTTGTTCGCTCTGATTCCTACAACAGACCACGAACATTGACCAAGGTGAGAATACTCTCTCTCACTGTGTCATTGTGTTTGTCTGAGTGTGTTTTGTTGTCACCGTAACTTGAATACTTGAATGTAACTTGAAGTTTAGCCCACATTTTCCACAACAGATAGGGGTTGGTTAGGGTTAGGGTAAAAAAAATGGATTTTTTTTTTGTTTTTTTGGATAGATAGGCTTCTGGCCTGAATACATTCAGTGTACTCCTTTGCATGGTATTTCTGTATGTGTTTAATCAGGCTCATGGTGCTAAAGCGTCCAACTCTGCTACCGCCCCACGAAACACTTGCATTGCACAAATTACATTTAGCAGTCTTGCCTTTTCCATCTTACAGTGCGAAGTAAAGTCACACTGCTTCACATGCCAACAGGTCTTACACACGACAGAAGTTCTTATGATGCGACGCGTGCTATGTTATGGCATAGGTGGAAAAAGGCAACAATCCACTGGTGGCTCTAAAACAACAGGGTTTATTCGATAAACAGAACATCAAGGGGGTAAACTACAAAATAAAAGGAACCATGTGGGGTAAAAAACAAACAGGAAAAAAATAAGGAACTAACTAAAGAAACCATAATGCAACACAACTAGATAACTGAGCAACATGTGTAGCAGGAACTAAAGAAAGCAACCACGCATAATAACATGAACACAATGACTAAGGACTAGAATTTGGACCAGCACTTAAATAGACAAAAAAACCAGGGCAAACAAGGAACAGGTATAAATCTAAATCAAGGAAGGCACAGGAACAACAGGTGAAACACAAAAACTGGGAAATGGAGCCAAATTGCAAAAAATAAGAAGCAAAGCAAACTCACTGCAAAACGTCAGCTCTCAAACACAAGTAAAAACAGATATAAAACAAGGGAATCATTATTTAAAATAAGTAAAATTATCTGCCAACAGAACAGGAAAATTTCACTTGCAAAAATTTTGAAAACAAGAAATTATATCTAGCCTCAAAAAACTCACAGACAAGTTAAAACTAGTAAATTTAGATACTAAAAAAATAAATGTGTCTAATACAGAGGAAAAAAAATCGGAATTGTTTTCTCAAAATGTAAAAAGTCCTTAAATTTAGGAAATGCTGGCCATTATCTTGAGATATTTCTTAAAACTAGTGCGGCCAGACTAAGCAAGTACATTTGTTTGAACACAAAGAAAAGATTTTAGTTTTTTTCTACATAAATGTATAGAAAATCTGCTTAAATTTAGCATTAAGGTCTGGTTTAAATATCGTAAAATAAGACAATGTACCCTGGAATTTAGAGAGAAAAGTATTCTAAAAAGTAATGCAAACTAAAATTGACTGTGTGCAGCTACCAAGTAGACTGACTTGTCTACTTGACTGGTCTTGTCTGAAGAAAGATCCTGGGATCTTCTGCAGACCGACTCAAACACAAAGAAGTGATTAACGATTATGACCACAAAAACAACTGCAGTCTCTGTGTCTTATGGTCAAGTAATATGTGAAGTATCAAAAATATATACATTTCTTGCCTCAAGGATGTATAGCATAGCCTCACTGGCATGTAACTTCTTGGGTGGAGAAACAGGTGAGGGGAACATGTCTGGTAAAGCCATCATGAAGGTGACTGACTTCACTGTTAAAAACAAAAACAGTGACACCTATGGCCTGTACTACGAAGTGGGGTGACTTGTTGGATTTAAGGTAGCCTGGGCAACAACTAAGTAACAAAGATATAGTCCATTTAAACTGTGGTACCTTAAATCCTACAAGTTACCCTGCTTCGTAGTACAGGCCACTGATTTGCTGAGGCCAATAGGTCTGGAAGTTGGTGCTTGGAAAATGGAAGGTTGGAACAGTACCATTAAACCAGAGGTGCTTGATGAGCCATGGAGGAATGTTACGTGGGCTCATGGGTATGAAGCATTCCCACCCCCCACTCACACACACACACACACACACACACACACATATAAACATGAGGCAGTGTATGTCATGTCCTGCCCATCATGTCCACCTGACCCTCCCATCTCCTCCAACGACTGCAGGGACGGAGTATAAACTGACTGCAGCCAAGTCGGACAACCTCTACTCCTGACGTCAGTAAAGTTAGTTTGCGGTTCGTTATTCACATTGCAAACGGCCATAAAACATACAAATTATTGCTTCTTGTGATAGTCCTGATGTGTGAATTCAGAAAATGCAAATCACATCAAAATCTCACATCAAAACCAGACGATCCCATTACTCCAAAAGCATCTCATAGTAAACATCCTGATTTGTGAAAATTTTCCCAACTGATAACTTGTCCATATATCACATGTAAACCCATAAAAAAACACATTGAAGAACGTACGTTTTAAGGAGGACCTGAGAGGTCTTAAGGTGGACCAACAATATAGCCCAAATCCACACATTCATCCTACATGCATTTAAACTGGTTAGGGCCTGGTCATAGACAGACCCAGGAAATTTTGCCACAGCATTGTAATCTGTAGTTTGGTGCCATAAGTTTCAGGAGGTTGCCCTGCAGGTCCTCCGGACTTCCAACCCTCCAGTCACCATTGGCTGGTCGTTCGCTTCAGCTCCGCCTCCCGGACCTGGCCACACCCCTCCCGTCTGCGGCACCGGTCCGTCACACAGAAAAGACCACGGCTAGTAACTTCGACAGCTCTGCTCATTTGATTTTCTTGTATTTTTGGTTTGCTGTATCGGTTTTGGATTCTTGTGCATGACGGTTTGTTTATTGGTTTCCGCCTCGCTCTTTCTCTGCACCTTCGCCCCGGCTTTGATTGTTTTTTTGGGCTTGATCTCACGCCTGTTTGTTGACCATTCTCTTGCTCACCCCCTCGGACACTGTCGTCCTGTGTGTTTCCTGTGTGTTTGTGCTGTGACTGCCATTTTTGTTCTGCGTGACGGGTTCCTTAATTGTTGGTTTGGTTAGGGAGTTAGGACTTAGTATTGTTGTTTTGCTTGTGTTTTCACGTAGGACTAGCTTAGTTTGGGCATTCGTTCGGTAGTGGAGTTTTGCTTATTGTTTTGGCCATTGTCACTCCCGAAGTCTGTTGCACCTATTGTCGTGAACGTGTATGAAATATAAAAAAAAACTATAAAAAAAGATCCCTTTGTGCCCCGTGTTCCCTTTCCTCCGCCCCTGGTTGTCCTGTTTCCCCTTTCCCTCTTCCCTTCCCTTTCCGTTACGTCCAACCCTAGACTGGACCATAACACATATTACTTGCACATTAATGGAATGTGCTGTGTGTTTTACGTGTCTGTAAATGTGCTCGTGGATTGGGGGCGGGGGGGCAATATTTCATATTTTTCCTATGTATGCAAAAGTACTACCTGCATTACACCTGCTTGTCACGCGCATATATTTTTCAACAGAAACCAGACGTTATCTTTATACCTAATTTTCATACATGCAGCAGAACACATAACCCGTGTCTCTTTGACCATCTCCTCCCTTGTGTTTGGGCAAAACTCCCACTTTTAGCTTGATCCTCCCATGAATACATATGCATGAGTACAAAAAGCACAACTTGACGTTCTTCTCTGGTATGCAGACTGTGGTTTTAGGCATGTGCGGTATGTTTGTACATACCGTGCCATGTTTTTATACGCATATTTAAATGAAATTACGTCTGAGACGTACGCAAACATATTACGACATTCTTCCAGGGGTGCTGCTAACTGTGACCTCCAAGTTATAGAGAGCAAGATGTTGTCAGTGAAGAGAAGCATTGCAATGTACCTGCCAATGGCAAATAATGCCTGTTTGTTTTTCAGTATATCTACCCTGCATAGTCAAGGCAACTGAAAAGAGCTTTATTGCCAAACCAAACAGAAACAGATATGCAGTCACATGAAATAATAACGTACCCCCAAGACCACAGTGTGCCATACAGAAAGAAAGTGGCAAGGGGGGGTTTCCACAGTGAGAAACAGGGGGGCTGGACACAAAGCTTTATTAATACAGTGCAATGCGAATGTAAATAAATACAGTAGAATTAAGGGAAGCAATAAGGATTGTTAGAAATAGGTGATCAGTGTTGACACACCACAGTGCACAACAATGAAATGTATCCTCTGCATTTAACCCATATGTGACATAGCAGAGGACCAGCTAATTCCTGTACCTGGTCATAGACTTGAACCAGAAATCTTTCAATTACAAGTATACTTCTCTAACCATTAGACCACCACTGTCCCTAATTATGCTTCATTGAATAAACAGATAAACAGTGCCTGTTGGGGGGGGGGGGGAGATGTAAGATGGCCAGCAGAGTATTTAATGACCTGGCCACTTTGGGACTGGTTTCTGAACCTGCAGGAACTGCATCAGATGCTCCTGTTTTGCATTTTAAGGTTTTTTTGTGAAGTTGTAGGTCTGATTCACAGTTTGAGATCAGACAGATAAGCCAGGACTGGACAGCTTTCTGTTTCATTTACAAGAACTATGGTGACATTTATAGTTACTTAACTTACAGGATTTACCTGTTTCTGCTCCCCTACGCTTAGATGTTATCATAGCATTCATCCATCAGAGCAGAGCACGCGCTCACACTCCCCGGGCAGCCCTGTCACCTGTTACGCCCATCTAGTCTGCACTCCTCAGATGGATCAACTGAAAGTGAAAGTCAATAAATGTGTTTTTGTCTGAGCACATCTGAGTCCTTGTTGTGACATGTAACTCTGAAACTACGCCTATTAATTTATTATACATTCTACTTACATGCTAATTTTCAAAATCTTTCCCCACCAATTATGTGGTTTCCCTTATTTCTTTGTGTGTCTTTATGTCCATGTCTTAAATGTCATTTATATCATTCATATTTTCATGTCTAAATATACTAGTCTAGTGTAGCTAGACAAACATCTTCTGGCAATGGACCAGAATGGATCTGACTGCAGATGGGCGAATTCTATCTGAACCCAGACCTACTGTAGGTAATAGGTTTTACTTAGTAATACTTAGTACTACTTAGTAGTAAATGCGTAACACATCTCCCAATCCAGTTTGGTCTTATTCTGCTATACCTGGCATTTGTCTCGACAAAGCTTAGAGCAGTTCTTTGATTTGATTTGATTTGATTTGATTCAAACCCTTTATTGCTGTTGCAATATACCATGTCACTAGTCACAAGTCCACAAGTCTATGGTGGAGATTAGGCATTATGCTTATCAGCTTCCTAATACTGCATATCATTTTTAGTGGCCAAAAAGTCACATTTTCTGTGCATGTGCTGTGGTTTTTCCCTTGCGAATCAAAAATCAGATAAGTGAAACATACTAACTGAGGTGGATGAATATCAAAAAATTATACAACACAAACAATTTTATAAATATACATTTCTTTAGTTCAATTTGCATTTATTCCAAACCTTAACTTAAATCCATTTTAAGTTTTATTTTATTGGGTGTAGTGTTTGAGGTGGTGGAGCACAGACTACTCTGAGCCAGAGTTCCCAGAGCTGAGGTCCAGCATAAATTAAACACTGCATATAGGTAGAGAAAATGCTTGGTTCTGTGTGCATTAGTAAGTGCATTGACACATAAGGTAAGTAATATGTTTTTTTTTTGTTTGCCCGCCAAAAGCAAGAACATGACATTAAAGTGGACTTCATGAAACATTCAGAATCAAGTGGACTTTTCAGCTGGCCAAGTGAAAATCGTAGAGACAAGTGTTGGATTCCAGTGCAGCATGTTCTCTGTTTTATTAGTGCACTTGATTCACAGGGACAGAGTGCTCAATTTTACAAACTTTCTTTGGATGATGAGGACAAAATTGAACGAAACTTCCTGAAGTATTGACTTGTCACAGGAACTGTGTTAGTCCTGATGGATTGACCAAAGAATATGTAAGAACTGTGAACATGGCTTCTCATTAATTCAATGATGCTACTAGTAGGTTTTCTAATTTAAGATCTATATTATGTTATATTTTCAGCATTTATAGTTCAGTTATGCTTCTTTCAACTGTATAAGTTTCATTCCCATCACTAACTATCTACACAGTCAACCACGCCCCCGAAGTAGGGGGTCCTGTGGGGGATTTCTCACCTGTGACCATTTTCAGATGGCAGTATATCAAAGAATAAATGGTTATTTAGAATGAATTTGCATCTGCTTACAGTGTCTTCCTCAAAGAACAAAAATATAGAAGAATATTGGATGTAGGTGTGGTGGTGACCCCACAGCTTGGGGTCAGAATCCGAAAAAAGTGAACCAAAAACTGATTTTTGCAGGTCCATAACTTTGAAGTGCTTCCCCTGAACTTAATTTTAATACCAGAAAACCTTCACAAATGACATGCGCGATTCGCGAGTGCAAAAAAGGGGGAGTGGCACCCAAATTTGAAAGGGCCATAACTTTGGACTGCATCAGAATTTTTCAATAAAACTTGGAGAATTTTCAGTGTTCTCTATAAGGATCAAAATATCAAGTTTTCATCAAAATCAGGAATGATGCCCATGGAGCCCCTGGTTGATTTGGCATGAACTGACCCAACAGTCAACAGCTGGCTGGTGGAAACAAGTTCTTTTTTTATGTTTAAATAAATAATCAAGCAAAGTATTAACTGTTGTGGCTTACAACTGTTAAATGGTACTCAATGAACTGTTGTATAAAAGCCTGTGGCCTCGTGTCTACAACCAAGTCACAGCCATGATATATTGGAGCACAACCACTAGGAGTGCAGCTATCAATTATTTTAGTAATCGAGTATTCCATCAAGTATTCTATCGGTTATTCCATCGATTAATCAAGTAATTGGATAAGAAATATTTTTTTCTTATTAAAGAGCAATAGTAACTATTCAAAAAAGAAAAAAATAGACAGGTCTCTTAAAATGAACAATTCACTGGTTTCCTTTTTGGGAACATTTTTAATGATTGAACTCCATACAACGACTGACAAAAGAACTAAACCCATTTAGTGCATTTATGTACATATTTGTATTTTTTTTTTTAAAACAGAAAACACTTTCTTAAATGCAAAAATAAACAAAATAATGTCAAATAAAATGACAAAGAAGGTATACATCTTAAACTAAGGCATAAATTAAGGCGGCCTTTACTCTCTGTGTTCTTGTACATTTATAGGAGGCATAAAAAAAAGTTCTGGCAGGATTGTATCTCCTGGATGAGGTGGGAATGGTGCATGCGTGTTCATGTGTGTGTGAGTGAATGTGAGTGACAGTTTGGTCAAAATGCTGTCAGTCAACTGAGCAGCTCGCTGAACTGAACATGGTGCAGCTGTTCATGCGACACTGTGATTCACTGCAAAAGAGAGGAAATAATAGTAATTCAGTGTCTCAAAGTTTTACTGGCCCAAGGCTGTTGGGGGAAGGGGGAGTGTAATTTTTATATTATATTTTTTTATTATATTCATGTAATATTACTCATATTAATCTAAATCTGCAGAATAATGTTACTGTACTAAAGCCTTTAAATAGATCTAGTTGAGTACACCCCATGCTCCCCTTTAGACTCACCCCTGCATGCTGCAGGTATCACTGCGACAAAGTGTGACGGCTGCTGTCAGCCTGCCGCAAGTTGCCAAGTTTAAATATGGCTGCAGCCCTAACAACCACACTCCTTCTCGTATGAATATTGCTTAAATATAAAATGTTTTGCTAAAACAAACTAAGTTTCAACAGTTAAACTGACAAAACAAAGCTATGTGTTCTGATTGCATAGTTACACAATTGAATGCGTTTTCAGCTTTGATTTTGTGTTTGGGAAGCCTGTATGTGCATTGTACTTGTTTTATTAAAGTTAAGGTTTTCAAACTATATTGTCTTTTTTATCTCAGTTTTAATGTATGTTTTATAAAGCCTAATGTCAATGCATGTGGTATGCAGTGTAGTTAATGTACGAGAGGTATGAATTGCCAGACTTTTATTTTATTGCACTAAAATATTTGGTAACACTTTATAATAATGTTATATCACATGTATAACCCTTTACTTAAACATTAACTAATGATTTACAACACCTTGGTACGACATTTAGAAGCCTGTAGTTAATAATGAACAAATCATTCACAGAGTCTTAACGAGACATTTATAAGCATGTAGTTAAATGTTAACTAATAATTTGCAAAACTTTACAACATATATAAATGATGAAAAGGGGAAACGATCATAAACTAATCATTCCTAAATGATTACTAAGCCTGTAGTTAATGATGAGCAAATCATTTACAAATTCTTAAGACATTTATTAACATGTGATGAATTGTTTACACTTCAGATTATGGGGATGCAAAAAGGTTTGTAAATGACTATAAATTGTTACCTGAGAGTGTTTTCCACCTATGACTCACTAGGCTCCACTAGGCTCCGCCCAATGTACTAATAAATACTCTCTGTCAGTTCCACCTGTGTCTTGGTTATTATTCATCTGTACCCAAAAATTCATATTTAATCACAATAATAGTTGATCCATTATGGGAAAATTCTGCGTTAAGGCCTGTTTTTTAAACTCGACTTAAAAACAAACAAATAAATAAATATGGATTTCAAAGTGCCTTTTCTTGAAAATGGTCCAGTAAATGTTAACCAAATTTTGTCTGTTACTAGCTTGAGACTTTGCCCTTTTTTGAGGCTATAAGACTTGTTCATACATTATGGGAAAATTCTGAGATGTGTCTTGTTAAACCTGGCTGTTTTAAGCAAATCTACATAGAACAATAGAATTCAAAGTGCATTAAATTGGTACAGTTGACCAAATTTTGTCTGGAAATTGCCTAGGACTTTGCCTTCCAGATAGTATATGACTTCTTTGCATTATGGGAAAATAAGAACTGTATTTTATTTTAGTGCATCCTGCATGACAATAAATCTTGAACAATTGTCTATACCTGATTGCTTATTATTTTCCTAAACGCGATTTGATACCGTAATGTTACGTTAAGCGCGGATGATTTGACCGAAGTCGTTAAGGTGTAACTACTAGTATATTTAAATTAGGCTATATAACAGCAACTGCACTGTAACCCTGAAATGAGAATTGCTGCAGTATTAAATATTCATGAACTATGGTGTGGCCAAGATTATCTGTGCGACTATATAAAATGCTTTGCACTCCTACTTCCATTTTCACAATTGTCTGTAAAACTGCAGCTTTCGAGAGTCGTTTGGAAAAGGTGAGTTTGTTAAAGAAATTGACTTATACTCCGTACAAATTATAGGATAGTAAACCCCATAACTCGTCAATTTAGTCATTCTGTGATTTTATTTCTTTTTCTAATTTATGAGGAACTGTTAGATTCTGTTGTTCTCCAATCGTGTTATACCCAGGGAACTCATGTAGATGTGCAGGATTTCAAAATCTGTAATAAAAATACAATTTATTCTAGCATATACATAATTGTTCAATCCAACATATACTTATATTTTACCTTTAACCACCGTGATCCGTGTGACTATATCCAATGCTTTTGAACATTCACTTCCACAACTGTCTGTAAAAACTGCGGTCGAATGTGGTTTGGAGAAGACGAGTTTTTGTTACACATATTTGTATATTTCAATTGTGTGCAGAATGCAAGAAACCTCAAATAACTCGTTCATTTAATGGTTTTGTGAAACGTCCAGCTGAACTATGTTTTATTGAAACGTCTTTGGCTGAAATTGGTCGTTACCCTTATTCACCGACCGCGACATTCCTGGGGAGTTCATAATTAAGATGTGTAGAAAGATTTCAAAATCTATATTAATAAATGTACTCATTCTAGCAATAATGTAAGTGTTACATGCCAAACGTACTTATATTTTTTTCTTTGTGAAGAAGGAAAACTTACGGTAAAATCCATTGTCCTCTTATATTAATACAAAATAGAATCTAGTTGACAGTCCTTTTACTTTGTAGCGACTTGTGCGATTCGGTGTAACTGTTCTATTTTTAAATTAGGCTATAGCACAGCATTTTAAGTGAACAACTGTATGGTAAACCTGAAATGAGAACTGATGCAATATTAAATATTCATGAGCAGTGGTGCGGCCACCATTATCCGTGCGACTATATAAAATGCTTTGAACTCCTGCTTTCATTTTCGCATTTGTCTGTAAAACTGTATAGCTTTCGGTGGTCGTTTGGGAAAGGTGAATTTCTTAAACAAATTAGCCTGCATACCGTGCAAACTGCAGCTAGTAAACCACATAATTCAAAAAATGTTTTTTAATTTTTAATTTTTGAGCCTTTTTTTTCCCTTGGAACTATTTGTTTCTGTTGTCGAATCATGTTATACCCATGGAACTCATTTAGAGTGTGTAGAAGGATTTATTACTATAAGAACATATTATAGTAATTATACAACTTATAAATCTCAAACGTATTTACAATTTACCTTTTTTTGCCGCGATCTGTGACTATATAAATTGTTTTGCAGTTGTACTTTCACTTTCACAGTTGTCTATACAAACTGAGGCGGTCGAAGGTAGTTCGGAGTTTCTCCAACAAATATATGTAAGTCTCATTTCAATAGCGTGCAAAATGTAAGAAACCCCATTAACTGGTTAATTTATTAATTTTGTAAGAAGTCCTGCTTTTTTAAAAAACGCATTTGACCGGAACTGGCAGCTACCATTTGGGTTTCCAGCAATTTAAATTCCGGGGCTAAGTGAAATTTACCTGGGACTTGATTTTTTTAAGGAACACTGGCATCGGGGCTGAAATACTCGGGGCTTGCGGTTCCTGGGGAATTCATGCAAATATGCAGACAGATTTCAGCGTCCGTATACATATAATAACTTATAGGCCCTAAAAATCAACCATATTTATATTTTTCCTTGTAAATAAGTAAAACTGACGCTGTCGAAATCCATTACCACAGAGCACAATTAAAATTAACCAGTTCATTCTAATATATATCTGTAAAAATGGAAGAACCTGTTTGACATGCGTTCTCCTTTAGAGCAACTCAAAAGATACAGTGTAAAAGATACCGTGTGTTTTAACTACAGCAATCTGCGTGACTATCGTGCTCGTCCACGAGGATCGTCAGTCATGCGGCTACGGTAGGGTGAAACAGCCCCACCAGCCCATCCCTCTGAGAGTGAAAGGGGGCGGTGTGGGTCTTCACGATCCGCAGCCGCCGACAGATCTTGCCGAACCTGTGCCTTTCAAGTTCCTCTCCTAATCACTGTGCAATTCCTTGGGGGCCCTGAACCTGCCTGAGCTAGTTTGACCTGCCAGCAGAGGTATGCTCAACCAACCAGGTGAGCATAAAGTGTCACAGTCACAGAGTACTCATCTAGTTGGTTGAAAGTAAATCATGGTCTGGATTTTTACTTTTGCCACCTCTGCCTGCCAGTAACCAGTCTGGAAATTGAGGGTGAACCACGTTGATCCAGCAATGTAGTCCAGTGTGTTGTTGATGAGTGGCACTTCATAGGCATCTTTCCTCATCACCACGTTCAGCTGTCGGTAGCTAACGCAGAATCATCACGACCCGTCCTTTTGTTGGACGGTTATATGACTGCTACCACTGTTATCTCTCTGATCCTCTGGTCCACCGCTTCACGTCTATGTGGACGCAGGTATATGGGCGGGGCATCCCCCATATCGATGTGGTGCTGCACCAGGAAAGTTGGTCGGCAAACAAGGTCCCAGGCGGCGAAGAGGTCCTGGAAAAGTATCGACGGAGCTTTGATCTCTTCCCGCTGCTCCGCCATAAGGTCCTGGTTGCTATACTGCCACACTGTACAACTCACACTGCCTCAGAAGACGCCCCCTGCTGTGATGTCACTGTGTTCTGCAGTCGGGGCAGGGCTTGGGGCTGTGTTCCTGGTGTTTTTTCCCTGGGTGCTGCAAGCTGCTTTCTCAAGTGGACTTCTTCCTCCTCCGCTGCTGATGCGCTGGAGAGCCACCACGTCTAAGCCGAGGTGAAGGGCTGCTCCCAGTCAAATCAGTAGGTCCAGACCAATGATGCAGGGGTTGATGATATTAGCGAACCAGTCTTCTGGACTACCATGCGTTCGGCCAGCCGGACATGGACTAATTTTCAGCTCAGGAGTTTTATGCCCAAGACCTGCCTATTTTGTCTTCGTTCTGGGGGAACTTGCTAAATGACAAGCAATCACACTAACATGTGTGCCACGTATTTGTGCTTCACTAAGCAGAGCAATTGTGGTTTATTGAGTGTGTGTCCATGAGAGAATTTGCTCGTTAACATTCTGAGGTGTTGTAAAATTTTAAAGTTGTAAAATATCTTTTAATAACTACTTTGCAGTCATATTTTGTTTCTGATAGGTGTTACAGGAAATTCAGTTCTCCTATGTTCTCCTATCGCACGCTGATTAGAAATCATGATGTCACCCGGTACTTTATAGTTATATGGTTTCTAGCTAGAATGAGATATTGCAAGTGCAGCAAAGGATGAGGGAACCACAGTTTTTATTCTAGCCCTGAAAAAGATCGTAACAGGCACCCGACAAGCACCAGTGATTGATAAACATGTTTGTGATGGTGTCTAACAGTCACATATCTATACATAAAATTACAGTACTTCATTAATAACATAAATTATTAAGTAACTCCTATCTAAGTGTTATATTCTCCATTCACACATAGTGGCAACTGCGTTATCATGCCCTGCTTGTCCACTCCTCCCATGTGCCTCGTTATCTCGAGTGGAATCCCCGTGTGATTAGCTGTTTCGGGTTGCTGTCATTTATCCTGTGTATTTAAATCTGCGTTTCAGTTTGTTTCCCCAGTCCGGTCATTGTAATGTGATTCAACGTTCTTGCGTGTTTTCCTGTGTACGATCCTGAAAAAAAACCCTTGTTCCTTGACTTCCTGGATTCCAGCTCATGTTTCCCCTGTCATAAAAGCATAAAAAATTGAAAACATTCAATGTTTCTGAGGTTTTAACCAATTACTTGTACTGTATTTACATTGTTTTAAATGGGGAAAAAATTGATTCAGGTCGTACCAGGAACTTTTCGGGTCACGGACTGAGTCCTCGAATGAATGAAGTTCATGAGCCAAAGTACAATTGTACACTTAATGGAAACACAAGGTGGTGGTCGGACGCCGAACTGTAAGGTGAACATATGGCGGGGGAGTTATACAAACTAAGAACACACGAGGATTGGACAGGATACACACAAGACATGGGCAAAGATACACGCCACGATCGGGAAGGCAACTACAGCCATAACAAGAACAACAATACTTGGGCTATTTACAATTACACAGACTGGCTGCACCAGACCTGAATATATGTATATCCATCTATCCATTTTCCAAACCGCTTATCCTTTTGGATTGCGGGGGGTCCGGATCCTATCTCGGAAGCAATGGGCACGAGGCAGGGAACAACCCAGGATGGGGGGCCAGCCCATCGCAGGAATATATGTATATTTTATATGTATATCAAATGACATTGATTCCATATTAAACAACATTGATCTTTAATTTTGATCTTGAAAAGGTCATCTATCCAACGTTGAAAAATCAACAATTTGTGATAAGGACTCAATGTTGTTTCAACACTTGTCTGGCAGTTTCTTTATCTATTGATTTAATGTTGAATTAGTGTATGTTTAATCAGTATTGGGTTATAATTGTTTCGCAAGTCAATTAATGCTGAAATTATGTTATATCCAGCAGGGCTTTCTAGAGGTTAATAAAAAATAACACGTACAAATATTCAAATTGAAAACAATTTATTATTCATAACAAATTATATATACATTCACAGAAAAATAGCACAATGGTAGTAATTTGGTAGTAATTTGATAACAATCACAAAAACACTGAAGTGCTAACTGACCCCCCCAAGCCGCCCACACCCACTTCTGTCCATTTTCTCTTTGCGCCTCCCTGACGTTCTGGTGCATATCGAAGCCATTTCGTCACAGCATCACTGAAGATATGATGGGTCACTTCCTTGTAGTGGTGCTATAGAGCTTCTGATATTGAAGAGAAAATAAGCTGTCATTAAAGATTTAACAGCGCTAAAGATTTACAGTTAAATGATCAACAGTACATAGCTGAATTGTTTGATCTACAGTTACTAAAATGGATCAGCATCTCCCTTTCAATTTGTATTTAGAGGACAAAATCACTGTAAATACAAATTAAAATTGTTATAATTAAGCAATTGATTGTTACAAGGATTTTAATACAAATCCCATTTCCAAAACTGTAGGGATGGCATGTAAAATGTAAATAAAGACACTTTGACATTTTGAAAAAGCTGTGAAGTACAGTAATTCTCTGATCTCTGCAAACTGAAAAAATTAAAAGAAAATATAATTATGCAAACCTTTTAAACAAGCAAGATTTTTAAGCAACTGTAAAAAGTACTTTTGAAGTTTAAACTAAGTCTGTTAAAGTGAAAATAAACTTTAGTCATCTCAGCTATATATGAGACCAGAACACATGCTTCCATTTATTACAGAGTACAGTAATTTTTATAAATAAATTACAAATATCAACTCTAAACACAAACAGCTTAAAATAGGTATTTTAGACAATCCAGAATTTCTGCAATTTTTGCGGAATTTGCGGATATTTGAAAACCACTCGAGTAGAAAACAATTTGAATAGTGTAATGTAACTGTGTGTATTACGTGTGCATGATCAGCAGGGTTTAAATATGAGTACAGACAATCTATTCCAATACATCTATATTGTACAGAACAAAACGATATATACAGTACTACACACAATATACAATATCAACTCGCCATCAGTAATATCGATGTTGACTCAGCATCTTATTTTCAATGTTGAAAAAGTCACTTTATATCAACATTGAATCAAGGTTTTGCCACCATAAATTTTTCAGTATTGAAAATCTGACCAAAAACCAATTTAGTTTCAATGTTGATAATTCAACACCGACCATAATTCAATGCATTTAACTATACTTCAACGTTGAAACAATAATATGATGCTGTCTGGAATGTAACATCAATCAACTAATCTGCATCGGCAAGTTCGGCGAGTTTTACCTCTGGCTAGCAGAAATGGGCCAGTCCTAATTGGTAAGCAGTACTGGCACCTCATGAACACTTGTAAATTATATTGTTAAAATGGTCGATGTCAATCCATAATGGGGCTGTGTGTGGCTCAGCCAGTTAGGACTCTGTGCCCTTAATTGGCAGGTTGCCGCTCATGTTATCAGTCAAGCATTTTTATCCTTGAGCAATGCCCATAACCCCAGTATCTCCAGGGCCTGGCTGATCATGATTTCTGAATTGTGTTGCTTTGGATTAAACAGGTCCAGAAGTTGGTGTTTGGAAAATGGGAGGCGGCAGCAGTAAGCCTACTGAACCATCCAACTTTACTGAAATCCACCGAAGAGTGATGCCTGTACAGCAAATGGTGCGAGTGATGGAACAGGAGAGGAAACCAAAGATCCTTGATAAACCATGGAGGGATGTTAAGTGGGATGAGAGGTACGGAGCATTTTCATTAAATATAATTAACATTTCTTTTACTAGTGTCACATCATTTTATCCATGTCATTTTCAAATACATATCAGTACTACAACCCTCTCCTCCCACAGACAGACACACAGACTTCATATCTGACTTTGTTGTAGGGACTCTCCATTCATTTCTATAGACATAACCTTAATAACTATGACAAACCTTAACCCCTGGTCCCCTACCCAGGCTTAACTTTAACCATATGTAAACAAATATACATGACTTTTGGCATTTTGAGTTTGCAATCACAGATTTTTATGAGATTATCCTTGTGGGGACTGAAAAAATGTCTCCACAAGGTAAGAAGTTACTGGTCACATTGTTGGGAAATCTAGTCCTCACAATGTAATAACTACAAAAACGTGAAGACATAGACACACATACACCCACATAAACATGGCACAGTGTGTGGCCCTGTGGGTTATCTCACAAGATGATGTCAGTATTTATCATCTGTATTATCTTGCATTTAAACATGACTGTTAGCTGTTTGAAGCTGCCCCACCACAATCAGCACAAAAAAACACAACAAAAATATAAACATTGTGTTTGGTTAGTGCTACATTTGTGCTGGTTTGTGCCATAAAAATTAGGATTTATGCTGCTTTTGTTTTTAAGGTAATAGCAATAATTTTTTTCTTGATGATGATGCATGATGCAGCCCCTCTATAACAGCGCACAGTCAAAATATGGGGCCGGTTTGTTAGTGTCGCGTTTGTGCCCGTTTGAGCCACAGGAATCACCTTTCCATCTCTTTTACCTTTTGAGATATTAATGATTTTATAAAGGTCACCAAAGGTCCCCTACAACAGCACACAGACATCAAACTGGGTTGGTTTGTTAGTGCTGCATTTGTGCCCGTTTTGTTTCCAGGACATTTTGGCTACTCAGATATCATTATTTGACATGCAAATGCAGTCTTGTTCCTTCTTATGAGGAAAAACTACTTGTGTCCTTGCGGGAGTGAGGCATGGTGCAGGCAGAAAAAGGAGGTGATGATCCACTGGTGGCTCTGAGACACAGGGAGGTTTACTGCAGACACTGAAACACTGGTAAATCTACAAAGGAAAGGACCATGAGGGTGATAAAGCAAAATTAGGAAAGAAATGACTTACTAGGAATGACAAGGGAATGAGGTCCAGGAACAAAACAACACAGGTAGCACGTTCAGGCAGGGAACAAAGTACAAACTCATACTACAACACAGAGAAACATCTAATCTTCTGACACAATGACCAACTAGGGACCAGAACCCAAGTAGGCACTAAAATACACAGATAACACGGACTAACAAAAGGCAGGTGCGAATACTCAAAACAATCCAATCAGAACAGACACTTTAACAGGACATAAGTGGAATTAACAAACAGAATCACAGAACTAAGATACTGACAGAGAAACTAGGAAACAGAATCTAACACTAGGAAAATAATGATAGCAGGTAAAACATGGGCACAAAGCTAATAAAAAAATGCAAACCATAAAATCACAGGAACTAGAAAAACTGATATAAATGAAACATTAGGGAACAAAATCTACTAAATACAAAAACAGAGGAGGCTGAACATGTGACAGAGGGGTTTACAAGTATATGCTCAGCCCATAGAATCATGCAGCAGTCTGGGGAGCCAGGAATACAGACTAAGGACTTGGACAATGGGGAGGACAGGATGGCCAGTGACACCTGCTGGCCAAACGGGGGGAAGACACGAAAGGCTGGGACAGATGGGTGCTGACCCTGACACTTGTGCCTAACAGGTCTGGATGCTGTTCAGCCAAATAGCTATTTCAATATTAGTCATGTCAATAGGTAGAAATTAACGGGAGAACGTTTTACACTGGATTTGAGAAAGCACTTCTTTACACAACATGTAGTTAGAGTATGGAATAGCCTTCCTGTTAGTGTAGTACAAGTTAAACCTTGGGTTCTTTTAATCAGATCTAGATAAGATTTTAACAACTTTAAGCTATTAGCTGAACTTTATGGGCCAAATAGTTTCCCCTCGTTTGTAAATTTCTTATGTTTTTATGTAAAACACGGTTTTAGAGTGTAATGCTTAAAGTTTATCGCTATCGTTTTTCTGCCAATATACGCTATGATTGTTAAAGTGACGACGTTTTAGCCTCAAACAATACTGAACGCTGCAGCCCGTCATTGAGTTTACATGTAGGAGATGTGACAATTACATTATGTGTGTTGAATGCATTTCGCATTAGTTGGGTTCTATGGATCAACACAGATGAATATTACGCTGTTGCGATAAATATAGAGGTGTTTTGAAGAGTGGTCTTGACTGCTCTTGAAATAAGACCTTGAGTCCTCTATCTCCGAGACCAAGACAAGACTGAGTCAAAATAAAGTCAAGTCTGAGATGAAACAAAGACTTCAAAAAGTGGTCTTGAGACCAAGATCAGTCTTGAGTGCTACGTCAGTTAGTGCTACATTTATGCCGAAGAAATCAGCATCCTACCTCTTTCAGTTTTTGAGATATTTACGATTGTGTATTATCATACATATCATAAATATCGAAGTATTAATATTACAGTATAGAATTAGAAAACATGGGTGTTCTGTGAAAAGCACAGGCATTCAAATATATAGGAATAAAGTGGAACATGTACAGTACCACCTAAATCAGCTATATTCAGAGGTGCATATAATTGGTATGCAAGTACGCACTCACCTTTATGGACGATACGTGTGACAATCGATTGTTTGTGTCATAGCAGTGCAAATGCGCATTTTCACTGCTCTGACAAGAAAATACCTTGCATTTTAACCCATATACCGCAAATGAAGTTTAGTTAGCATATAAAGATCAAAATACATTATATTTTGTTTTCATAGCAGTGCAAATGCACATAAAATAAGTACGCATTTGTGCTTTTACAAACAATTGATTGTCACATGTATTGTTCTTGCATAAGTAAATGCGTACTTGCGTACCAGTTATCTTCACCCCTGGCTACATTTCAACCTTGGCTTATACCAAAACTATTTCCAGGTCATTTATACTGTAACATAAACAGGATTCTATTTTATAATACAAGCATTTAAATAATAAAAATGTCATGTCTTATTTGGTAATTACTTTTGTTTGTGTTGTAGTGGACATTGTATTTTCATTTTTTCCGTATTTTTCAAACACATTATTAACCTCTCAAGTGCATTTTCATTTCAGGAGAATAGTTTTGTATTATTGCTAGTTTTTGCTTATACAGTATGGTACTTTCCACTGGAAATTACCTTAAGGTAAATTAATAAGAAAAAATATTCAACATCTACACACAGTAGTGTCATAAGGAGATTGACATTGTGGGGGATCGAATTTGCTGCAGGGGACAGCGAAATATTGTGTAGCGCCAGTGGAGGCCAGCATATCCCGGCATGCTTGCGGGCAATTGAAAAATAGCCCCTGTCTGTAATTGTAAATATCCCTTGTTGTACTTTTGTTGTATTTGGTTGCCTTTCTCTGTTGTGTGTTTGCCCGTGTCTTCGGTGTACCCTGTCCAATCCTTAACTTGTATAAATGGTCCACCATTTGTGAACTTTACTGCCTTGTATCTGACTTCCCTGTGTTTCCCCTTTGGAATAGGGTTTGGTGCTTGTTGGGTGCTTATTAGAGCCTTGTTCAGGACAACAATAAACAGCAGGTTTTATCATAGCAAGCAAGTCTCCTTGTTCTTCGCTGCTCTTGTGATGCCTCGGTCCGTCCGACGATATAATATTGTGGCATCGCAATGACCATGCATGTGATGGTCACATCATTAAAGTATTCGACATAAGAAAGATTTAAAAATGCTAAATATTTCATGTTTGTAATTAGACTAACACCATTTAGGAAACATTTTCACAACTGCATGCACATTTTAGTAATGCGCAGATTCCTAACAAAAGATCTTATTAATTAATTAGGAAGTCTGAGGGGGGGTCTGCCAATACATTTACAGTCACAAATGTATATTGTACGGCACAGCTCGCTGTAATTGCGTCTATTCATTTGCCACGCATTTTGTGTTTTACAAATCGTGGGTGAGGCTTTTATATAACAAACCTTTAGTGATCTGAAGATTAATTTTCAAGGGTAAATTTGGTGAATTGTTTGGTGTGACACAGAATTAGAAACAAAGGGAATTCAATAAACCATGGACATCTCAATAAAAGTTTACTTCAATGGTGAACAGGGCTCCTGGATGGGGCAAGTATTGCCTATAGCTCATATTCCTCTATATGTATGCAAAGTAATGTCATCATCTGACAAAATAAATGATATTATCTTGAATATGAAAGCAGCACAAATTTTGCTGCACAAATGTAGCACTAACGAACCAGCCCAGTTTCACGTCCGTGCGCTGTAGACGGGTTTGGTGACTTTTTGGTGGCTTTTACAAAAATTCATTAATATCTCAAAAACTAAAAGGGGCACAATGGTGATTTCTGAGACACAAATGGGCACAGATGCAGAACTAATGAACCAGCCAAGTTTCATATCATTGTGATGTTGTATGTGGGTTGGCTGACCTTTTGACCTTTATAAAATCATTAATATCTCAAAAACTAAAGACAGAACGGTGAGTTTTGCAGCACAAATGGGCACAAACGCAACACTAACAAACCACCCTGGTATTATGTTCGTGTGCTGTTGTGTGTGTGTGTGTGTGTTTGTGTGTGTGTGGGAGGGGTTACATCGTAGCCTGAAAAAATAACTGCTATTATTTTAAAAATATAATTAAAAATGCTTTCCCATATTTGTGCAGCTTTGGCTAAAAGTATCTACTATAAATAAATAAAAAGAATGAATAACCACATTTTGAGACCAATGTGAGATACATCATCAAATGGTTTCAGGAGTACGTGGCTAATGAGATGTAAAGGAAGATATTGCACTATGTTATCAGATCTCATAGGAATTTTGACTAATTCCCATTTCCAATTCCAATGTCTACGTCTTTAGCACAAAGACCAAACTCATGAAATTCCTGAAAGAGTACAAGCCTCCTGTTGATTCAGTGCCTCGGGCTCGGATTCTTCTAATTGGTTTAGTTGGTGCTGGAAAATCAAGCTTCTTCAACTCCATCAACTCAGTCTTCCGTGGCAACATGACAAGCCAAGCTGAAGCAGGAGACATGGGAACCAGCCTTTCCTTGAAGGTAAAGTGATTGTCTAAGGGCTGGTTTATTGTCTACAATTGCAGCACATACGCTTTTGCGCGCTGTTGCTGTGTAACCGGTGTTGGTGCGCATACTTGCACGTGTAGTTTACCTCAATCTGGAGGAATGAAAGTTGAACGGCATTGAACGGTGTTCAATAAGAAAAGGCTGAGAGGTCCTTCTTGGTGAGAGTATTTCTCATGATGGTTGGTAAATCAGGGTGGCTCTTATGATCCTCATATGAGTTCTTGTGTGCACATTAAAATGGGGCAGATAGGGGTCACCCATAATGCACCTGTGTGACATCTATGTGGGTTTGGAATCTGGAAGAGGTGGAACAAATATTTAAATTGAACACAATTTAATATTCATAACACATTATATATTCACATTCACAGAAAAAAATAGCACAATGGTAGATAATCAAATCAAATCAAATAATTTGGTAGTAATTTGATAACAATCAGAAAAGCATTGAAGTGCTAACTGACCCTCCCAAGCCGCCCACACCCACTTCTGTCCATTTTCTCTTTGCGCCTCCCTGACGTTCTGGTGCATATCGAAGTCATTTCGTCACAGCATCACTGAAGATATGATGGGTCACTTCCTTGTAGTGGTGCCATAGAGCTTCTGATATTGAAGAGAAAATAAGCTGTCATTAAAGATTTAACAAAGCTAAAGATTTACAGTTAAATGATCAACAGTACACAGCTGAATTGTTTGATCTACAGTTACTAAAATGGATCAGCATCTCCCTTTAAATTTGTATTTAGAGGACAAAATCACTGTAAATACAAATTAAAATTATTATAATTAAGCAATTGATTTTTACAAGGATTTTAATACAAACCCCATTTCCAAAACTGTTGGGATGGATTGTAAAATGTAAATAAAAATACGTTGACATTTTGAAAGAGCTGTGAAATCTTACAGTGGAAGTTGAAGTGCAGTAATTCTCTGATCTCTGCAAACAGAAAAAAATTAAAAGAAAATATAATTATGTAAACCTTTTAAACAAGCAAGATTTTTAAGCAACTGTAAAAAGTATTTTTGAAGTTTAAACTAATAAGCCTGTCAAAGTGAAAGTAAACTTCAGTCATCTCAGCTATACATGAAAATAAATTGATTCAATGTTGAAGAACCCACCATTAACCCACCAATGTTGATTGACCATCCCTGAGCGTGAATTAATTCAATGTGGAGTATTTTCAGTAATATCGATGTTGACTCTGTATCTTATTCTCAGTTTTGAAAAAGTCACTTTATATCAACATTGAATCAAGGTTTTGCCACCATCAGTCTTTCAATATTGAAAATCAGACCAAAAATCAATTCAGTTTCAACGAATTTAACTGTACTTCAGCGTTGAAATAATAACATGATGCTATCTTGGAAATCAGTTGAATTTCTGGGATATTGATTTGGTCAGTTAGGTAGCAGAGGGGGTTGTTAATCAGTTGCAGCTGCTTTGATGTTAATGAAATTACCCACCGGTGCACTAGAGGGGCAACAATGAGACGACCCCCAAAACAGGAATGGTTTAGCAGGGAGAGGCCACTGACATTTTTTCCTCCTAAACGTTTTGTCTGTTTTTTCACTACTTTTCATTTCACTACGCTGAGTGTCACTACTGGTAACATGAGGCGATACCTGGACCCGACAGAAGTAGTACAGGCAGTCCAACTCCTCCAGGATGACGCATCAATACGTGCCATTGCCAGAAGGTTTGCTGTGTCTCCCAGCACAGTCTCAAGGGCATGGAGGAGATGGAGGAGGGTGGCCTGAGAGCCCAATGTCCTCTAATGGGTTCTGTGCTCACTGCCTGGCACAGTGAATACCAGAATTAGCAGGTACGCCATTGGCGCCCTGTTCATTTCATAGATGAGATCAGGTTCACCCTGATCATTTGACAGATGTAAAAGGGTCTGGAAAAGCCGTTGGAGAACATTATGCTGCCTGCATCATTGTTCAGCATGACCGGTTTGGTGGTGGGTCAGTGGTGGTCTGGGGAGGCATATCCATGGAGAGACGCACAGACCTCTACAGGCTAGACAACGGCACCTTGACTGCCATTATGTATCGAGGTGAAATCCTTGACCCCATTGTCAGACCCTACACTGGTGCAGTGGGTCCTGGGTTCCTCCTGGTGCACGACAATGCCCGGCCTCATGTGGCAAGACCATGTAGGCAGTTCCTGGAGGATGAAGGAATTGATACCATTGACTGGCCCCCACACTTGCCTAATCTAAGTCCAATAGAGTACCTCTGGGACATTATGTTTCGGTCCATCCAACGCCACCAGGTTTCACCTCAGACTGTCCAGGTGCTCAGTGATGCCCTGGTCCAGATCTGGGAGGACATCCCCTGGGACACCATCCGTCGTCTCATTAGGAGCATGCCCCAACGTTGTCAGGCATGCATACAAGCATGTGGGGGCCATACAAACTACCGAGTACGATTTTGAGTTGCTGCAATAAAGTTTGAACTAGCCTGCTACTTAATTTTTTCATTTTGATTTTCGGGGTGTCTTTGAATTCAGCCCTCTGTAGGTTGATCATTTTCATTTCCATCAAACGACATGGCATCCTTCCATTCCTAACACATTACCCAGTCCATACCAGTATAGATATCCAGCATGTTTTTTTCCCCATTGAGATCTGATGTGTTTCCAAAGTGTACCTTTAAATTTTTGAGCAGTGTATATTGTTTCTCTTTTGGTGTTTCGTTAAACAGCATGATTACATGAAAGGACCAGGTATACTCTATAATAAAATGTATATAAATAAAATGAAAACCCATTAGTGCACCTCGAGCACATACCTGTGTCAAATATTCTACTATCAAACAGCGATACAGTCCAAGGGAGAAGGGTACGAGGTAGGACAGGGATCACGAAGGCAGATCAGGTCTAGACGAAGAACACAAGAAAGCTTCTTCATAAGTAACATCTAGATCAACAATAACTCACACTAAGTGTAAAAGTGAGCATGGTTTTAAAGAGAACTGGCCCGGTGTTCCCAATCAAGTGTTAATAACACTGCGTGGGCACATGGAGCATGACATTTTTTCTGAAACACAATGTGAATATTCTCACAAACTCATTAATATTACATAATTTTTTTTAAAATTAGTTTTATGACAGACACATATTGTTTAAAATGATGATTTTGCCTGAGTTGTAGTTAATCGGTTGTGGAATAAAACCAATTGACAATACAAAACAACTTTCCAACAAAGGCTTTTCACTTTATTACACATAATTCATGGACTTATTTGTTTTGATTTCTTTGTATGTGTGGATTACTTGGGTTGTTACCAACATGTGGTGTAAATTATAGCCCCATTAGAAATATATTTACTGAGGAAAATGTCACCGTGTTCTATACTTATTTTCCCCGCTGTACACAGGCATATGTGAGCTGAATACCTCCTTGTCAGTGGCCCCCAAGTTATATGAGTTTGGGATGCCTGCTGAGCTGAGTGAGTTGGTGGAAGATGAATGACATCATGTGTCTTCTTACAGTATCGCACTTACAAGGTGAAGGCAAGCCGAGGTGGAAAGCCAATGGCATTCCTACTGTGTGACACCATGGGATTGGAGGCAACTGAGGATGGAGGGGTGAGAACTGAAGATATAGTGAGCGTCCTGAAGGGCTACGTACCAGACAAGTACCAGGTAAGAACTGTGTATCTAACCAGGCCTCAAAAACAACAGGTATATAAACACATGCTGGTCTGATCCCTGTAATGACTCACTCATGTTTATAATTACTGGTATTTTTCTCCCTAGACTCTCTTTGGAGGAAATTTTATCTCATTCATTGATTCTTTTTAGCATAAATAATGTACTGTTAAATAAATGTCATATGAATGGACTCACATTGCATTTTGCTTGAGTTTCCTATGATCTCACAGTCAATGCATGTCTGTATGTCATTCACACCTTCTTGTTTGTTTAGTTTGATCCTACGCAGGCAATGGATACTGATGTCTGTCAGACAGGCATCGAACTGCCTCTTAAGGACAGGATCCACTGTGTGGTGTATGTGATAGATGCCACCAAACTTGCAATTATGCCCCAAGGAATGAAGACCAAAGTTGATGAAATTCGAAAGGAAACTAAGTTTAATGGTTAGTGAGTGGGGAGAACAGGGAGGGAGGTGGCATCTGTGTTGGATCTGAGGGTTAAAATTCAGAAGCACTCAACTGTTTTGTATGAAAATTCTAATGTATTTTATTGCCTGCCTTACTTGAAACATAAATAATACTGAAAAACTATATAACAATGTGAAAAAGTAAATTTAGCAAAAACTTCAGTTTCCTGGAACTGAAAATGGCAAACTGAATGTTTTCTGTAGCTTTGTATGGGGCACCAAGTGTCAAGTACTCATTTTCATGTAAAATACATTCTGCACCACAAAAAGCATTATTTAATGACGAAATCAATGCCTTGCTGTGTTCTGTCCAGGCAAGCAAAAAACCTTCATGTTCTTTCATAGTGAGACTAATAAGTATATACAAGAGTAAAAGTATGAACCCAGGGGTTATTTGTATTTTTATTACATTTAAATGTAAATTAAATGTAATTAAACGCGTCTGCACAATGAAGCCGATGCTCCACCTTCTGGTCATTGCAAGGTACTACTCCATTCCCCCAAGGAGCGTGCGCATACTACATATCTCCCATAACCAGGGATGGATTACGGACCCGTGGGGCCCCTAGCCCAAAACAATTTGCAACGCTTATCAACAATGTATTTTCGTTTGTCTATTTTAGAGGGCCTACATTCTTTGATCCTCTGCCTACAAGGGCCCCTGACCCTATAGGGAGGGTGTTTGGCTGCCAAGGGCCCTTGAATTGTGGTGGTGGTGGTGGTGGTGGTGGGGGGGGGGGCCCTCGCGAACGTTTTGCCCAGGGGCCCACACAACCCATAATCCGTCCCTGCCCCTAACTCAGCCAAAGAGGAAAGGCATTTCGTGACTAAGAAGACGAAATGCATTTCGTTGTGCCTTTCATGACTCAGCAACAAACAAAATGCATTTTGTGATTCCACAGAATCAGTTTCACCCACAAAATGACCATGTATCATTCACAAATTGCATTTTGTCCACAAAATACAAAGTGCTGATATCACATAAAACATTCCTTTTCATTTCTGTGCAGAAAAGAACGTTTTTTTTTTTATTTCACAGACAGACTGCAGCAAGGCATCACTTGATTTCATCATTAAATAATGCTTTTTGTGGCACGACGCATGACGCCCCGTAGCTTTGGCAGAAATAGCATTCATGCTGTTACTGAAGGAGCTCCTGGATGCTCCTCCACATAAAGCTGCTCCATCTGTGAGAAGCTTGAGGGCTTTCTGTCACATACAGCCTACTTAAGGGGTTGGGACTGAAGGTTGGGGCATGAACATGAGCTCAGCTGCACACATGGGGACTCAGGAAAGGCAGAGTGATGCTGGCAGGTGATTTTGAGTATGTCGGACATCAATGTGCTGAATACCATGCAATTGATGGCCTATTCCATACATTATTTTGTTGTAAATGTAACTAGAGAGACATTTCTCTTGATGTTTTTAGAGGTCCCTCTAATGGTGCTACTGACCAAAGTGGACAAAGCGTGCCCACTTGTGGAAAAGGATTTGAAGAACGTGTACCGCAGTGGCTACATAAAGGAGCTGGTGAGTTTCAGGGTCTAACACTGGAATCGGTCCTAAAGGCTACACCGACATATCAGGACAGTTTTGGTGGAAACCTACAGCAGGACCCTTGACTAGGAAATGAACCTGAATCTCTGCTGCAAAAATGTGCAGCATAGTAAATGGTTAAAAGCTGACACTGAGTACAACTTGACAAGATGCCAAATACTGGATAAGTTACCAGTAGCAACAAAACACACCCACTCACAATAAGTGAAGACAGAGCAGTTCACCTGCCTGAATGTTTGTTGGCTGTAAGAGGAATTGGTGAAAATCATACATGAAGCCAGCAGGAATCGAACCCATAGTCCTTGGGGTGTGAACCTTTGGTTCTTGATATGGAGCTGCCCCACAAACTCTTGTCTTGAAAGTTTTTTTCTTAAAGCAACATATTTCCAAGCAGCCAAATCTCTCAGTGGCGTCTGTACAGTTCCCATGTTCTCCCTGTAATTTTATGTGTTTCCTCCCATAGTTCAAAAACATGCATTTGGGGGAAATGGCATCTCGAAATTGCCCACAGTGTGTGACAGTGTGACCTGCAATGAGCCGGCATCCTGGCCTGGGTGTCTCAGTCCTTGGGTCTTGTGTTTCCTGTGATAGACTCTCCATGTCCATGTACTGGATAGGTAGTTATCGGTAGATATTTGTGTGAGACATTTCATTGCCCTCAAGAACTTGTGCATATAGCAGCATCTGCTAAAGACAGATTTATACCATTTCAACTGTGATTATTATTATAAAGCCGTTTGACCCTAATGTCTCAATACAGCAGCTGATGAAAATATATTTGAAGAGGAACATATATGTGTACTGTATGTCTCTCTGCAGATCGATAAAGTGCATCAAAGTCTGGGCATCCCAGTGTTAAATGTGCTTCCAGTGAAGAATTACTCCAGTGAGAGTGATCTGAATGACACCTGTGACATCTTGCTCCTCACCGCCATGAAGCAGATGCTCAACTTTGCTGACAATTGCTTTGACAACTGGGACGAAGACTCAGACACAGAGTAGATGAATACATTATATCTGGGGGCAGTGCCGATGCCTCACTCTGATGCTGTCGAGAGCTGCTGTCCATGCTCTTGTGTTTCTTGTGTTCTATAACACACATTAGGTCCCTGTAAACCTGCATTAGCCTATTTCCTTACCTTTCCTTACACACAAACTTTTTAATACCTTGTATTTAAAATTCTCTTTTGACTTTGGTATGAATAAGAAATTCATTAATATAATCATATATATGATACATAATCAAATATACTATAATAATAATATATATATAATTTGGACGGACAAAAAAATGAAATACTGGCACCTTAGAGTAGGGGAGGTATCTTGTTAATTGCGTCTGTTTGAACACGGCTTCCCCCGCAGACAAAGAAGCCCCTGATTTACAAATCAACATACTTTTTATACCTTTTCTGCTAGTGACGCCCCTGCACAAGATTGCCAGCTGTTCTCTGCTGTTTTCCTCCAGCTCATATAATCTTCCAAGGTCATTCATTCCCTGTCCTCCCTAATCCTGCCTTTCCTTGTAAGTCTTGTGCAGGGTCCTTGCTCGCTCTCATCATTTCTGACAACCTCCAGACACTTGATTAAAAGTAAAATAACATTTTAATACTTATTTATATCAATTTTGAGAGTGTACGTATCACGTGTTCTTAAACTACACTGATTCAGTCATATGATTCATTCCCACTGTATCTAAGTATTCCATATTATCCATGTTCTCTAATCCAGCAAAGCAAGAGTCAATCTCACATTCATCACCTCTCTGTTCTACACAAAGCGACAGCCAGGGGAGGTTCTACACAAGCTAAGACCTGTGTTCCCTCCCAGACAGAAGAGTTATTCTGAGTCATGCAGACACACTAAGTTAAACTCTGAAAGCAGGCACACACCTCTTAGTCACATTCGCAGTGGATTAGATGCTAAAATAATAAAATGACTTGATGATTGCAGTATGGGTCAGTATTCGTCACAATCTTAACCATGGTTTGGTTCAATGTTTAACATGTATATCTTGAGCTTGTTTTAGTGTCTACAGTATGTCAGTTTGATTACTACTGTGGGTTTGGAAACAAACAGTTAAAATAGTCTCAGATTCAAGCTCTTTATTACTGGAGTTCTTAAAAGGGCAGTTCACCCCAAAACTGAAAAAGATGTTTTAGAGGGGGCTTTATAGCTATCTATTCATCAAGGTTGTTCTGCTGGTAGTTGACAAAATTTTGAGATAAGCCATAGAAATATTGGTCTTCTTTCAAATATACTGGGACTGAAAGCCATTCTCTCTGTGGTGATTAAAGTGCCAAAAAAATACATTCAAAACATTTGACAGGAACGTCTCTTACCAGGAATCATGACCCAGTTACTCAAAATAATTCACAGACTTTGCAGTGAGCAGTTTAATGTAGGAAGTATTTTTATCTACAAAACTCATTGCCCAATGGTGTCACTGCACAGAACATATCACCAGAGAGCTCGTGCTCCTATCTTCTGTGCAGTGTTACAATCGGTGTGTGGAGTTTGGTAGATAAAAATAGTTCCTACATTAAACTACTCACTGCAAAGTCTGTGAATTATCTTGAGTAACTGGTTTTTTAACCAAACCAAGTTCACATACCTTCTATATAGACATGAATGTAAAAACAATTTTGCACCTTTAAATTGCCTTCTGCTGAAGTTTTTTTCAGGTACACTTTTCATCTATTAGTGTCAGCAAAAGACACAAAAGACTCACATTTGTTTTACAGAAGGGAGACGATGTTTGTTATAGGTCACTGAGGAGTAGCATGTATGAAATACTATGCTTATCACTCAACAAATTCCTCCTCATTTTTCAGGTTATTAGTCAGTTGCAGTGTTAGTCATTCATATTTTTCCTATAGTACTTGTACAATTTTTCAGTGTCTTGAACACACCACAGCCCAGTTAGGCCTCATCGCCCCCTCCACCAGCCCTGCTCCTGACGGTGAAGGTGGTCTCCATACAGGCATATATGTGATCAGCTACATGACAATGCGGAAGACAGCTCCCAGGATTCCCTGCTACCATGGCTGTACTCTTGAACATTCCAGGGAAGAGTTCATAGACATCGCTCCAGTGAGCCCCATCCATCTGCAGAAACAAGAAGTTGCTGGTTACATCCCAGAGAGACAGAGCCAGGGAATCTTCCTACTTATTCTTCCCTCTGTAGTGTCTCTCTATTGTGTACATGTAATGGAGCTTCTGCTTGCAGAACCTGGCTCAGGCACAGGGCATCTTTTACTGTGATTTATTTTGGAACATTAGTACATACATCAATGTTCTCTGGTGTGCACAATCAGATTTCCACACATTACACTGTATGTAGAACATGGAAAATGTTCACTGTCCAAGCAATGCGTCTAATCCTTCTGCATCCTTATGTAGCACTAGAGGGCACTCAAACATCGTGACAGTACTGTGTTTGAGTCCACATTACTGGAGTTTGAGTCCAGACCATGGGGGTCATTTATTAAATAAATAACTAAATAAATAAATAAAATGTCTGTACATTCTTCTGGGAGAGGAAATTTTCATACAAAAACTTGATATTTGTGCGAAAAATGAGTGTCCAGTTTATAAAGCCTAACATAAATGATGATATGCATTGTGCAGCTTATAAATCTCACATATCAGAGACATTACCGAACTCAAAATAAAAAAAAACCATAAGGAATCATGAGCAGTCTAACAAAGGCAGGTAGGTAGAGCAAGAACTAAAACAAGGAACAGCACAGGAACAAACACAGCAAAGTAGGGAGAACGTCTGTAAGTCATGTAGCAAACTTCATCTCACCATAAACTCTAGCAGCGGCAGATGTTGTGCCGAATTCGGCCACCCTGCCATGAAATGCACCCCTTGTCAGGAATGCGCTTTAATTCTAAGAGAAAAGAAGTAATTCCGTCCATCAAAATGTACAACAGAAATATTAAATTGCGTTTGCTAATAAAAAAGATTTTACTGTTTCATATCACATAAACTGCATTTAACCTATATTAAACTGCTAAATTATGTTAAGATATGTAGACGATGAGCACCGAACGAGAAAATAGTAAACTAATGACAAGAAAAATAACCTATTCTATGAACATGGAAGTCCTTGGCTCCTTGGAAGTTCAGCTAAGCGTACAAGGCGCATCACTCAAAAAAATGAAAAGACAAAAAAGAGACCACTTTATTTTCATTCATCATTTCTAACACAGTGTAATAACTGTTTAATTTTTGTTAAACTCCAACAAAAAAAATACACAATTCAATTTAATGAAGTACTGATTACCAATCAGATGAACCAAACCTGCTGGAGAACTTGCCATGACATCAAACACTAATAAAGTTTATTCTGCCACATATTGATTGTCAAAATCTTCCTTAGTAGAAACATGGTTATTGCATTATATAATAAAGGATTATATAATTATATTGCATTATATAATAAAGTGTAATAACCTGATTAGTGTGAATTACTGAAAGTATGATATATTATTGCGTGTATGTGAACCATGTAAGTATCGTGTGACATGCATGTAAAGGAATAGATAGGTGCAGTAAAATTAATCCCTTACTATTTCAGTATTATGTACATGCATTCTGTAGTGTGTGTGTACAGATGTATATATGTATGAATGTATACGTGTTTGTGTGACCGGAGGCAGAATAACCAGGCGAGGATCCAGATATGCGCACAGCAAGATGTTTTAATGCGATCGCTGAGCGCGATACACTTAAGGGGTATTCAGAAAAGGATGGTCGTAAGCCATTAGCTGGGGTTGAAAGCCAGAAGGTCAGTCCTACACGATCACACTGGACACGACCACACAGGGACAGGGAAACTGGAGAAGCCGGGATCAGCAGGTAAGACGGGTCAGGGACGGGAGCGAGTCTGGGGAGAGGAAGAGGACAAGGTAAGGCAAATACAATAGGAATACAGAACAGGTAAGGAATAGTGGGATCACGAGAGACAAGTAATTGCTCGGTAAGGCTCATGGAAAATGGCACAATACTTCGCAGGGAGCTGTCTGTGTTCCCTGCTTATCTGGGACTCATTAATGAGACATACGGAACACCTGGGGAACCCTGCCTACTCGGGCGGAGCTGATGACGAGTGGGTGGCGGGTTCCGCCTGAGAGGGCGTGACAGTTTGTGTGTCTGTGTTTATATTATATAAACAATTTAGAGGACCTTGTGCCTCAGTTATGTTTTTAAAAGGCACAATAAAGACTGACAATTGAAGAACATGTAGGCGGCTCCTGGCTCTTGACTGGCACAGAGGAAACAAAGCCATCACAGTATTCCTCTACTATACTTCACAACATGAAACTTTTAATTCCCTTGTTCTTAACGCTGAACTTAGGATACAGCCAGTGTTGAACCAATGACATGTCTGAACATAACCAAGCATTCCACCACCACAGACTATAATGGCATTCTGTTATGTGCTATATAATTTTACTCTTCTTTTCTCTTATTGTGGATTATTTTACTAAATGGCCGCAAGCCTACCAACTGAAATCAGAATGTGTAGACAAAGTAACTGCATACATTAAAAAATTCTTCTACCAGTTTGAGGATCCGAAGAGGATCCTAACTGACCAACGAAGGGAGTTAGTCAATTAAGTAAATTGAATTGATTAAATAATTGACTTTAATGCAGAGAGAATATGATAAGTTGCAAACATATTCCTTATTTTAGTGTCTGTACACCTTTTCAGATTTATTAAATATTAATTTTTATTGACAGATCAATAAGCGAGTTTGCACCGAACTTGCAACTGAAAGAAATCTAGGCTCTCCTTATTATCCTCAAACAAATAGTTTTGTGGAGCGGATGAATGGTACTATCCAAAGATCGGGAAAACGCATCTTAGTTGTTTTTACTTTTGCCTATTTTTGGCGGGCATATTGTAAATGTATATCAGTCTTTTTCTGAAAAATACCTGAACTCTGTACACTAGGTCATATAATTCTGTGGGAAAAAGGTAGATTTGGCGCCCATACAAATAGTGTATCGGTGCCATAAGTAATGGAATTTGTTTTCGAAAACAGTTTCTCAGGGGTGGGTAACTCTAATCATGGAGGATTAGATTCCTGCACAGACAGGAGGCTCCTCTGCTCAGACACGCCTTATTGAACTCAGCAGTTAATTACCTAATTCAATAGATGTGTCAGAGCTGGGAAATTAGCAAAATGGACTGGACTCCAGCCCTCCAGGACCAGAGATCTTTCCCCCTGACTCATGAATGAAGTATTTTTTACAAATTATGGAACATAAGACATCAGCCCAAATTTTACAGGGCATGAATGTTTTAAACTGAGTGTCACACACAACTCATCTACTAACCTCACTGCACCTGCACAGGTTTCCCCAGGTATCATTAAATCGCTTCACTTTGGTTCAGTTGTCTCAGTTAGGTTCAATATGGGGAAGACTGCAGACTTGACAACTGGCCAGAAGAGCATCATTGATACCCTCCATAGGATGGGTAAGCCACAAAAGTTAAGCTAAGGAGGCTGGCTGTTCACAGAGTGCTGTGTCCAAGCATTTCGATGGAAAGTCTAGTGGAAGGGCAAAATGAAACAGAGAAGATTCAAGAATCTGGCAGAGATCCAGAAAGAGTGGAATGAGGCAGGAGTCACAGTTTCAAAAACCACCACATTCAGACGCATCCGGGAGATGGGCTACAACTGTCGGGTTCCTCGGGTCGAACCACTTCTGAGCCTGAGCCAACGCTGGAAGCGTCTCAACTGGGCCAAGGAGAATAAGGACTGGACCGTTGGCCAGTGGTCCAAGGTCTTCTTTTCCGATGAAAGTAAAGTTCATTCAGGAATCAAGGTCCAAGGTTTTGGAGGAAAACGGGTGAGGAACAGAACCCAAGTTGCCTGAGGTCCAGTGTGAAATATCCACAGTCAGTCATGATTTGGGGTGCAATGTCCGGTGCAGGTGTTGGCAAACTCTGCTTTCTTAAATCAAAGGTCACTGCAACAGTCTACCAGAATGTTTTAGAGGACTTCATGATTTCTTCTGCTGAGGATCTGTATGGAGATGCAGATTTCATCTTCCAGCAGGACCTGGCCCCTGCCCATACCTCCAGAAGCACCAAAAAAATGTGCAGTGATTTACTATTATTATAATATACTATACACAAATATAGTATAATATAATACTTAACACTATGTGTTATTGCATCTACTACTCTGTCTGTACACTACTGGCTATTGCAGAATGCTGTCTGTACTGCAAACGTAATGGCTGTATATGTCTGCAATTTCGTTGTACAAGTAGTATCCGTGCTCCAGTACAATGACAATAAAAGGCTTTCTACAGTATTTTTCAATACACTCCGCGACTCCCTATGGGCAGCACAAGACTAACTTCCCGACAAACTTAGCGAGGCAAGTACAGGGGAGAGGCTACCTTCACGCAGCCAACCTAATATCGGCTACGGGCACACCGCGTCCCCCAAACCACATTAGCTGCGAGTAAACGGAGTGATTTCTCTTCAAACACACACCAGCTCCCCCTATCTGTCCCAGGCCCTATTTAAAAAGACATCCCTCCACCCCTTTCCAGATGCAACTCATCAGTATCAAATAGCAGATACTCTGCACGTCCCTCAATACAGTATAAAGTAGGGCGGTATCCATATATTCATGCCCCGGTTTATTCCTGACCAAATACAGTATGACACCTCCCTCTGTCTCTCTCTCTCACTTGTTTTTCAGTAGTACAAACATTTTTAACGTTTATGTGGAAAACTAACGAGATGCTAACACATAATGGAAAACGCCATAGACGGGCTAAAACAATCAGCGATTGCGGTAATTTAAGATCAGAAAAACAATCGTTTATCTTAACATGCTTAACATAAAACAGCACGTGTAGCTGTACTTATAGGCATATATGTACTAAACTCTGAGGAAACGAAGTTAAACTGATAACCTTTCATTTCTTGTCCACTGCTGCTTCAGCGCACACACTAACGTACAGGCTTTTTACAGGGAGGACAGCAGGCGCGATAAATGCGTATTTCACAGATAAAACAGACGTTGAAGAACAACGTCAGCCGTGAAAATCTATTAAATGAAAATTATCACCGACAAAATTTTGAAACGTGGCGCAGCATTATTTTTTCAATGTGTTACGTAACCGCCTCCCCCCACCCTCCAGCCACCACTTCACTAAAGTGGGATCCGTAAGACCGAGCCTCCAGTAACACCAGAAAAAGACACTAGATTTGTCGCTAGTCGCTTTTTTGACATAGAGTCGCTGGTGGGGTCTGAAAACTCGTTAAATATTCCGACGAAGTCGCTAAGTTGGCAACACCGAGTGTGTGTATGCACATGGTGACAGTGGGATATATGCATCCAGGAGCTCCTTCAGTTATGGCATGATGCACTCTACTATAGCTGTTGATCCCATATCTGCATCTGTATTGTTTTCTGTTCGATGGATGATAAAGTAATGAACATACCTTCTTCCACAGGTGATGGTTGCTTTTTGTCAGGGACACACCGTTGATCATGGCCTGACTGATAAATATAAAATAATGAGGGGCACTCCTAATTCGCACATTACTGCTACCCTCTGCTCTGGAGTTATAAGCGGAAGTGATCTGCAAACTAAACCCATTAAAATGATGTTGTGTTAACATAAATTATTCTAGTAAATTTTAAGTTGTTGCATGTTGTGCCAAAACTACATGATTTAATACTGATAAACTAAAAAGCATGATTTTATGTAACAGAAGCTACATGTTATAGACTTGAGATAAAATAACAGACAGCCAGTTTGCTTTTTTTGAGTGTAACAATGAAATGAGAATCGATCGCTTGCAATATTAATATTCATGAACCATGGTGTGGTCAACGTTTCTTGGGAGACTATATAAAATGCTTTTGATCTCTTACTTTCATTTTCACAACTGTCTGTAAAAACTGTGGTGGTCGAGGACTGTTTGGAAAAGGTGAGTTTGTCAAATAAATATGTATATTTCAATAGCGTACAAAATGTAAGAAACTCCGAAAATCGTCCATTTAGTGGTTTTGGGGTACCTCCAGCTATACGATCTAGGTTCTTTTGAGAAGTCTGTGGTTGGAACGGCAGTTACCGTTGTTCTCAAACCGTGTCATTACTTTGGAACTAATATTGATTAATATTGATTTCATAACCAATATGGATACAAACACTTCTTCTAATAATTAGTAAACGTTAAATTGAACCGTATTTATATTTTTGCTTGTATAAAATGGCGTATCATTTACATATAACCTAAGTACACTGGCACCCCAGCCACCTGGAAATAACTGGTCCATTCGGACTAGTGTGGTGCTGAGGTATCACTCACTGCACGGCTGCACTCAGGTTTCATCGCTGAGGTGGTTTGTCTTGTGACGGGTGCAGCAACGCGCTGTAATCAGCGTGTGCTTCTTACCGTCGATCTCTACGCACATCCTCCTATACTTTAAATTAACTCCACATTAGATATAAGACCTAATACAATGTAAATGGTATGTAAATAGCGGCTATAAGGCTTAATGCATTGTTAAGGGAATAATTACAAGAAAAAACAGCCTGTACAGGTTCAGTAAGACGAGGTCATTGTAGAAAATATAGAAAATTTAATGTATATGTTCTCTAATTATTTCTCCCTCTGTACCTACACATCATCTCATTCGAATGGATACAACGGAGCGTGGACATTTATGAACTACGAAGTGAAAAATGTCGTTTCTGTGACTGTACAAAATGTTTGAATTCCTACATACGAATAGTAACGAACTACTGAGTGAAAAACATGATGTCTGTTTAGCTCCTACTTTCACAATAATCTATAAAATCAAAATTAGTCGAAGATCGTTTGGAAAACGCGAGTTTGTCAAACAAATATGTATATTTCAATAGCGTGCAACACGTAAGAAACCCCGTGACTTGTTCATTTAGTGGTTTTATGAGGTGTCCGGTTACAGGATTTTTTTGTCTCTGACCGGAAAATTTAGTCACCGTTGTCCTAATAAGGTGTTATTCCTGGGTAACTCATGTAGACGTGTAAAAATTTTTCACAACTGATATTAATACAAAAAATAATTCTAGGAATTCTAAAGTGAACATAAGGACTTAGCCACTAAGCTGTTTTTTTCCTTGTAAAAAAAGCAAAGCTTACGTGAGTGAAATCATAAATATATGTTTTCTTTAAAGCGACTCATAAAGTAAGATGTAACTGTCTTTATGTTTAAATTATAGCAAAGCATTTTATGTCAACCCCCTTACGGGAACCCTGAAATGAGAAGCATTTATGAAATGTGGAGTAAAACATGTCTAACTATACAAAATGTTTGAACTCCAACAGTACTTTCACTTTCACGATAATATATGAAAAGTCAGGGGGTGGAAGAACGCTTAGAAAATGTGAGTTTGGGCCAATGGGTTTGTGGGTTGTTAAATTTTATCATAGATTTTTATGTGTGGTACTGTAGGCCTCTATGGACGAAAGTCCAGGGCCTTTTTTTAATTCCAGCTCTGGGCATATTTTTTTGGAAATTCGAGTTTCTAGTGTTCTCAAACTGTGCCATTCATAAAGAACTGATTTAAAAATAAATATCAGTACAATAACTAATTCCTGCAATTATACAATGTTAAATTAGGACTGTACTTGTAATGTGTGACAAAAACATTATTTAAACGAAGATCTATGCCTGCTTTCATTTTCAGATAAACTGCCTCAAAAATGAATGAGCAGCACTGTGGCAGTAAAAAAAGAAAGGAAATGACAGCTATAGAAGACACTCAGTCTTGTGAACACGATTTGATCGTTGATGCATTTTATTACTATTGCACAAAACATTATTATTTTGAACAAACAATATGTAATGATACACAACATACTGGTTAATGTATGGCTAATATTTGTTAAAAATCAACAAATCAGCATTAGTCCAATATGTCGGTCTCTGTTGAAATTTAAATTGTACCAGTTTTCAAAGTTAGCAGCACCAGAGCTAAATGACACAGCACTTGAAATAAATGAAATGATTGGATTGCATGACCAGATATTTTATGTAGTAGAGGCCAAGTGATTTCTTCAGGCCCTGAAAAAGGGAGCACTTAGTTTGGTGCAAAAACAATTCAGTCGGTTAGGACTGTGTCTGTAATCAGGAGGTTGCTGGTTCAGATCCTTTGATCGGCCCAGTATTTTTCCTATTGGGCCCTTGAACAAGGCCCTTAACCCCAATATCTCCAGGGACTGGTGGACCGATAATATAAACACAATGTTTTCGTTGAACAGGTCAGGAAGCTGGTGTTTGGAAAATGGGAAGCAGGAACAGTACCCCAGTGACAGTGGAGGAAAAACCAGAGCTCCTTGATAAACCATGGAGGGATGTTGTGTGGGACCACAGGTATGAAGCCCGTTTTTATCCAATATAATCTACAAGTTGTTTTGTTTATTTTTTACTAGCATCACATTATTTTACGCATATAGTTTTAAAATATGCATGAGTTCTATTATCTCCTCCTCCCACACAAACACACATATAAACACTGGGCAGTGTGCAGCCCTGCAGGGTAGCTCACTAGCTGGCAACTGTATTCATCACCTACACTGCATTTATGTATCTCTGTTGTGTATCTTTTGCCTTATATTTAATTTGTCTGCTTATGCCCTAATTGTTAATGGTCTATTGTAATGGGCGTCTCCAATTGTAACAAGCTGTGCCAACGCAAGTTTTATGTTGCAATTAACTTTTTGATTCTGAAGATTTTGATCTTATGTTCGGCAGAGTGATGTCACAGTTGGGCCCTTGAACAAGACCGTTAAGTCTTGCTTTCTCAAATTTGCATAGCTTTGGTTAAAAGCACATGTAAATAAAACATTAATAAATAAATAAACACTTTCTAATAAGCATGTATGCTACTTCATTAAGTGGTTTCAGTTACAGATGACTAATGAGATGTAAAGGAAGCTATAGTAATATGTTATTAGATATGAGATTTATATTCCTTATGAATTTTGAGTAATTTGCAATTCCAATGTCTGTTCTTTTAGCACACGAACCGATCTCAAGCAGTTTCTGCATGATTACAAGCCCACTATTGATTCAATGCCTCAGGCTCGGATTCTTCTAATTGGTCAGATTAAAGCTGGAAAATCGAGCTTCTTCAACTCCATCAATTCTATCTTCCATGGCAACATTACAAGCCAAGCTGGAGCAGGAGCAATGAAATCCAGCCTGACCTTGAAGGTAATGCGACTGTCTAACTTCATTTCCTGGTGTAAGACTTGTGTATCCAAATGTCTTTATATAATGTTACTACTTGAGAGGAGGGATGATATTCGGCTTTTGTGTTTGCTCTACATTTGCTATTTTTAGTTTTAGTCAGTTTCAGTGTCACCAAGCTTAGTGAATCTCCCCACACCCCCATTTTAATGCTGGTCGTTAAGTCTATTATCCTTGTATTGTTTAAATAAAGTGGGTCGCCTGAGCTGAAGACCTCCTCACCAGTGGCCACCAAGTTACATCATTTTGAGATGCCTGCTGAACTGGATAAGCAGGTAGAAGGTGAATGACATCATGTGTCTTCTTCCAGTATCGCACTTACCAGGTGAAGGCAGGTCGAGGTGGACAGCCAATGGGATTCCTACTGTGTGACACCATGGGATTGCATGCAACTGAGGATGGAGGGGTGAGAACTGAAGATATAATAAGCATCCTGCAGGGCTACGTACCAGACAAGTACCAGGTAAGAACTGTGTATCTAACCAGGCCTCAAAAACAAATGCTATTTGAATACAGGAAATTAAATCTCATTCACTGATTGTTTTTGGCATAAATAATGTGCTGTTGTTACATAAGTGTCATATGAAAGGACTCACATTGCATTTTGCTGGAGTTTCCTATGATCTGAGTCAATGCATGTCTGTATGTCATTCACACCTTTGTGTTTGTTTAGTTCAACCCTGTGCAGCCAATGAAAGCTGATTGCTGTCAGGCATGCAGCACGTTGACTCTTAAGGACAGGATCCACTGTGTGGTGTATGTGATAGACGCCTCCACAATTGCAATTCTGGACAAAGGAATGAAGAATAAAATTGATGAAATCAGAAAGAGAACTATCTTGGAAGGTCAGTGAGTGTGGAGAACAGGGAGGGAGGTGGCATCTATGACGTTGTGTTGTGTCAGTGGGGGAGGGGGGTCACAATTCACAAGCAACTATCTATATAGATGTTATAATATGCTTTAACACCTGCTTTTCCTGAACCATGAATAACACTAAACAATCATACGGGAAAGTGCAACTGTAACTTCATCCCTGAGAAGTAATGACTTTAATAATGTATTTGGATATTCAGTATGAACACAGAGAAGTTCAGTTTACTAGAATGGAACATGACAAACTGAATGTTTTCCGTACCTTTGGCATAAACAGTATTCATGCTGTAACTGAAGGAGCTCCTGGATGCTCCTCCACACAGAGCTGCTCTGTCTGTGAGAAGCTTGAGGGCTTTCTGTCACATAGAGCCCACTTAAGGGGATGGGATGCTGGGACATGAACATGAGCTGAGTTGAGCACATGTGGATTCAGGAAGGGCAGACTGATGCTGGTAGGTGCTTCTGAGTAAGACAGACAGTGTGCTGATTGCTATGAGTTTTCTTAAGAAACTGTCACCTGATGATGGCTTATTCCATTATTCCATAGAACATATAATATGTCACTAGTGAGACGTTTCTGTTGATGTTTTTAGATGTGCCTATAATGGTGCTAATGACCAAAGTGGACAAAGCGTGCGCACATGTGGAAAAAGATTTGAAGAACATCTACCGCAGCGGCTACATAAAGGATATGGTGAGTTTCAGGGTCTAACACTGGACTCAGTACTAATGGCTGCACCAACGTATCAGTACAATATTGGTGGAAACTTGCAGTAGACACACATGGAGCCAGCGGCAGGGATCGAGCCCACAGACCTGGGGGGTCTGAACCTTTGGTTTATTATATTCCAATGGCTCAGAAACCTTCATCTCAATTTTATTTTCTAAAACATATTTTCAGGCAGCAAAATGACCCTGTGGGTAGCACTGTGGTCTCACACCTCCATAAACCAGGATGCTGGGCTGGGTATCTCCTTCCTCAGGTCCTCTGTTTCCTGGGATAGACTCACCATGTACTGAATGGGGGGTTATGGATGGATGGATGACAAATTTGTGTCCAGAATTTACATTTACATTAACAGCATTTGGGTTAAGAATACTGTCGAACTAAAAAACTCTGTTGGCGAATAGTACAATTTTTTGACATATAATTGCCTTCAGGAGTTTTAGAACTTTAGTTGTACAGAAGTACCTTGGAACACAAATCTACTTCATTCCTGAAGGCTGGTCAGGTTAGGATTTGGTTGAGTTTCAAGTCAAATTTCCCCATAAGAAATAATGTAAATGAATTAAATCCGGTCCAGGCCCCCAACCGATTACCTATTCAAACCTATCAACCTAGCTAACTAATGATACAACCAATCAGCAATCAATAAAAAACTAATACTGATGCGAAAAACCACACATCCAAAAGCAATAAATATGAAATAAATGACAATTTATGGCATTATCATTTTGTACTTTAAATGGACAGAGTACACTTATTATTAGTAACGGACAAGTATTCCGAGGGAACGCAAAACTATTGAAAGGAAACACAATATTATTTAAAAAATTTATTTTCTCACCCTGACATCTTAGGGGCTCCGTATACTACAGCTGATCTGCAGAAAAAAAAATCAGAAACACATCACTTTCGACAAATATGTATTTTTCCTTATGATGTGGAAAATCAAAATCATTGGTACGCAAAGGAAAATGGCTCCCCACAATTCTTTTAAACTGTAATCATAGGCTAATTGATTAAACATAAGTATTGATTTATTTCCGTGACAATATTATATATAATATTTATTTGTCACCCTGGTCTATTTCATTGCACATAAAAAAGCCACACAGACTAATAACCAAACAGTGAAGAAGTCTGGCTTTGTTAAGGTGTTTGATGGGTAGTAGTTAATGGTGCTTTTATTTTGAAGGATCGATTTGTTGACATCAAGACACGTTGCAAAATGCCACCTGTTAAATGTCTGTCTTTGGAGGTAAAAATATAACATCTGTGGCCATGAGATAATGCTGTCTCTAGGCGAAAAGTTTAAGACGTTGTTGGAATTATTAGCTCAGGTTAATTTTTAATATCTCCACCAATATGTTTTGAAATTAGTTAACTTTTAATTAATTTTTATTTAATGATGATTATTAAGTAATTGTTATGCTGAATGGTTGGTTGCTCCAAACTCAGTTGCGAATCCTGGTGAGTCGGTTAATGTGAGACTTACAGTACATGGGATTCACTAGTTACCAGTATCGCTTAGTAACCTGGGTTAGTAGGCTCGTCCAGCGAGCTGCATCACCAGGTAATGTAAACGATCGGTAGCGAAGCTCCCGTCATGGTCAATGAGAGAGAGTCTCGTGATATTCAGGCAAGTTTGAGGTTTCAGAGCTTAGTAGCCAGATCGCACAGAGGCAGGGACTATTGTGAGCATTCAATGACGGAGGCTGAAGTTGTGTAAAAGACATGCATTTATTCCTAAGTAACACTACAACTAACATAAGACAGACATTACACTTCACATAAACAACAAACACGAAATAACGGACTAGAACCAAACAGAATGTAATATGAAAATGCAGTGACCAGATTTAAAATGGCTAACCTTAAAAGGGTGCCCTGTGATGGGTTGTTCCCTGCCTCATGCCCATACTGTAGCTTCCAGGATAGGCTCCGGAAGAAACTTAGGACTTAGAAGAAGCTTTCTTTAGGGTGTTTGGTGAATGCGTGGTATGTAAGGCAGGATGTATGGGGAGGGGGTTGCGTGCCAAGTTGAGGGACCCCTGTCCTTGAGGTCCACTCTGCTGTCTGTAGGTCCCTAAATCTTTGGGCCATAAAAGTTGAAATGCTGGCCTCCCTTGTTATCTTTGTGTATCTGTGTTTGTGTGTGTGGGGTCACTAACCCCCCTTTTGTACCTAGGCCAGAGAGTACCTCTCGTACCAGGGTAGGCTTTGTCTCAGGCCACCTGGAATTTAAGCTCTGTCATACGTACATGTGTGATCCTACAGCGTTTTGGCCCTAGTGGCCTTCCATAAGAGGGTGCAGCGAGCGCGTAGACAGGATGGGTTTTCTGCTCGCGAGCGCATACGTGTGTGCCTCATATTTTGAGGCTAATAACACCGGCTGACATTTTAAAATGTTTTGTTAGGTGATTTAGCAAAAAACAAGTGAATATTCTACAGTTTTTCATGTAGTTTCAAAATATTGCTTCCAATTTGCTGCCACACGTCTGGTTTTGTCACAATTTACAATTAACATTCAACATAAATTACACTAGCCGACATCAAATTTGGTGAATAATATCAAATGACATTTTTCAAACACCCTTCATAAACAAACGTTTTTAGCATATTTAGTTTTGCTCCAGCACGTCTGCATTTTCAACGTAACATTTTTCATATACAATGCATCGTATACCTAATAATGTCATTTTGATACTAGCCATATAAAATCACAGGTAATGGGTCTTTCTAGGTCTGAAGTGGTAGAGTTTAGCGTTTAAATTTTAGCAGGAATGTGTGATGCCTGGCCTGTCCGCTCCTCGTGTGTGCCACGCCCCCCTGCTTACCCACGTGTTCGTTCCTGATCGTACCCAGCTGTGTCCGCTTACTTTGATTAGTCTCTATGCATTTAAGTCCTGGTCTGACCTGTTCCCGTTGTCCGTCATTGATGTCAGTCGATGTACGTGCTCTTGTCCCGTCCTGACCTGCCCGTCCTTATTAAAACCCTGTTTTTCCCCGATTACGGACCCTTGCCTGTTTCCTGCCCGCTTCCTGCACGCTCGATCGCCCGCACGTAACGGCGATCGTGACAGAATGGTTGAGTTCCAAGATTTTGCTTGAGGTACAAATTGAAAAAAAAATCAACAGAGCTGTTTGAAATCAGAGCTGGTCGAGGTATTCGAGTTCCAAGGTTCTACTGCACATTCACATTCGGCAGCATCTGCTAAAGGCATATTTATACCATTTCAGTCATGACTTTTTACAGCCCTGTTTGACACTAGTCTTGTGATACAGCAGCTAAAAAAATACATGAATGTATGTGTCTCTCTGCAGATCTACAGAGCTAGCGAGTGTCTGGGCATCCCACCGTCAAATGTGATTCCCGTGAAGAATTACTTTGATGAGAGTGAGCTGAATGACGCCTGTGACATCCTGCTCCTCAAGGCCATGAAACAGATGCTGGACTTTGCTGACAATTACTTGGAAAACTGTGAGGAAAACACAGAGTAGATGAATAGATCATATTGAGGGGTTGTGCCATTGCCTTTCTCTGTCCGTGTCTTTGTGTTCTACACCACACGTTAGGTCCCTGTAAACCTGCATTAGGCTGTTTCTGTACATTTCCTGACACACAAACCTTTTCATAACCTGAATTTATAATTGTCTTTTCATGTGAGTATGAATGATGCTTAAATACAATCCAATATATAATATAATAAAATACACACTGCACTACATGCTATGTAAATAAAATGACCTGATGATTCCAGCATTGGTCACTGCCTGTCTCAGTCTTAACCATAATTTGGCTCAGTGTTCTGTGTCTATATTTTTCCAAAGTGTCAATTTCATTACTAGATTATAGGTTTCAATCTGGCTTGTGTACGCCAACTATTATTCGGTAATTTTCTGAGATAGTCTATTACTTACTTATTGATTTAATTGCCATAAATATACATAATGGGCATGTTAGTTTGACTTATGTAAACCAAAAAATAAAATATATAATATGGTGATATTGTCTTATTATTTTGTGAAGATTTCAGAAATATTTCCACGTACATGAAACCAGTGAAAAATATGTGATATCAATTGGAAATAAATGGAAATACTATGGGAAGACAATTGGGGGAATATAAGTGCTTGTGCAACTGGGACTGCCTGTGGACCGGTATGTGAAGGGGGTGGATTTATTGATTTATATTAGATCTCCTGAGAAACTCTCAACACGAGTTTTGGCACCAGTATGCGAAATCACACTGAGTTTATTTTTCTTATATGCAGAACAGACACCTCAGCTCCGTAACTAACACATCATCTGTGTCATTCGTGTGATTATCCATCCATCCATTTTCCGAAACTGCTTATCCTGATCAGGGTTTTGGAAGGTCCAGAGTCTATCCCAGAGGCTATGGGTGTGAGGCAAGCAACAACGGGCACATTCATACCCCAGTGACTCACCCACGCACACCTATGGGCAACTTGGCAATCTCAGCAGGTTTTTCTACTGCGGGGGGAAATCAGAGTATCTGGTTTCAGCTTAGGTTTAGGTTTTTAGTTTAGGTTATAAGTTATAGTTATGCAGGAATGAACAGCATTTAGATATAATTGTTAATCATATTTCATTTGGTTGTGACGTTCCTGTTGTAAGTTTATTTATTCTAATTATTCTGTATTATATTTTGAATGCCTTTTCAGTTACACACTTTTGTATTGTGTGATGTGTAGTTCAAAAAGAATCTGCCTGGGTTTGGTGCTGTGTGATCTGAGGAGGGGCTGCAGTCACTGACTGCTCCGTCACATTTTATTTTAGAAAATAAACTACGGCCTCCACAACTACTACTGCGTGCCCGCTCTGGTCGAATCCACGACTGCTACTGCATGCCCGCTCAGGTCGAATCCACGACTGCTACTGCGTGCCCGCTCAGGTCGAATCCACGACTGCTACTGCGTGCCCGCTCAGGTCGAATCCACGACTGCTACTGCGTGCCCGCTCAGGTCGAATCCACGACTGCTACTGCGTGCCCGCTCAGGTCGAATCCACAACTGCTACTGCGTGTCCGCTCTGGTCGAATCCACGACTGCTACTGCGTGCCCACTCTGGTCGAATCCACGACTGCAACTGCGTGCCCGCTCTGGTCGAAATCACACACAATTGCTAGTGCGTGCCCGCTCTGGTCGAGTCCACACACGACTGCTACTGCGTGCCCGCTCTGGTCGAGTCCACAAACGACTGCTACTGCATGCCCGCTCTGGTCGATTCCACACATAATTACTAGTGCGTGCCCGCTCTGGTCGAGTCCACACACAACTGCTACTGCGAGCCCGCTCTGGTCGAATCCACACACGACTGCTACTGCGTGCCTGCTCTGGCCGAGTCCACACACGACTGCTACTGCGAGCCCGCTCTGGTCGAATCCACACACGACTGCTACTGCGTGCCCGCTCTGGTCGAGACCTCAAACGACTGCTACTGCGTGCCCGCTCTGGTCAAGTCCACACACGACTGCTACTGCGTTCCCGCTCTGGTCGAGTCCACAAACGACTGCTACTGCGTGCCCGCTATGGTCGAATCCACACACGACTGCTACTACGTGCCCGCTCTGGTCGAGTCCACACACGACTGCTGCTGCGTGCCCGCTCTGGTCGAGTCCACAAACGACTGCTACTGTGTGCCCGCTCTGGTCGAGTCCACACACGACTGCTACTGCGTGCCAGCTCTGGTCGAGTCCACACACGACTGCTACTGCGTGCCCGCTCTGGTCGATTCCACACATAATTACTAGTGCATGTCCGCTCTGGTCGAGTCCACTCACAACTGCTACTGCGTGACCACTCTGGTCGAATCTACACACGACTGCTACTCCGTGCCCGCTCTGGTCGAGGCAAGGAAGCAATGGGCACGAGGCAGGGAACAACCCAGGATGGGGGGCTAGCCCATTGCAGGGCACACTCACACACCATCCTGGGTTGTTCCCTGCCTCGTGCCCATTGCTTCCGGGATAGGCTCTGGATCCCCCACGACCCAGTAGGATAAGCGGGTTGGAAAATGGATGGATGTATGTTACCTAGTCTTACAGCACCACCTTGTGGGCTGTCTTATTATATACTGTATTACACAGCGTGCCCAGTATGCCCCGTTTACCCAATGCGCTGAAAATATGACCAGTTTGCCCAAAGTGTCCACAGTATGCCCACAGTGTGCCCAGTGTGTTCAAAGTACGCCCACAGCGTGCCAAATATACTCACAGTATGCCCACAGCGTGCCCACAGTATGCCCACACAGGAGGGCATCCAGCAAACCAAAAATGTGGGACATTTTTATTTCCTTTATTCTATCCTCTTATGTTTTTTTACAATGGCTACAATCCACTATGATAAAAACACACTTCTCTTTATTGCATCACAACTCACTCACCATTCATCATTTTTAACGCCGGACCCGTGCTGGTGAAGCGAGATCTTGAGGGAGAACAATGGATGCGTCCCAATGCGGCCCCAAGGGAAACGAGCTGGGGTCAGGAACGGCCTGAGGGCCCGGGCAGACCGTGCTCCCTTGCCTAGAGTCCTGCTAGCCAATGTACAGTCTATGGAGAATAAGCTTGACTTAATTAAGCGATTAAGGGACATATGACACCTACTCCGCTTCACTGAGACTTGGCTGAACCCAGCGGTACCAGACCACGCCATCCAGCCCGCTGAGTTCTTCTCATGGACAGAACATCAGGGAAATCAAGAGGAGGTGGTCTATGTCACGTGGTAAACAGCAGCTGGTGTGAAAGCACTGACATTGTCCTTCTCACGCGATCCTGCTCACCCAACCTGGAACTTCTCACCATAAAATGTGGCTCCTTCTACCTTCTGTGGGAATTTACTTCGGTTATAGTCAGTGATGTTTATATTCCACCTCAGTGACATGGACACTGCCCTATGTGAACTGCATGAGGCTCTCACACAACATCAGATTCACAAAGACCCTGTGCTTGTTGTGGCGGCCAACCTCAAACGTGCATCAAACTTTAACCGAAACATCAGCTGCCCCACCAGGGGTGAAAGAATCCTGGACCAGTGCTACACCCACCATGGGGAACATGCAGGAATATAAAGCTGCATCCTACAGCGTGCACAGAGGCGAAGCAGTGTTATGGCCGGAAACTAGAGTCACAACTCTGACAAAACCACTAATGAAGCCTGCGGCAGGAACTGAGAACGATAACGGATTATAAAACACCACCCTCCAGAATGGGGAAGGCAGATATCTGGAAGTAGAGCTAAACACCTTCTATGCTCGTTTCAAGGCTGCAGCCCTCAGCGCTAATGACGCTAACAGCACTAATAGGGCTGGTGGGGCTGTTGGCAGCAGTCATGCAGGGTGTCAGAGCAGTAAGCGCTGTCACCATTATGGAGGGTCACGTGAAGAGGGCTTTCCAGAGAGTGAACACCAGGAAAGCAGCGGGACCCCATGGCATCTCAGGTATCCTTAAAGCCTGTGCTGACCAGCTAACACCAGTGTTCACAGAAATATTCAACCACTCACTGGCACAGTTGGTAATCCCCACATGTTTTAAAAAATTTGGTCATTGTTCCTGTACTGACGAAACCCCAGCTTCTTTGCCAAAATGACTACCGCCCTGTAGCCTTGACCTCAGTGGTGATGAAGTGCTTTGAAAAATTGGTCAGAAATTTCACCACCTCTTCTCTACCTATCAAACCAGGACCCACTACAATTTGCATACCGTCTTAATCGCTCAACCGACAATGCTGTAACATATCTGCTACACACTGCCCTGAGTCATCTGGGTACCAGGAAAGGTCATTAAGTGAAAATGCTGTTAGTTGCTGCTTGGACATTTGCTGTGTTGGAGAATCTGGGTCTTAGCCCATCACTGTGCCGGTGGATGTACAACTTCCTGACCGAGAGACCATAAGCTGTACGGGTGGGCAGACGTGTCTCATCCTCTCTCACCTTCACGGAGCCCCCAGGGTTGCGCATTAAACCCTTTGCTCCACTCACTGTACACCTACAACTGTGTGGCCACTTCAAACTCTACCACCATGGACAAGTTTGCTGATGACACTGTTGTTGTGGGCTTAATCTCTGATAATGAGGAGAAGAGTTTATTTCTAGAGGCTGGAATGTTAAACCTCATAGATTAATTACTAACCTAAGAGTTATCACTCTGGGCCACCAAATAGCTAACGATACATGGGAGAGACTAATATCTGTGGCATTCCATTTTCAGTTGCAGTGGGTTTTTCTATATTCTTTCTCGACTCTTATTCTGGTGTGTTTTAAAAAAAAAAAAAAAAAAAAAAAAAATTCTGCACTAATCAATGGAGTTCTCAGAGATAGTATTCATAGCTTGGGTCCTTATTGAGCTAGCATCGGAAATTCATTGCAGAGTCTCAAAGCACTTATGTAAGTCGCTCTGGCTAAGGGCGTCTGCCAAATCCTGTAAATGTAAATGTAAATGTTTTTAAATATGGGCTTCCAAAAATCAAGCCTAATAAAAAATTTTATATTAAATGAGGAAATTGATTTGATTTGTTCTTCTATCCCAACTTGTGATCTAAAAGCAATGTGGCTGCCACACATACTTGCTCTATGGAAATGCACTCCCATAGCCACTAGGGAAGCTCTCAGCTTCTTTCAGTCCTGCTAAATTATGTTGTGCAGTCTAACAAATGGCCCTTGAGCCATGAAAAATAATGAATGCATTTAATTACTATATTCTCAAATTACTTTTTGTAGTTTTGTGAACAACACCATTTATTAAACAAACAAATCCGCATTGGCAGAATGAAGAATTAAAAATGAAAATAAACTATTATTTAAGAAATATTCCTTCGAACAAACTGGAAAACTGTGAATTTACAATATTTTCCTTGAGACTTGAAGGAAGATAACGGAACGGAACGGAAGATTAACTTAACGGAAAATGTGCCGGTAATTTTCTCCAGGTCCAACAGAGGAGCGGATCTCACAGACAGGACACCAGGGCTGGAGACAGATGGGACTCTGGACTTGACAGGGGATGACAGGATCGACATGATGCATGGGAGGGACCAGAGGGACAGACTCCCCCTGACAAGACAGGGCAGAACACAACACATCAGATGTTATGGTGACTGTGTTTTTCTTCTAGGCTCCATGCTCCAGTTCCAGGTTTTACACCCGCCTTCTGCTAGCCTGACAAGACCCCCGCCTTCTGCACATCTGACAAGATGATCATCACCTGTGCCTTGTTTTTGCCTCCGGTTTCCTGCTTGCCAAATGAATAAAAGTAGTTGGGTTGCTGGGGAGCTTGTAGAAAGAATGTTGCTGGTATTTTTACCTTTGATATACTTATATTAAACTTTGATCTTTGAACAGACTTTTGGCTTGGATTGATTACTGACTACACATTCTGGATTGTGATTTGGCTTAGTTGTGTTACCTTATAGTTTGTATATTTTTTTTGTATTAATTCTATATACACCAAGAGTAGGGAGTGGATATCGTTTTGGTTTATGTAAATGTGTCTGGGCTGTGTTTGTTAGGGAGTTAGGGTGGTGTTTGCCTTTTAGTTATATTTGATGTTGGTTTAGGGTATGTAGGTTTTATGCACCTAGTTACTCACATGTTTTGTTTGTTTGTTTTTTGGCCTGGGCCACTCCTGAAGTTCACGCTTGTGTTTCTGTAATAAGTGTTAAATATACTTTGGTGAAAATGTAGTGCTTGGCAGTTTTGATTATTTGTGTTTCTGCTGCCATTGGGCTGCGTTATGTCCTACCCATGACTCTTTTGACTGCTGTCGCAAGGCGGATTTGATTCAGATCGGCAGTTTCTTTGATGTGTTTGTTCCTGGACCTGCTATCAAAGCAGAGGTGAAGAAACGTCTGTATAATAATCTTGAGTCGGGGTATTTTGCCTGAGAGGGAGGAGGCTTCGGGGGTCGTCTCTCCACTGGGACAGTCTCCTGTGGCAGAGGCCCGCAGTCAGACTGGCCAGTTCAGACTGGATCCTGGAAGCTTATCCCCTGGTCTTGCAGACCAGCTCTTGTATTTGCGAGCTCTAAAGAAGGAGACGGATAGGAGATTGCGTTGATGGGGCTGAGTAGTGAGCCCTAAATCTGTGGCAGACATCTGGGGGTGCGTTTCCCAGAATCATAGTTTACTAGGTTTGAACTATGTAAGTACAACAAAGGTGTTTCCCGAAACCATAGTTCGAACTATGGAGGTAATGACACTGCGAGCTTATGTAGTACGATGCTTCGCTAAACTGCATAGGTGTTTCCCAAAACCATAGTTTGCAAACATTGTCGTTAAGTTGCGTATTTCGAACTACAGCTCAAGAGCTGTACTTAGAAGCTTAGTGCAGTGTACATATGTCAGCGATGGTGGAAAATGCATTCAAAGAAGGGTACAGTTGCTGTGTAAGTAAGAAATGTAATAATCTTCAATATCTAATAAGGAATAATCTAGGTGTACGATGACATATAACGTGAAGTTGTCTAAAATGTAGTTTGAAACGTAATTGTTTTATGGGTCTCTTGTACTAAATACGATCTGTAGTGAGCAATAGGGAGAATTCTCAGACTGCAAACTATTGTATTAGCACAGGGGTGGCAAATTTTATCCAGATAGGGCCCTTAGCCATGCAGCTTTTCACCGCAACTCCAAACTTACTGTAGAGTAGTACGTAGAGGACTGATCGACTATAGAATTTGCATAACTGGGTTTGAGCAACTGATCGGTTATCCCAAAAAAGGCTGCAAACACACCAGCCCTTTCTGGGTATGATTGCCCACCCCTGTAGTAGCATATGCAGGTAGTGTGTATTGCATATGTAGGATGTTGTACCCAGTGGTCATTGTACCATATGATACACTTCGGCACATATAGTAAAAATAATAATAAAAAAGCATTACTAAAATAAAAAGAAAAGAATATAACCCAAAAATAAAAATAATAAATCATCATCCCTTGTATGTGTACATGTGTGTATTTGTAGCCCTATGCAGACCACTGGGTGTTGTGCAGGTTCTTTATTACACACATAACTTCAGAGGAACAACAGTACAGCACTTTGATGAGGTTCTCCTTCATCACTGACAGGTGTCAGTGCCATAATGGAAGAGTAGAATGACACTACAGCAGTCAGATACGAATCCATGCCTTTGTACTGGGGACCCTTTGGATCACACTCTTGGATGCATCATTAGAGATTGAGATGTTGAATAAGCACCAGGTGCACCAGTTGAATTGCTCCTGTGTAGGAAATAGGCTGACGTCAATAATATCAAACTGGGCCCTCACCAACTGCTACCCTACACACTACAGATCCCCCCCACAAAAAATATACCTGACAAACTCAGGAGAAAATCAAACAAGGATGAGCCCCCAAATTCTGTTACAATTCTGGCAGCAGGGTGCTGAAATTTGAATTTGACACTGCTGTGACTAACCTGTGCAAGCTTCACCAGTGTAGATAAAGTATAGCCAGATTTAACAGGGGATGCCTTTTCTGGCAGCGGGCTGCTAAAACAGGCATCCCCTTTAGTTCACTGCTCCTTCAATAAAACATTCTGCCAATGTCTCTGCGAGTATCTCTGAAATTTCCTGATGGGGGAGGGAGGGGAGTGGATAAACAGACCCTCTTTCGTTAACTGGCGTGTCAGTGTGTGTGTGTGTGTGTGTGATCCTAGAGTGGAAACAACAGTTATTACATTGTAAAACTGCTCCCACTCCTTCTGTAAGCGATTGAGCATAAGGGGAATGGTTCACGATTTATTGTCATATATACTGTATAAGCAGAGGATGTACTAAAATTAATGAAGTCTTTATTTTCCCATAATGGAAAAAGCAATGCAAACATTGTGGTTGTGACTTGTAAACTGTAACATCATGGGTGCAGCCTTCAATCTGCCCCCTACACAGGCCAGTATGGAAAACAGACTCATTGATGGACTTTGGCCACCCTACTCAAGCCAGCATTGATAACAGAGTCATTGGTGGACTTTGTCTTGATCCTGAATCACAGCGTACACCTTGCGTTTAGCAAGTCCACTCTTTTTTCAGTAATGTCAGTTTGCCCAGGGGGGTGGGCACCCAGTTGACCTTGGACCCCCAGAGCTTTTTTTCTCCCTAATTGGGAGTTTTTGGTTCCTCTCCTTGGTTCTCATCTGGCTTTATTTATTTAATTTATTTCCTTCCTTTTCCCAGTTCCGTACAACTCTCTATAATGATGTTGTGATGCATCACAAAACATCTATGTAAAGCACTTTGGGATGACACTGTTGTGAACAGCGCTATATAAAAACAAATTGAATTGAATAAAAATAAATTGAATTGAATATATGTCGTACAGACTGTAGGCTAGTAAACCACATAACTCATTCATTTAGTTTTTCTGTGGATAGATTTCATTAAGTTTAAATTAAATTGTGTAGAAAGATTTCAACATCTGTATAAATATATTAACGTAACTAATAAGTTAACTTATTTTCTATAACTGTTAAATGCCAACTGTACTTCTATGATTTCTTTGTAACGAAGGAAAACTGACGCTGGAAAATCCAATTGTAGTTAACGTCATCAGTTTATTTTTAAATATCTGCTGCAAAAAAAGATTGTATTTGACGGTTATTTTACTTTTAAGTAATTTATAGAATAAGGTGTAACTGCTTTCCTGTTTAAAGTAGGATATAGCATAGCATTTTAAATCAATATTTGAATGGCAATGAGAATTGCTGCAATATTTAATATTTAACTATGGTGTGGCCACAATATTCTGTGCGACCATATAAACCGCTTTGAACTCCTACTTTCATTTTCTGAATTCTCTGTAAGACTGCAGCTTTCCAGGCTCATTTGGAACAGGTGAGTTTGTTAAACAAACAGGCCTATATATTGTACAAAACTGCAGTTTAGTCAAATCTGTAACTCGTTAATTTTGCCTGTCTGTGAAAAGTTTATTTTCTTTTATTAAAATTTTTGGGGAGAGCTGTTAGTTTCTGCTGTTCTCGAATAATAATGATACAGAGAAATTATGTAGATATGTAGAAGGATTTCAAAATCTGTGTTAATATGAGCTTACTCTTGCAATTATTTACTGTTAAGATTGCACTTATATTTTACCTTTTACCACCGTTATCAATGTGACTATATGAAATGCTTTTGAACTTTTACTTTCACTTCCAGAGCTGTCTGCAAAGTACTGCGGCAGTCGAAGGTAGTTTTCAAAAAGGTGAGTTTTTCAGACAAATATTTGTATATTTCAATAGCGTGCAAAATGTAAGAAGCTCCCATAACTCGCCCTGCTTTGTAACGTCTTTGGATGGAATTGATGCTTACCAAACTTCCCCGGGTACGTCCTAACCATGTAAATTTTAAGAAAGATTTCAGGATCTGCATTTATATAATTATTATTTTATTGTAAGAGTAATTTGGTGTTGAGGGGGAAGAGGGTCTGCTTTGTTGGGGCTCGCGGATGGAGCGCGGTGGTGAGATGAGGTGACGGAGGAAATAAAAGGAGAGAGTTGGCGCGGGAGAGGGGAGAAGAAAAGTAGCGGGAAATGCGTAGCGCTGAGCGGAGCTGTATATGTTCTTGTTATTTTAGATCAGGGGAGTAAATATATATATATACATCCACATACAGTCTCCGGCCTCATTCCTAAATAAACCTCGAAGCCTAACGAACCCCAGTCAAGAAAAGAGCGTCACACTGGTGGCAGCGGCGGTCGGTTTCGTGGTTGTATTTTATTTTCGCCGTTTTGTGGATCCGCTCGAGTCTCGCCTATATTTCTTGCATACCCGTCGATTCCCACGAGTTCGACAAGGAAAACTAAACGCTGCTCAGTTGCGTGTTTTCGCCCCGGTTGCCTTAACGAGATGCAACAGGACATACCGGATAACGAGGCGGCAGTGCCCGCAGCGCCGCAACAGCCCCAGCCGCTGCAGCAACAAGCCGGCGCAGACTACCGCTCGCAGGTACCGTTTCGAATCGACCTTCCTTCTCCTTTCACGGGAGACGGGACGGAGCCCTTCAGTGCCTGGATTCGGTGATTCGAGGTAGCGCTTGATGTTTTTCAAATCCATTCCGATAGGGCTAAGCTGCTCGGTGCTAAGCTCACCGGCTCTGCCTTTTCATACTGGCATAGCTTGCCACCTGATGTTAAGGACAATTATGAGCTAGCGAAAACTAGTTTAGCTGCTGTTTTTGGACGGCTGCCTTTCCTGACTACGTTTCAGGCGCATCTTAATGCAAGGCCCCGTAAACTGCAGGAACCTTTGGAGGTCTACGCTGCCGATTTAACTAACGTGGTAGCGGAGGCTTTTCCTCAATATGGCCGCGAGGCCCAGAGCTGTGAAGTTTTCCGCCGTTTTGTCTCGGGGTTAGAGCCGGCGCTGCAGTTAAAAATTCACGAGCATGGTGCTTTAACGTTGGAGGCTGCGCTTAAAGTGGCTACGCAATGCGAACGCGCGCGTATGGCTCTTAATATGACCTCCCCGGCCCCGGTACTGCCGGCTGACTTACAGTTACACGTTGGTTCTGTTACTGTCCCGGCTTTGGACGTGCCTAGCGCTCTCACTGACCTTAGAACGGAACTTCGTGATCTTAGGCAATTTTGCATGAACCAGAGGGATAGCGCGGTGGACAGGCTCTCACAGCAGGTTGCTGACCTCCAGCAAGGCATTGCCAGCCTTTCATGTGTTTCTAACCACTCTTGTGCTGTGTTTGAGCATGCCTCCCCTAGCAGGCACCAGCCGTCATGGAAGAACCATCAGCGTGACTTTGACGGTGCCAGCCTACCACATCACTCCTCCGTTCGGGGACGACTCCCGTCCAGGGAGACCTGCTGTCAGCTGTGCGGTGGCCCATCTCCTGCATCGCCCACCTACCGTCGGATTGAGCCAGGTCACGCACCTCCTCTCAGTCACGCCTCTTCGCCGCGTAGACGGCATGACTCTGGCCCCCGTGAGGACGAACACCGGCGCAGTTTTGAGCAGGTTTCCTGCCTTCCTGACCGACGCCGTCCAATTCGCACCTCACCTCATTCATTCCCCTGGGGCCATCGCCCCTTAACTGCACGGTATACTGGTGGCAGAGTTGAGGACCGGCAGTCAGCTTCACATTCCCCTGACACATGGTACAAACGACACAGGTCCCATTCGTCTCCCTCTCCCCCTCCACGGCACCATTCTGCCCAGGCCAACCACTGCTACCCAACACGTCGGGTACATTTCTCTCCGTCACGCCACCTTGATAACTCCACACACACACACACTCAGGGAAACTCATAGAGGCTAGCATTGTGGACCGAATGCTAGCATCTGATGTTGACCAGGTCCATGCAGATTTTCCAACTGTCGCCAAGAGTGAACTGCCGACACCATTCATTTCAGTCACAATCGCAGGCATAGCATTCCATGCTCTGTTGGACACCGGCTCAGGCTTATCTCTTATTACACATGACTGCTTGAAGACCATACCTTCCTTAGCCTCACAGCCCATAGCCAAGCCATGTCTCATTGCTTCTTCCGTTACCGGTCATTTCCTGGATATGGTGGGTACGGTCACTGCCCCGTTACGGCTGGGTGGTCTGACCCTTACCCATGTATTTCATGTTGTGCGTGCCTCATGCCACCCTGTAATTATAGGTTGGGACTTTTTCAGTCAGCATGAAGCAACCGTCTCGGTGCCTGACGCACACCTCAAGTTATATGATACAGTTGTGTCCTTTGTGTCGCCCCAACAGCTCATTCCAATTCAATGCTCGGCTGTCATCGCCCATGGTATCACGGTGCCCCCTTTGTCGGAAATGGTAGTTTCAGTGTCAGTGATTAGTGACAGCCTGGCGACCCCTCAGTATGATTCTTATGTGTGGATCCTCGAACCTCAGCTTGCACCGACCACGACACTTGTGGTCGCTCGAACGTTAACATCCATCACCCAAGGCCAGGGTATGGTCAGGGTAGTAAACCCCTCCCCGGCACCAGTTTCCTTGGCTCAAAACTGCCCTCTGGGGCTAGTATTCTCCATCACTGGCCGCCCACAGGATGAGTACACGCTGGTTTCAGCAGTTGATACTCAGGAGGCTCCTCATAACCCCCCACCACGGGTGGATCTGAATAAGACATGCCTTGAGGTTGAGGAAAGATCTCAACTGGAGGCTTTACTGGCCAAATATGCTGATATTTTTAGTGCCCATCCTTACGATTATGGTCGTACAGACTTGGTCCACCACAAAATTGATACTGGTACTGCTTCACCTATTAAGCTACGGCCGTATCGTACATCCCCAGGCACCCAGACTTTCCTTCAACAGGAGACACAGAAGCTCTTGGAGCAAGGTGTTATTGAAGAGTCTAATAGCCCGTGGTCCGCCCCAGTCGTACTAGTGCGGAAGAAAGATGGCACATACCGTTTCTGTGTGGACTATCGTCGCTTGAACGCGGTCACTATTAAAGACTCGCATCCTCTTCCACGTGTTGATGACACGCTGGATCGTGTAGCTGGTGCACGAATTTTTAGCACCATTGATCTGACAGCTGGCTATTGGCAAATACCTCTTGACCCCAAGGATAAGGAAAAAACGGCTTTTTCGACGGGCACTGGTTTATTCCAGTTTCGAGTTATGCCTATGGGGATTTCTAATGCTCCTCCGAGCTTTCAGAGGCTTATGGAGTTGGTGCTGCGTGGTTTGCACTGGAGCATTTGTCTGATTTATTTGGACGATATAATCGTCTACAGTGTCAGCTTTGATGAACACCTCAAGCACCTCCAGGAAGTCTTTGAACGATTTCGCGCTGCGGGTCTGAAGCTTAAGCCATCTAAGTGTTGTTTGGCGCGCTCCTCCGTCACATTTTTGGGACATCGCGTGTCCAGTGCCGGAGTGGAGCCTGACCCCTCTAACACACACAAAGTGTCCACATGGCCAGTTCCTCACTCTGCCACCCACGTACGGGCGTTTCTGGGTCTCTGCTCTTACTACAGACGGTTCATCAAAGATTACGCTCATATTGCAGAACCCTTACATCACTTGACCCGTAAAGGGGTACCATTTGTATGGTGTGACAGGGCTGAGGAGGCTTTCCGGTCCCTGAAAGGGGCCCTGACGTCCCCACCTGTCATGGCTTTCCCGGATCTCTCAATACCATTCATTCTACATACGGATGCTTCCCATCATGCAATAGGCTCGGTCTTATGTCAGGTCATTGGCAGCACAGAACATGTCATCTCTTACGCCAGCCATGTACTCTCGGCCTCGGAGCGTAAATGGTCCACGTTCGACAGGGAGCTCTATGCAGTCCTGTGGTCTGTGCGGCACTTCCGTCACTATTTGGCTTATCATCCTTTTACAATTGTGACGGATCATAAGCCACTAGTTGGGCTAAAAAAAATTCCCCTAGATCACGACCCCACGGGCAGGCGAGCACGCTGGGCTGTGGAACTTGACCTCTATGATTGGGCAATTGTCCATCGTGCTGGTCCGAAACACCTTAACGCCGATGCTATGTCCCGCCGCCCTGCAGAGGTCCCCTTTGACATACCTTGTTCCCCGGATGCTTCCCACCCGACTTCCGTTACAGTCGCCACTCAGACTTCTGCAGATTTTTCTACACTACAGCCGGGGGCTACACTGGTCGAGCCCATTGTCACCACGACCACACCTACTTCTCTGGGTTGTACATTGCCGTACGCCACTGCAAGCTTGGTGCAGATACATAGTGATCTGGAGTTGGGCAAACACCAACGAGATGATCCAGACCTGGCGGTTGTGGTTGCCTGGTTGGAAAATGGCACGAGACCCCCCCTGTGGCGTCTGCGAGCTGCTTCCCCGACATTGAGGAAACTGTGGTCGCAGTTTCCTCGTCTTTCTCTGTGTGATGGAATTTTATGCAGGCATCTTTATCGTCCATCTGGGCGTGCCGTCTGCCACCAGGGGGTTATACCGCGAGCCCTTGTTCCCAAGGTCCTATACCTGATGCACGGTCACCCAGCGTCCGGTCATTTTAGTTATGCGAAAACGATTGACAAGGCAACGCGTTCCTTCTATTGGCCCTACATGTCATCTGACGTGGCTCGTCACTGCCAGTGCTGCGCAGCTTGTCAGTCCCGGCGTTCCCCAGTCCCTCGCTTGCAAGCCCCCCTTGTTTCCATTTCTCCAACCCACCCATTTCAGATTGTCGCCGCTGACCTAACAGAGCTACCGGTGTCCTCAAAAGGGTACCACTACGTGTTAGTCATGCTTGATCTCTACACGAAGTTTGTCAACCTGTATGCCCTGAAAGATCAAACGGCGATCACCGTGGCTCGTTGCATATTCGACCACTACCTTCCCCAACATGGGGTCCCAGAAGCTTTACATTCAGACCAGGGTCGTCAGTTCGAATCAGACCTCATAAAGCACCTCTGTAGCTTAATGTCCATCACAAAACTTCGGACATCCCCTTATCACGCGCAGTGTGATGGGGCGGTGGAGCGGCAGAACCGTGTGCTGAAGGATGAGCTATCGAAGTACCTTTTTGACTGCGGTAGGGATTGGGATGAACATTTACCCCAGGTAGCGCTGGCCTACAACACCACAACTCATTCATCCACAGGCTTTACTCCATTCTATCTGGCTCATGGCCGAGAGGCAAGGGTCCCTATTGATGCTTTTCAGACACACAGTCCCTTGACCGCTGCCACACCTGGCACCCTTGCGGCATACGTGTCCTCTCTTCGTCGCCGTTTAAGCCAGGCTTATCGTGCAGCTTCAGCATTTAGGGATAAGGCTCAGGCCTCTCAACAGCAGCACTATGACCGACACATGAGGTACGCCCCATACAAGGCAGGGGATCTAGTGTTGGTTGATGATCCGGCGCATCGTCGCAACAAGCTTGCACCCCGCTGGGTTGGACCCTATGTAGTGTTACGCGCCATATCAGTCAGGGATGGACTACCCCCTGTTAATTTCCAAATTCGGAATCCCTCTCAGCCAAACAGCAAACCAAAGATTTTACATTACAACCGTCTTAAACCTTATCACACTGGCCCCAACTCTGTTCCTTCTGCTGACCCCCTCCCTACATTCACGTTAACCAGTCAGCCTGTTAAGTCAGGGCTGCATTGCCCTTTGTGGCCTGTGCCCTACCCCCGGTCACCACAATTGCCTACATCCCATCTATCGTCAGAGGGTACAACGATCCAAAACTCTTCCCCCATTGCTACACCAGACGCACATGGCCCTGGCCTGTCATCTGTTGCGCCACCTCCCTGCCTGATGCCGCCAGTACACCCCACGGGACCACACGAGGCCCCTGGATTGGACCCTGTACCTGACATATTTGCACCACCCCCACCTGCAACAGAAGTGTCGTCGGAGGGCGGGAACCTGATGTCTGCATCGCAGTCCTCGTTGACTCTTCCTCGCCGGAAGACCCGCCTGCCGGGCCACCTTCGTGATTTCCAGCTTTATTGATGGACCTCAATACTCCGGACTATGTTGTATCTGACTGTTTTGGAATTATATTTGGGGATTTCGCTTTGTACATACTTTACACCAGGGGAACGACACCACAGCCCTGGTTTTGGCTGATTCCTGTCAGGCTGTTCCTAGGAGTGCCAATACGGAAGTTCCTTGTACTGTCACTACTTTATCCCTCTTGTCCTCCTTGGGTGAATGCATCTGTTACAATGTTAGTTCGCTCCCTTGATTGTAATTTTTTTTTGTTTGTTTGTTTTTTTTTTTGAAATGAGGACATTTCTTTTTTGGGAAGGAGAGTATATGTAAGAGTAATTTGGTGTTGAGGGGGAAGAGGGTCTGCTTTGTTGGGGCTCGCGGATGGAGCGCGGTGGTGAGATGAGGTGACGGAGGAAATAAAAGGAGAGAGTTGGCGCGGGAGAGGGGAGAAGAAAAGTAGCGGGAAATGCGTAGCGCTGAGCGGAGCTGTATATGTTCTTGTTATTTTAGATCAGGGGAGTAAATATATATATATACATCCACATACAGTCTCCGGCCTCATTCCTAAATAAACCTCGAAGCCTAACGAACCCCAGTCAAGAAAAGAGCGTCACATTATTAACGATTATCAACCCGCCTTATATTTTTCCTTGTAAAGAAGCAAAAGTGACGTTGGAAAAATCCATTATCACAGAGCGTAATTCTAATTAACACAAACGAGAATATATCATATAAAAAAATTGAAGAATCCGTTTGACGAGCGTTTTACTTTAAAGAAACTTATAAGATAATTCATGAACTATGGTCTATGGCCACCGTTATCTGCGGCTATATAAAATGCATTGAACGGTTACTTTCATTTTCACAGTTGTCTGTAAATCTGCTGCTTTCGATATTGTTCGATATCCGCTACATTTACTGACATCTAAACTGCAATCTCTTCTTTCAATATCTGACGGTAATTCTTTTCAGATTAGGCTCCACATGTAAAGTTCAACGAGGAGAATATTTCACACTTTTAGTTAGCTCCACATTCTCCAGCAATATGAATTAAAAATACAAAGCAAGACGGGAATATCCTTCTGCTCACACAAAACTGCCGGAAAACTGAGGGACCGTCTTAAAAGTGCAATGCCGATCACCATAACACCACTTGTACAGCATGTGTCCTATAACCGTCTATCAATATTGCTGTTGGATAATTTGTAATACTCCTTCATTTTAAATTCAATCAAACCAAGTCCAGTGAGTTCTTCTGGCCCTCTCTCATCTTTCACACCCTTTCAGAAAAGTTTCGCACTCATCTATTTCCCGGAACCCCAGTGTGTCAGACAAAATAATTTTATTATATGGACCAGTGATTTTTTCGTTAAGTGGTGTTTGGTTATGAAACTGCACCCTTAACGATGTTAGTTTTATTTTAAATGAGCAGTATGAGCCAAGTATGAATGATAAGTGAGCTAAGAGAGGCTCAGACCACTGGTACAAAGGAATATCTTACGGAAGATATAACAATGATTGCTTCAGGAAAAATGTTAGAGCGTTACGAGACAACTTAACGTAGAAATTACTAGCCCAGCCCATTTTGTCTTTGTTCTGGGGGAACTTTGGTAAATGATGCCATAGTTCAAGTCTTATTATGTCAATAAATTACTCATATTCCAAGAAGAAAATAAATAAATATGATATGGAAATAAAAAATCACATATTGAACGGCGAAACTCCTAAAAGCTTTGTGACGCTGAGTAATTTGTTATGTAATACTTAAGATCGATCATTAATTGGTGAATGTTTCCCAAATTCCTTGGTAACTAAAATAGTTTGTTATTTCGTTTGTAGATTTACGAGTGTTCAGACTCATTCGTTATTTTCTACATCGTTCTGTATTTGAATTTTGCTTGTTATCCTGTCCCAGTTTGGCTGATCGGCCAAAGCAGATGACAAAACACATTGATGCTCTTTTTTTTGGACAATGTACTAATGATGATGATAATAAGAGGTCAATATTGCAGTATAAAACTATAATGTTAAGTATAAATTAGTGCGAATGGGGCTCATTCTTATAATACCTTCAAATAGAATGAAAAACGATTCATTCAACTAATCTGCGTCAGCAAACTCGGCGGGTTTCACCACTGGCTAGTAGAAATGTGTCCGTCCTAACTGGTACGTGGTACTGGCACCCCCTGAAAATTTGTAAGTTATATTGATAAAATGGTTGATGTCAATGCATAATGGTGTGTGTGGCTCAGCCAATTAGGTTTCCGTTCCTTTTATTTTATTTTCAAGAGCTGTAGTTAGAAGCTTAGTGCAATGTACATACGTCAGCGATGGTGGAAAATGCATTCTAAGAAGGGTACAGTTGCTGTGTAAGTAAGAAATGTAATAATCTTCAATATCTAATAAGGAATAATCTAGGTGTACGATGACATATAACGTGAAGTTGTCTAAAATGTAGTTTGAAACGTAATTGTTTTATGGGTCTCTTGTACTAAATACGGTCTGTAGTGAGCAACTGATCGGTTATCCCAAAAAAGGCTGCAAACACACCAGCCCTTTCTGGGTATGATTGCCCACCCCTGTAGTAGCATATGCAGGTAGTGTGTATTGCATATGTAGGATGTTGTACCCAGTGGTCATTGTGCCATATGATACACTTCGGCACATATATAAAAATAATAATAAAAAAGCATTACTAAAATAAAAAAAAAAGAATATAACCCAAAAATAAAAATAATAAATCATCATCCCTTGTATGTGTACATGTGTGTATTTGTAGCCCTATGCAGACCACTGGGTGTTGTGCAGTTTCTTTATTACACACATAACTTCAGAGGAACAACAGTACAGCACTTTGATGAGGTTCTCCTTCATCACTGACAGGTGTCAGTGCCATAATGGAAGAGTAGAATGACACTACAGCAGTCAGATACGAATCCATGCCTTTGTACTGAGGACCCTTTGGGTCACACTCTTGGATGCATCATTAGAGACTGAGATGTTGAATAAGCACCAGTGGCACCAGTTGAATTGCTCCTGTGTAGGAAATAGGCTGACGTCAATAATATCAAACCAAACACTGCCAAACCTCACCAAAACTGCTACCCTACACACTACAGATCTCCCCCCCCCCACAAAAAATATACCTGACAAACTCAAACAAGGACGAGCCCCCAAATTCTGTTACAATTCTGGCAGCAGGGTGCTGAAATTTGAATTTGACACTGCTGTGACTAACCTGTGCAAGCTTCACCAGTGTAGATACAGTATAGCCAGATTTAACAGGGGATGCCTTTTCTGGCAGCGGGCTGCTAAAACAGGCATCCCCTTTAGTTCACTGCTCCTTCAATAAAACATTCTGCCAATGTCTCTGCGAGTATCTCTGAAATTTTCTGATGGGGGAGGGAGGGGAGTGGATAAACAGACCCTCTTTCGTTAACTGGCGTGTCAGTGTGTGTGTGTGTGTGTGTGATCCTAGAGTGGAAACAACAGTTATTACATTGTAAAACTGCTCCCACTCCTTCTGTAAGCGATTGAGCATAAGGGGAATGGTTCACGATTTATTGTCATATATACTGTATAAGCAGAGGATGTACTAAAATTAATGAAGTCTTTATTTTCCCATAATGGAAAAAGCAATGCAAACATTGTGGTTGTGACTTGTAAACTGTAACATCATGGGTGCAGCCTTCAATCTGCCCCCTACACAGGCCAGTATGGAAAACAGACTCATTGATGGACTTTGGCCACCCTACTCAAGCCAGCATTGATAACAGAGTCATTGGTGGACTTTGTCTTGATCCTGAATCACAGCGTACACCTTGCGTTTAGCAAGTCCACTCTTTTTTCAGTAATGTCAGTTTGCCCAGGGGGGTGGGCACCCAGTTGACCTTGGACCCCCAGAGCTTTTTTTCTCCCTAATTGGGAGTTTTTGGTTCCTCTCCTTGGTTCTCATCTGGCTTTATTTATTTAATTTATTTCCTTCCTTTTCCCAGTTCCGTACAACTCTCTATAATGATGTTGTGATGCATCACAAAACATCTATGTAAAGCACTTTGGGATGACACTGTTGTGAACAGCGCTATATAAAAACAAATTGAATTGAATAAAAATAAATTGAATTGAATATATGTCGTACAGACTGTAGGCTAGTAAACCACATAACTCATTCATTTAGTTTTTCTGTGGATAGATTTCATTAAGTTTAAATTAAATTGTGTAGAAAGATTTCAACATCTGTATAAATATATTAACGTAACTAATAAGTTAACTTATTTTCTATAACTGTTAAATGCCAACTGTACTTCTATGATTTCTTTGTAACGAAGGAAAACTGACGCTGGAAAATCCAATTGTAGTTAACGTCATCAGTTTATTTTTAAATATCTGCTGCAAAAAAAGATTGTATTTGACGGTTATTTTACTTTTAAGTAATTTATAGAATAAGGTGTAACTGCTTTCCTGTTTAAAGTAGGATATAGCATAGCATTTTAAATCAATATTTGAATGGCAATGAGAATTGCTGCAATATTTAATATTTAACTATGGTGTGGCCACAATATTCTGTGCGACCATATAAACCGCTTTGAACTCCTACTTTCATTTTCTGAATTCTCTGTAAGACTGCAGCTTTCCAGGCTCATTTGGAACAGGTGAGTTTGTTAAACAAACAGGCCTATATATTGTACAAAACTGCAGTTTAGTCAAATCTGTAACTCGTTAATTTTGCCTGTCTGTGAAAAGTTTATTTTCTTTTATTAAAATTTTTGGGGAGAGCTGTTAGTTTCTGCTGTTCTCGAATAATAATGATACAGAGAAATTATGTAGATATGTAGAAGGATTTCAAAATCTGTGTTAATATGAGCTTACTCTTGCAATTATTTACTGTTAAGATTGCACTTATATTTTACCTTTTACCACCGTTATCAATGTGACTATATGAAATGCTTTTGAACTTTTACTTTCACTTCCAGAGCTGTCTGCAAAGTACTGCGGCAGTCGAAGGTAGTTTTCAAAAAGGTGAGTTTTTCAGACAAATATTTGTATATTTCAATAGCGTGCAAAATGTAAGAAGCTCCCATAACTCGCCCTGCTTTGTAACGTCTTTGGATGGAATTGATGCTTACCAAACTTCCCCGGGTACGTCCTAACCATGTAAATTTTAAGAAAGATTTCAGGATCTGCATTTATATAATTATTATTTTATTAACGATTATCAACCCGCCTTATATTTTTCCTTGTAAAGAAGCAAAAGTGACGTTGGAAAAATCCATTATCACAGAGCGTAATTCTAATTAACACAAACGAGAATATATCATATAAAAAAATTGAAGAATCCGTTTGACGAGCGTTTTACTTTAAAGAAACTTATAAGATAATTCATGAACTATGGTCTATGGCCACCGTTATCTGCGGCTATATAAAATGCATTGAACGGTTACTTTCATTTTCACAGTTGTCTGTAAATCTGCTGCTTTCGATATTGTTCGATATCCGCTACATTTACTGACATCTAAACTGCAATCTCTTCTTTCAATATCTGACGGTAATTCTTTTCAGATTAGGCTCCACATGTAAAGTTCAACGAGGAGAATATTTCACACTTTTAGTTAGCTCCACATTCTCCAGCAATATGAATTAAAAATACAAAGCAAGACGGGAATATCCTTCTGCTCACACAAAACTGCCGGAAAACTGAGGGACCGTCTTAAAAGTGCAATGCCGATCACCATAACACCACTTGTACAGCATGTGTCCTATAACCGTCTATCAATATTGCTGTTGGATAATTTGTAATACTCCTTCATTTTAAATTCAATCAAACCAAGTCCAGTGAGTTCTTCTGGCCCTCTCTCATCTTTCACACCCTTTCAGAAAAGTTTCGCACTCATCTATTTCCCGGAACCCCAGTGTGTCAGACAAAATAATTTTATTATATGGACCAGTGATTTTTTCGTTAAGTGGTGTTTGGTTATGAAACTGCACCCTTAACGATGTTAGTTTTATTTTAAATGAGCAGTATGAGCCAAGTATGAATGATAAGTGAGCTAAGAGAGGCTCAGACCACTGGTACAAAGGAATATCTTACGGAAGATATAACAATGATTGCTTCAGGAAAAATGTTAGAGCGTTACGAGACAACTTAACGTAGAAATTACTGGCCCAGCCCATTTTGTCTTTGTTCTGGGGGAACTTTGGTAAATGATGCCATAGTTCAAGTCTTATTATCTCAATAAATTACTCATATTCCAAGAAGAAAATAAATAAATATGATATGGAAATAAAAAATCACATATTGAACGGCGAAACTCCTAAAAGCTTTGTGACGCTGAGTAATTTGTTATGTAATACTTAAGATCGATCATTAATTGGTGAATGTTTCCCAAATTCCTTGGTAACTAAAATAGTTTGTTATTTCGTTTGTAGATTTACGAGTGTTCAGACTCATTCGTTATTTTCTACATCGTTCTGTATTTGAATTTTGCTTGTTATCCTGTCCCAGTTTGGCTGATCGGCCAAAGCAGATGACAAAACACATTGATGCTCTTTTTTTTGGACAATGTACTAATGATGATGATAATAAGAGGTCAATATTGCAGTATAAAACTATAATGTTAAGTATAAATTAGTGCGAATGGGGCTCATTCTTATAATACCTTCAAATAGAATGAAAAACGATTCATTCAACTAATCTGCGTCAGCAAACTCGGCGGGTTTCACCACTGGCTAGTAGAAATGTGTCCGTCCTAACTGGTACGTGGTACTGGCACCCCCTGAAAATTTGTAAGTTATATTGATAAAATGGTTGATGTCAATGCATAATGGTGTGTGTGGCTCAGCCAATTAGGTTTCCGTTCCTTTTATCCTTTTATTCCTATTTATTTTTTGCCATTGGGCCCTTGAGCAATGCCCGTAACCTCAGTATCTCCAGGGCCTTGCTGATCATGATTTCTGAATTGTGTTGCTTTGGATTAAACAGGTCCAGAAGTTGGTGTTTGGAAAATGGGAGGCGGCAGCAGTAAGCCTACTGAACCATCCAACTTTACTGTAACCCACCAAAGAGCGATGCCTGTGCAGCAAGTGGTGCGAGTGGTGGAACAGGAGAGGAAACCAAAGATCCTTGATAAACCATGGAGGGATGTTATGTGGGACGAGAGGTATTAAGTCCATTTTTATCAAGTATAATTAACATTTCTTTTACTAATATCACATAATTTTATCCATATATTTTTCAAATATGCATGAGTACTATAACCTTCTCCTCCCAGAGACAGACACATGCACGCACACACAGACACACACAATTTTAAAGTCAAAAGTAAAGTCGAGGTACAGCCTCCTCAGCTTCCTGAGAGTTCCTCTCACTTTTGTGCATGACAGTTGGTCCAACCTTTCCTCTGAGAGGTATATGACACACTCATTTGTAAATCAATACCGCATGGACAACTCACTATTGCTTTAAAAAAAATCAATTGGCTTTATCCTGTCTCATATTTTCCTACATGAGATACTTTCCTCTGATCCCACCCAACAAAGAAATGCAGTCATGTTTTCAATAAAACTAAAACAGACCTAATATAAACCTCCTGAAGGGGTGGTTTAAATATGACTGCTAATCCAGCTTTACACTTGATTTCAATTCACTGGTACAATAGACTTGAATTTAATCTAGGTTTAAGTGGAAATTAAACTGAGATTGACAAGGTTTAGATTTAACTAAGAGTAATTGTAAACTAAATTTAAACTAAGTTTAAACTTTGGTGCAATGGAATTTGTAGATAAATCTTGATTTAATCCAGTTTAAAAGTTAAACCATGTTGGTGCAATCCAGCCATAGCGTGTTAAGACAATGTGTCTCCACCTCTTCCCAGATTACAAGCTCATATGGGTGGCACACAGGTACAAAATGAGTGGCCCATATCTGCCCCATTTTAATGTCCTCTCATTTAAACTCATTTGAACATTCAGCTGCTGTGTTTTACTAACCCACCATAATGAGAAAGAGTCAGACCAACAGGGGCTTTTCTGTTTTCATGCAAGTTCTAGCTCCTGATAATCAAAGAACTGTGTTCATGTAAGTTGGTAAATATTGAAAAACTGAAAAAACATCTTTATAGATGTATTTATTTAAGCATGAATAAAATAAGTTTCTCTAATCAGGGTAAAAAAGAACCAGTCAAGCTCTTCTGAAAACCACCTGTGGTGTAAAAGTGAGTGAAATGTGTGGCACCAGTCACCAAACACAGATTACGAAGCTAGACTTTGTTAGACTGCATAACATAATTATTTAGCAGGGCTGAGAAAAGGTGAGAGCTATCTTAATGATCGAAGGAGTGTATTTCCCTTAAAGCAGATATAATGGGTCGTGGCCTTATTGCTTTTAGACCACAACTTGGGATAGAATCCATCCATCCATCCATTATCTTCCGCTGAATCCAAGGTCTAGTCGCGGGGGCAGCAGTCTCAGCAGGGAAACCCAGACTTCCCTCTCCCCGGCCACTTCATCTAGCTCCTCTGGGGGAATTCCGAGGCGTTCCCAGGCCAGCCGAGCGACATAGTCCCTCCAGCGTGTCCTGGGTCTTCTCCAGGGCCTTCCCCCAGGGAGGCGTCCAGGAGGCATCCTAATCAGATGCCTGAGCCACCTCATCTGGCTCCTTTCAATGCGGAGGAGCAGCGGCTCTACTCTGAGTCCCTCCCGAATGACTGAGCTCCTCACCCTATCTCTAAGGGAGAGCCCAGTCACCCTGCGGAGAAAACTCATTTCGGCCACTTGCACTCGCAATTTTGTTCTTTCGGTCACTACACATAGCTCATGACCATAGGTGAGGGTAGGAACGTAGATCGACTGGTAAATCGAGAGCTTTGCCTTTTGGCTCAGCTCTTTCTTCACCATGACAGACCGATGCAGCGCTCGCATCACTGCTGATGCCGCACCGATCCGCCTGTCGATCTCCCGCTCCATTCTTCCTTCACTTGTGAACAAGGATCCCCTCCCTGACACGGAAAGAGCACTCCACCCTTTTCCGGCTGAGGACCATGGCCTCGGATTTGATTTTCATCCCAGCCGCTTCACACTCAGCTGCAAACTGCTCCAGTGAGAGCTGAAGGTCACGGTCCGATGAGGCTAACAGAACCACATCATCTGCAAAAAGCAGAGACCTAATCCTGAGGTCACCAAACCGGACACCCTCAACGCCCTGGCTGCGCCTAGAAATTCCGTCCATAAAAGTTATGAACAGAATCGATGATAAAGGGCAGCCCTGGCGGAGTCCAACCCTCACCGGGAACGAGTCCGACTTACTGCCGACAATGCGGACCCAGCTCTGGCACTGGTTGTAGATGGCCCGAACAGCTCTTATAATGCAGCCTGGCACCCTATACTCCCGGAGCACTCCCCACAGGACTCCCCGAGGGACGCGGTCGAATGCCTTCTCCAAGTCCACAAAACACATGTAAACTGGTTGGGCAAACTCCCACACACCCTCCAGGACCCTGCCGAGAGTATAGAGCTGGTCCACTGTTCCATGGCCAGGGTGAAAACCACACTGCTCCTCCTGAATCCGAGGTTCGACTATCCGACGGACCCTCCTCTCCAGCACCCCTGAATAGACCTTACCAGGGAAGCTGAGTAGTGTGATCCCCCTATAGTTGGAACACACCCTATGGTTCCCTTTCTTGAAGAGGGGGACCACCACCCCGGTCTGCCAATCCAGAGGCACCGTCCCCGATGTCCACGCAATGCCGTAGATGCGTGTCAACCAAGACAGCCCCGCAACATCCAGAGCCTTGAGGAACTCCGGGCGGATCTCATCCACCCCCGGGGCCCGGCCACCGAGGAGCTTTTTAACCACCTCAGCAACCTCTATCCCAGAGATAGGTGAGTCCGACCCCAAGTCCTCAGACTCTGCTTCCTCATTTAATGGCGTGTCGGTGGGATTGAGGAGGTCTTCGAAGTATTCCTTACACCGATCCACAACGTCCCGAGCTGAGGTCAGCAGCGCACCACCTCCACTATAAACAGTGTTGATGCTGCACCGCTTTCCCGCCCTGAGACGCCGGATGGTGGACCAGAATCTCCTCGAAGCCATCCGGAAGTCGTTCTCCATGGCCTCGCCAAACTCCTCCCATACCTGAGATTTTGCCTCAGCGACTGCCGAAGCCGCGTTCTGCTTAGCCTGCCGGTACCTATCAGCTGCCTCCGGAGTCCCACAGGGCAAAAAGGCCCGATAGGACTCCTTCTTCAGCTTGACGGCATCCTTCACCGCCGGTGTCCACCAGCGGGTTCGGGGATTGCCGCCGTGACAGGCACCGGCCACCTTACGACCACAGCTCCAGTCAGCCGCCTCAACAATGGAGGCACGGAACATAGCCCATTCGGACTCAATGTCCCCCGCCTCCCCCGGGACATGGGCGAAGTTCTGCTGGAGGTTGGAGTTGAAGCTCCTCCTGACAGGGGATTCCGCAGGCGTTCCCAGCAAACCCTCACTATACGCTTGGGTGTACCAGGTCTGACCGGCTTCCTCCCCCACCAGCGGAGCCAACCCACCACCAGGTGGTGATCAGTTGACAGCTCCGCCCCTCTCCTCACCCGAGTGTCCAATACATGCGGCCGCAAGTCCAATGACACGACCACAAAGTCGATCATCGAACTGCGGTCTAGGGTGTCCTGGTGCCAAGTACACATATAGACACCCTTATGCTTGAAAATGGTGTTCATTATGGATAATCCGTGACGAGCACAGAAGTCCAATAACAAAACACCACTCAGGTTCAGATCAGTGGGGCCGTTCCTCCCAATCATGCCCCTCCAGGTCTCACTGTTATTGCCCACGTAAGCATTGAAATCCCCCAGTAGAACAAGAGAGTCCCCGGGAGGAGCGCTCTCCAACACCCCTTCCAAGGACTCCAAAAAGGGTAGGTTTCTGAACAGGACCCGTCCCCCCACCCGAAGGCGAAGGGAGGCTACCCTTTCGTCCACCGCGGTAAACCCCAATGTACAGGTGCCCAGCCAAGGGGCAATAAGTATGCCCACAACTGCTCGGCGCCTCTCCCCGTGAGCAACTCCAGAGTGGAAGAGGGTCCAACCCCCTTCGAGGAGACTGGTTCCAGAGCCCAAGCCGTGTGTCGAGGTGAGCCCGACTACATCTAGTCGGAACCTCAAAGCCTCGCACACCAGCTCAGGCTCCTTCCCCACTAGAGAGGTCACATTCCATGTCCCTAGAGCTAGCTTCTGCAGTCGAGGATCAGACTGCCAAGGACCCACCTTCGGCTACTGCTCAACTCACACTGCACCCGACCCCTTTGGCCCCTCCTACAGGTGGTAAGCCCATTGGAGGGGGGACCCACATGCTTTTTTCGGGCTGTGCCCGACCAGGCCCCATGGGTGTAGGCCTGGTCACCAGGCACTCGCCATTGAGCCCCACCCCCAGGCCTGGGTCCAGGAGGGGGCCCCGGTGACCCATGTCCGGGCGAGGGAAAACATGTGTCCATGTCGTTTCTCATCATAAGGGGTCTTTTGAGCCGCACTTTGTCTGGTTCCTCACCCAGGACCTGTTTGCCTTGGGTGACCCTACCAGGGGCATAAAGCCCCAGGCAACTTAGCTCCTGGGATCATTGGAACACGTAAACCCCTCCACGACGATAAGGTCTCGGCTCCAGGAGGGGTTGGGATAGAATAACAAATCAAATCACTTTGCTCATTTAATATGCAGATTTTCATTAAGCTTAATCTTCAGAAACCCACCATGATCGAGGATGGTATGGCACTGATATTAGTCTACACCACATTTTATTATAAATTTTTTTGGGTTCGCATGTGCTAGCTGGTCTAATTAATGTAGTGGTTATATATGTGCACCCCCAAAGAAATCTCAATTGTTTAGGTATATAGGGTCTTGATGCTTTTCTTAGAGAACCTAGGTTAAGAAGAGAAACAAAATAGTTGGTTTTCCCCTAGCATTTTAGCAACTTCTTTATCCATTGATTTAATGTTGAATTAGAGTATGTATGCACACAAAAAGGTATCACAACTGTCCTAACACCTTTCCACATATGTTAATCATCCAAGGGCAGGACTGGCAATCAAATAAACCCCCACACCATTAAGATATGTACCATTCTGGAGACATGCCCTGTATGTCTCCAAGAGTTTTTCTCTGACTTGACGCCAACATACTATACAGCCACCAGGACCACAGCACTCTACTCTTCAAGACCAGTCAGCACGAAGCCATCAAAACTTAAACATAAAACAAGAAAAATCTGTGAGGTTCTTGTTGGTCAGAGTCTTTCTCATGATGGTGGGTAAATGTGGGATGGCTCTTCTGATCCTCATGACTGCTTGTGTGCATATTAAAATGGGGCAGATATGTGGATATGCTGCCCTCCTAATGGTGTTTAATAACCAGAAGTAGACAGCCATCCAAACTCCCGCAGTAAACAACACGAGAGTCAGGACGTAGCTTTCTTGCTGAGATTAATATTGACTCTTATAGAGCATGTTGGTCTGGTAGATGAGAGTAAACCTGAAATACCAGAAATAATGATATCAGAACATAACATATATAAACATATATTCTGTAAGGCATCACAGGTAAGGTCTAAGTCACACAATTGCACTCAAAACATACAGAAAGCAACATGTCACTAAAGGTTAAAGCACAGAACGTCGGTCAGTAAATATCACTCAGCAATTGAGATAAACTAAATGCAAACACAAACATCCCATTAGCAGCAACAGGCAATACTCACGATGGGTCAAATCAATGATTGCAACAGATTGAAAAGCGCTGTATTGGGCCTCCCTGCACCTAATACATGGCACCACTTCCTGCTTCCTGTACAACTGCAATACCACCTTTTACCAAGGGCAATGCTAAAAAGATGAAACATTAAACAGACTGCCCCTAGGGGCAGAACAGTGGAGGTAGAGACTCATATACTTAACACCCTGTGGTGTAAATTGAACACTATAAGAGTTAATAAATATTAACATTGTCATAGCAACACTCACTGCACACTTTAAAGTGTTAAAGGTAACACTGAATGGTGTGGACCCATATTGGCACCATGCAGTGTTAATTTAACACTGGCACATTTGCTGTGTGTATATATCATCTACCTTGTGTTTATGTATCACCGTTTTGTATATTCTGCCTTATATTTTATCTGTCTGTTAATGCCCAAACTGTTAACTGTCTTTTGTCGTGGTATATCCAATAGTAGTAAGCTGTGCCAATACAAATGCGTGTGGCAAGATTGATTCTGATTCTGAAGATTCTGACCTCATGGTTATGTCGCCATGGGCCCCTTCAGCAAGGCCCTTAACCCTAATTGCTCCAGGGACTGACTGATCCTGCTCTCATACATTTTGTGTAGCTTTGGCTAAAAGCATATGCTATAAATATATAAAGAGTAAATAACCACATTTTGAGACCAATGTGAGATACGTCATGAAATGGTTCCAGTAGCACATGGCTAATGAGGAAGATATGTTATCAGATATGGGATTTTTTTGTATCTCATAGGAATTTTAACTCATTTCCATTTCCAATATCTCTTCCTTTAGTGCACGAACCAAAATCTTGAAATTCCTGAAAGAGTACAAGCCTCCTGTTGATTCGGTGCCTCAGGCTCGGATTCTTCTAATTGGTTTAGTTGGTGCTGGAAAATCAAGCTTCTTCAACTCCATCAACTCAGTCTTCCGTGGCAACATAACAAGCCAAGCTGAAGCAGGAGACATGGGAACCAGCCTTTCCTTGAAGGTAATCTGCACAAGCGGTGTTGCTGCTCATACTTGATGATGATGATGATGATGATGATGATGATGAAACCCTTTATTGCTGTTGCAATATACCATGTCACTAGTCACGAGTACCAGCGAAAAAACTGGCCATCAACCCGACAATACATATACACAAACATCACAGTAGGGGGTAGACCGGTCGGGAGACAGGGGAAGAGAGAAGAAAAGAAACAGAGTAACATGAGGAGAGAGGAGGAGAATAAAAAAACAGCCCCCAGACTGTACTCCAGTGGGGAGGACATTGTGGGAACCGAAAAAAACACCTCAGCAACATAAGCACATGGTCACTACGCCTTACAACATAAAAATGACACGACTTGCAACGGGTGAGGGAAAAGGGGTGGTGGAGGTAGTCCAGCAGAGACAGACAGCCATCCGGTCCTGCAGCCATGGAGGCGCTGGTCAACAGACCCGCCTGTTCACGCTGGGGGTATGAAGCGGCGAAGGCGTTGGATGGGGGGGAGGGTGCGGTAAGTCCTTGGGATCGGGGGAGAGGAATGCAAGAGAGTCTCACTGCCTTGTTCTTCAGGGGGAGTTGTTAGTTCAGCAGCGGCCTTGGCCGAGGCCAGTGCTGATTGGGGGGAGCCAAAACCTGATAGAATAGGGTTGTTTGGGTTTCCGTACGAGAAGCTGTAATTTCCAGCTCCACTAATGTCCACGCTAATGTCCACGCTGGTCTCTGCCATCCAATAAGTTTTGCAAAGCTGTGAGCTTCTCCATGATGTTATCCAGTTTCACAGTCTGAGTGCTAACAGCTCTGCCCACTTCATCAATCATTCCGGCCAGCCTAGTGGGGCTTTGAGCGGCTGTCACCGTCTTCTTCAATCTTTGATAAACCAGGGCAATGCCTAATCCAATCAGCATAATACCTGTAATCATGGTTCCGAATAGGTAGATGTCTTCAATGTCCTCCACGGAAAGAGCTGCCAGGCACACGACCCTCCACCGCTCCCATCCGTCCATCGTGTAGCCAGCAGCATACGTTCCCGCCGGACAGTTAGGTTCCCCCGAACCTAGGCTTCTCGTCGAGAAGATGGTGTCAATTGCGTTGAGAGACCAGCTGATCAAATCCATCGTTTTTCGTAGTTTGGAGAGCAGGGCTGAGAGAGTCTCTCAAGTATAAGACAGTAGACTAGACGAGACGAGAGGAGCGAAGCAGGGAAGATAAGGGGATGGAGAGGGAGAGAAGTGCGACTGCCTCCGCTGAGAGCCAAACGAGAAAGTGACTTCCATGCACAGTTAACCTAAATCTGGGCAGATTGACAGTTATGTCCACCAGCAGGAAGTGAAACCATATTGCTCAGGTCCTTCGCTTTCAGTCTTTCACGTTTGTATGAGGCTGTGGTATGAAATATCTCAGACTTGTTGCGTCCTTGTAATTTTGTAATTCTCTTGCAGCATTCTCTATATTCTGCCCACTGCTCCAATTGTGATAAATATTGCAATTTAAAAGTTAAAAATAAATTAGTTTCTCACAAACATGTCTATGAGTGATTTAAACAACAAGGTGAATATGATTGTATGCAGAGCTCATATAAAGGTTGTGGCGGTAAATTTTAAATTAATTCTAAATATGTACTTCCTAAGTTTTTTGTTTCCTATAACAGAATATAAATGTTCTACCAAAACCTAACCTCCGCTCTCAGTGAATTTTGCCACCATGATTAATAACTCAAGAGCACAAATTATTAATTTGAGCACATGGGTTAGTAACTCGAGAGCACAAATTACTACAGATTAGTAATTTGAGAGCATGGATTAGTAATTCGAGAGCATGACATAGTAACTTGAGCGCACGTATTAGTAACTCAAGAGCATGGATTAGTAACTTGAGAGCATGGATTAGTAACTTGAGAGCACAAATTAGTAACTCAAGAGTACAAAGTTCTTTTAAATCAGAGCTAGATAAGATTTTATCAACTCTGAGCTACTGTATTAGTTAAGTTCTCCCCAAATGAGCTAGATGGGCCAAATGGCCTCCTTTCATTTGTAAATTTCTTATGTTCTTATGTAACAGACTGGTCCTGGAGAGCTAATGTCCGGTAGGTTTTCTATCCTACCTGGCTACCAGGAGCAGGCGTGGTTCATCAGAAGCCAGGTAGGATAGAAAGCCTGCTGGATAGTAGCTCTCCTGGACCAGAGTTAGAGACTTCTGCATTACACAGACTGTTTATTGCAGAAACAGACATTCAGACAAGAATTCGACTCGCGGTTCTGGTCATTGTGGTGCCGGAAGGGTCAGGTACCAGGGTAATCTGTCCTACACAGACATGGGAGACAGGAGGCTAGGACAGCGATACAATCCAAGGGAGAAAGGTAAAAGGCAGGACTGGGATCAAAAAGGCAGGTCAGGTCTAGACAAAGAACACAAGAAAACTGCTCAATAAGTAACATCTAGATCAACCAAACCTCACACAGTCTGAGAGTGAGCATGGGTTTAATGAGAACTGGCCAGGTATCCCCAGTCAAGGGTTAATCACACTGCATTGGCACATGGAACATGACATTTGTTCTGAAACACAATATGGATCAATCTCACAAACTCATTACCACAAAATATCAATCTTCTCTCATTTTTAAAAATAGTTTTATGACAGATGCACGTATTATTGTCTAAAATGTTCATTTTGCCTCAGTTGTAGTTAAACAATTGTGGAATAAAACAAACTAACAATACAAAACAACTGAAGAAATTAAAAT